>NC_092411.1:243520970-243828602 GCF_040894005.1 Engystomops pustulosus
AGAATGACGCCAAATGGCTACAAAATAACTTGTGGTCTGACTGTTTTGTCTAAAAAAAAAAAAAAAAAAAAAAAAAATATATATATATATATATATATATATATATATATATATATATATATATATATATATATATATATATATATATATATATATATATATACATATATACATACATATATACATACATATATACATACATACATACATACATACATACATACATACATACATGCAGGCAGGCAGTCCCCGGGTTACATACAAGATAGGGTCTGTAGGTTTGTTCTTAAGTTGAATTTGTATGTAAGTCAGAACTGTATATTTTATCATTGTAATCCCAGACAGAACTTTTTTGGTCTCTGTGACAATTAAATTTAAAAAATGTTAAAAAGAATCAGGATTAACACTAAAGCTTCATTACAGACGCCTTTGATAACTGTTACAGCTGATCATTGTAGCCTAGGACTAAAGTACAGTAAATTACCTATATCCAGAGGTCCGTTTGTAACCTGGGGGCCGTATGTAAGTCGAGTTTTCTTAAGTAGGGGACCGCCTGTATATATACATATACACATTTGAAAGTTAAAGTATAATTTTTATCACATTTTTTCCTAAATGTGTGTCACGAGAAAACAATCTCAAAATCAGTCTGATAAGTTAGTATTAAAAAGTTGTTACAACATGAAGAGAATGCCAAAAAACACTAATTTGTTTAAAATAATGCTCATTATTGAAAGTAAATAGACAAATTTGACATATATATGCCTCAAGTGGGAAGGTATAAATGCAGTATATGGGGGACACAAGTAGCCCCTGATGAAAAATAGGGCAGCACAGGAGACCAATGGCTACCCCTGTTAGCCCAGGGTCCTAATAGTATTGTTAACAGTATTAGCAATGCAGTCAAATATTAGACCAAAATAAGAAGGGGATAAAGTGTAGTGCAGTAAAGGTAAACCATACACAAAACTGGAGGTACCATCCAGTATTCAAAATTCATATTGCTATTGCACACTTACCCGCATACATGGTAAACTGACACTGGGCAGATCAAGGGAAAGCCAAAGGGTACACCCCGACGCGCGTTTCGCACTAATGCTTCGTCAGGAGGTGATGGCATAGTGCTGTGTCTGACATTTTATAGTTACCCTCTGCGTCTCTGCATGTAGACGCGCCCACCACGTGACGCACGCGTGCCCTGAGGTCGCACACCGGAAACGCGTCACCAGGAAACGCCACCCCAGATCACATGATCGGAGAGACGTCACCATTGGGACGCGTCCTGTAGCTGTGCACCTCTCCATGCACGCACGCGCATGGGCGCGTCAACAGAATATCGCCATATGGGCTACTTGTGTCCCCCCTATACTGCATTTATACCTTCCCACTTGAGGGATATATATGTCAAATTTGTGTATTTACTTTTAATAAAGAGCATTATTTTAAACAAATTAGTGTTTTTTGCCGCTCTGGTTCTTTTTGGTATTCCTGTGTATACAGTTGGAGAGGCTTATATGATCTGTGAAGGAGTGTAGGGGTTAATTTGGTTCTGTACAACATGAAGAGACACTAGTCACATTAAAAAAAAAAAAAACAACGTCTGAGCCTTAATGTGCAAACTGGCTGTGTCCTCAAATAGAATAAGCGTTTTTCTGCATTACTGCCATATGGAAAATGTGTTTCTTTGATTCTCCTGTGCAGTGAAACAAAAAGCTTTATTACAACTGTGTACAGACATGGCAATGTTTTCGAGACCAAGAAGCCATAATTCTTTTACTCGGAACAAGCCCTTTAAAGGGGTTTTCCCAAGTTGAAAAGTTAGGCCCTATCCATGGGATCCCAGTGCTGAGACCCCCACAGATCGCAAAAACAAGAGGTCCGCGTATGACTGTTTTGCTCCATTAATCTCTATGGAGCTGACGGAGATCGGGAAGCGCAGCGTTCGGCAATGTCTGTCACACCCATAGAGATTATTGGAGCAGAACAGTCATACGCTGCCGTCTGCTCCATTAGTCTGACGGAGCGACGAGGGGTCCGACAGAGGTACGTGGGACCCCTAGTTTTCGTGATCTGGGGGGGAGGTTTCAGCAAGTTAGGTCTCATCCTGTGGATAGGGTCTAACTTTTCTTTGTGGGAAAACCCCTTTAAGGAATAACACAGGGTTACCTATAAAAACGGACGGTTTATGTTGTGGTTTTGATGCCGTTGAATGTGAATGTAGCCTGTGAGCTCTAGCGTGTAACATGTTGCTCATTAACATGCCTTCAGGACAGGGTTGTTGCCATGGGGTGTGCCTGTCCCTGCGGGTTTACTACGTGGAGCTACAAATAATTTCCAGCAGTTAGCCCGTGTCATATACTGTGGATCTCCCTGCTCAGAAAACATATAGTATGTGTTGAATGTTCTCTCTGGCCATGCTGTATCCCCTGTGTAATGCTACAAATGTCCTCATAACTTTATATGGAGACAAAGAAGGAAGAGCTGCATTTATCAGCACAAGGGATCTGACATATGCAGCTGGACAATGTTTTACTTCTGTTGTATGAATGTGAGGGTGATTGTTCATACACATAAAGCTATGAATAGATGAATGTGGTGGTGTGTGTTGGACTTGTTTTTCCAGTGTCCTAGCATCAAGTCCTTTGTAAGGCGGCAGTCATTCTTCATGTGTACATGTCATGTATGTTTGTATGCACTACACACTATTACTTTGCTTTTATAATGAAGTCGGGCAGAGGAGAGCTTTGGGACATCTACTTTAGGGTGTGGATAGTTGTTTATACACTCAGTCATTGCTCATTCAGGCAGAGCTGCTGACTAGGCACAATATCACATCCAGCCTGTAGTAAGCATAAAATCTCTGTGTTACTTTCCCATTTCTCTCTGTAGGCGTCCATTCTTCTCTATGCTCCCATTTTGCCACCTACTTATTTACAACCCTTATATTTCTATATTGTCCTTTTCCTCTGTAAAAAAAATAAAAACTCTACCAAGAGCTGAAGGTATGAGCTCCAAGCTTTGGTAACATCATTATCCGCATATCGCTTGAAGGCAGTGAGCTGAGGATTGGCTTCAAGCTACGATATTGCCCTCACCTTGTTCCACCACTAAGTTATTGTCAACTTCCATTTTACACAAGATATAACGCAATGCTGCAGCTACAGCAGGAGACAAGGCGTCATTACATCCCATTTTATAATTTTTTTTTTTTGTTTGTCAGCAAAACCACTCAGTTAAGGGATTAAACAAGGTATGCTTGGTTCATAATGCATGAAATCAAATGGTAGGTTCTTTAGCTTTGTACTTGAAAATGTATCTGGTACGTAACCCAGGGACTGCCTGTATTTTATACACCTAATTATTGTTCAATATAAATGATGTCAAAATGATAATTCCAGTAGTGCAACATTACTCCCAGAGCAGAAAGAATGGACCTTCCTTTTTCTGAAAATATTACTTTGCTACAAAACCACTCCATTTTGCATGATTTCTATGTCTTATGTCTTTGTCTTAATGCACATAAGGATATGAGTTCAGTCACTGAAGGAAAAACTGCAGCTGCTGTATGAGACACAAACTGCAAAGCAGCCAAAGTATGTGGACAGCTGTGGAGCCGTCCTGGTGATGGCTCTTATGGGTGCTCTAGCTCTAAGTGCTGGTTACAGTTTATACCTTCCTTCTACTGGGTTTACAAAGAGGCATAAAATCTGCATATTTGGTCTTTCTAGTTACACAGTAAAGGAAATAAATCTGCTGTGAGACCATTTTAAATGCAATAAACTATTATGATCCATAGATATGTCACATTCTACCAAAGAGCGCTAGCCGATGAAGCATTATTATTCATTGTGATTGTGTTTGCTTAGGTTATAAACCGTTTACAAAATTTTTAGTTTCTTCGAGACTTCTGACCCCCAATCAGATATAAATCCATAGATCAGTAGTGAGAAATAGAAAAGTGTTTGGAAAGATGTTTTCATAACTCTAGTGATGACATTTGACCGTGACAGCCAATCGGTGCAGGCCAGATCAGCCTTTTGTAAATACAACTGAAACTAGAAGCTAAAATGAGACACACATGCAAGTTGTTCTACTAGTCTGACATGAAATCAGATTAAAGGGGATTTTTCCACAAACAAAAGTTAGGCCCTATCCACGGGATAGGGCCCAAGTTGCTGATCAGTGGGGGTCTTAGTGCTGAGACCCCCACAGATCAAGAAAATGAGGGGTCTGATGGGGTCCCACGTACCTTCACCAGATCCCTTGCCGCTCCTCACACTAATGGAGCAGACGGACGCGCATGACTGTTATGCAGATGGAGATCGGTAAGTGCGACGCTCGGCAATTTCTGTAGGCTCCATAGAGATTAATGGAGCAGAACAGTCATGCACGGCTTTCTGCTCCATTAATCTGACCGTGCGACGACCGGCCTGACGGAGGTACAGATCCCTCATTTTTTGTGATCAGTGGGGGTCTCTGCACTGAGACCCCACTGATCAGCAATTTAGACCTTATGCCGTGGATAGGGCCCAAACTTTAAACCTTTCAAATTTTAGGTCAATTAGGATTAGCAATTTTTTTTTTTTACCAAATGCCAAAATGATAAGAGAGACATTTTTTTTCAAGATATTTTTATTATTTTCTGCAAAGTCAAAACTTTACATAGACTAATTGCACTAAGATTTTAAACAATTTGGGACAGTCCACATGATGATATCATGTCTTTGGAAGCTTCTGATTAAGCTTTTGAAGGCACGCCTGAAATACACTGCTGCTTATGTGTGTAGCATCATAGGAAAGTCTAAAGAAAGTAGCCAAGATATCAGTAAGAGAATTGTGGACTTGCACAAGTCTGGTTCATCCTCGGGTAATATTTTTTCAGAGATGGTGCTCTGTGTCCTAGAGATGAACTTAGGACTGACCTGTGCATATCAACCAAAGAACAAAAGCAAAAGGCCTCCTATTTGTTCAAGATCTATGTAGTTTTTGTATTTGCATTTGCTCTTGTCTTTAAGTAATGTATGTGAACCCCTTACTGATTGTTCAGCACTATGGAATTAATGGTTCACTGTAAATAAATAATAATTGTAATGATGCTGGCTACAGCTGGTAAGAGAGAACTAAAATTGAACTGTTTGACCACAATGTCCATTGTCATGTTTGGAGGAATAGGGAGAAACCTTGCAAGCCTGAGAACAAAATCCCGACTGTGAAAAGTGGGGTTGGCAGCATCATGTTATGGGGTTGTTTTGCAGCAGGAGGGACCAGTGCACTTCACAAAATAGATGCATCATGAGGAAAGAACATTATTTGTCAATACCGAAGTAACATCTCCTGACATCAGTCAGGAGGTTAAAGCTTGGAAGCAAATGGGTCTTCTAAATGGACAATGACCCCCATCTGATCACAAAGCCCTGATCTGCATTATATTGAAAGATCATGGGCAAAGCTGAAAGGCAGGTGTGAGCAAGGCGGCTAAGCTACATCAGTTATGTCAGGAGAAACGGGCTCAAATTCTTGCCAACTATTGTGAGAAGCTTGTGGGAGGAGATACAAAATGTTTAACCCAAGTCATACAGTTTAAAGGGAACCTGTCACCACATTTTCTCAAATACAGCTAGTGAAGGGTTCCCATAGAGCCCTATCAACTAACTGACCCCCTTATTTTAGCTATAAATAGTTTTCCTCACATCCCCTTACATCAACTTTGTTATATTCCCTGGTATCAGAGGACTTGGCCGGCCCCTCCAATCTACTCCCCATGTCCCACTGTTCTTCTAAGCATTAAGCACTTCATGTCACGTGACCAGGGTGATGTCATCTAAGGTTCTGTTACATCTGCAACATCTACTCCATGTATGTATCTGATCACATAAAATCGCAGCATACCTCCATGGAGGATGGGAAGGAGTAGAAGTCCATGCAGGCAGCTGTGATTTCTTGTGATCAGATACATATATGGGGTAGACGTTGAAGATGTCACAGGAGCTTAGATGACATCACCCCCACATGATGTGAAGTGCGCAATTATGTATCAGAGCTCATCTCAATGTTCCATACAGCAGAATATCATGGCACTGAGACCTGTCAATCAGGAATAAGGAGGCGGTGCAGTGCTAGTAACCACTCAATATGCAGGGCCTCATTGGACTTACTTGGTGTCACTGAACTCACATCAGGTGAGTTACATACAAGTTTACAAACTGATTTTTGTAACATTGTAGCCATGGAAAGGAACCATTTAGGTATGAGGGAAATGCTTTTTAATCATAGTTTTTAATGAAGTGGGTGAGTGGCTAGCACTTCTGCCTTTCAGTGCTGGAGTCCTGGTCAACATCTGCAAAGAGTTTGTATGTTCTCTCTGTGTTTCCATGTGTTTCCTCCGGGTTCTCCGGTTTCCTCCCATACTCAAAAACATACTGGTAGGTTGATTAGATTGTGAGCCCCATGGGGACAGGGACCGATTTGGAAGGCTCTGTGCAGCGCTGCGTAATCTGTGTGCGCTATATAAATAAAGAATTATTATTATGTATTTACTTTGGGTAGGTAATTTAAGTGGCAAGTTCTCTTTTAAAGCAAATCATGACTACCACGTGAGTAGCCGTGATTTAAACCAAATAGACTTACAGGTCAGTCTTTCCTATTCCTTCCAGAACTTATCTTCATTAGGTCTGAAACCCCTGTATAACACAAACAAAACCCCACCTTTTAAAATATGCTAATAAGGGCAGGGAGCTCCTGTGGACATCACACAGATGGCCCAGCGCTCCTAATTATACACATCTACTGCGTGTGATCATATTGACCCACTTCTATTCCCCTGTCTGAGAGCCGGGGTCGTCATCTGGATCTCGGTCCTAGTGTTGAGCAGCCGGCTTGCACTCACGAGCCTTGCCAGGAGCCAGATGATGTTACTGGACAGAGATGGGTCGATAAGATAGCAAGCAGTAGATGTGCATAAATAGGAGCTGAAGGAGCACTGGGCTGACTGTGTGACGTCCACAAGAGCACCCGGCCCTAATTAGCATATTTTAAAGTCGTTTTTTTTTTTCTTTTCCGTTATACGGTTGACTCGGGTCTTATAAAGATACGTACCTGAAGAAAGAGGGAAAAGCCCGACCTGTAAGTGTATTTAGTTTAAATCATGGCTACACGAGTGGTAGCTTTCCTTTAAGAACAATGGTACCAAATACTAGTGCTATGCATCTTAAATTTTTTTAGAAACATACCTTAAATAATCTCTCTCTCATTCTTCTGGCGTTAACAATTTTGGTAATCCTAATTGACCTAAAATGGGAAGTGTTTATTCTGATTTCATGTCAGATAGTGCATGTAAACTTCTGGTTTCAGCTGTAGTTGTGACTTGTCTTATGGAGGATTAGAGAGTTTATTCTTCTAATTTTCAGCTTCTACTAGGTTATTTTAAAATCCAGAACCCGTCAATAGCTACGGTTCTAATATGCCGTATATATATTTACGCACAATAGAAATTCAGCATTGGCTTAGCTGCTGAGGGAGGTGCACTGACCTGAATGAGCAGAGCTTATATATAATACAATGAGCTCACCATCCCCTGGGATACACGAGGATCATTGCGGCACATTACCTCATGAAGATGAGGTCATCATTGATTGTTATGGGATCTGACATCAATAATTCACTGTTACATGTTTATTTTGTTCTGTGTTACAGAGAATCTCTTATTGAGTTGTCCTATAAGCATTAATCTAACTTTTTTTCTTTTTCTTTGGCTCCTAGGAAGAAAAGGCATAATGGCAGACCCCCAGAATGGCACCCACACAGCGCAGGATAACACTGATGCCGGGCCATTTGTATCCAGCCACCAGTAAGTGTTGTCCTTCTCTGTATGCACAGCACTCGATGAGCCCAGGGTATATAGCAGAAGAAGCCGCAGTGACTTTGCTTGGTGATTCCTGAGTTGCAGTCCTATAACAAAGCTGCTGCTGCTGTTAGTTGTTTTTCCCACGGTGATTGGGACACATCTGAAGCCCTGGTCCCAGTGGTATTACATACATTATGTATTCGATGTCAACAGTAACAGATGCAATTTCTAGGTAAAAGATCTTTTGTGGCTGTCATAAACATGGAATCATAAGCAAAAAAATTTAATGGGATGTACAGGTTGTAGCAAGGAACCACTGCAGCTGATATGTAGACGCATCAGTCGCATGACTTATCACCAATGTGGTTATAAATGGAGCTTGCCAATATTTGGGTAGCACTTAAAGAGGACCTGTCACCTAAATTTTCGGCACTAGGAGCTACTTACCAAAGTAAGCAGCACCTGGTGCTTGATCAAACGCCGCAGTGTTAGTCATAGCGTTACCGGAAACCTCCAGTAACGCTATCTAACACTGCGGCAGGGTACAATGTAATCATCGGACTGCTTGCAAAGCTGTCCGATGTATTCATGAGGGGGCGGTCCGAGGCGCTGCCTCTTCCCCGGACCGCCCCGCTCGCTGCATAGGCCGGCAGTGACTGCCGCGCGCTAGACGGCAGTCACCGTCCCAACCCCACCCCCTCACGAATACGTCAGACAGCTTTGCGAGCTGTCTGACAATTACATTGTATCCAGCGTTTGTTCAGAGCTTTAGTAAGCAGCTCCTAGTGCCGATAAATTGGGTGACAGGTCCTCTTTAAATAGTCTGAACTACTGTGTATATTGGCCCAATGGATGACTTTGGTATTATTTGCGTCTATGTGACATAAATTGTATAATCTTATGTAAACTTTTTTTCTCTTGTTTTCTCCTTTTTTCTGTTTCTCTTTCTCAGTGTAAATGTGAAAGGTGGTATGATAAAAGACCAGCCATCAAAATTTGCTCATCACTTTTCCTATAAGATGGACTATCCAGAAATGGGATTGTGTATTATTTTTAACAACAAAAACTTTCACCCATCTACAAGTAAGCTGGATAAATGCTTTGGAAGTGTTTAAAAAGAATAGAATATAATAAAAAAATAGAATATGTGCCCTTTACAGGAAACCATAATTTCAGATTTTTTTTGCTATTGTATTGGAGGGGGGGGGGGGTTGTTGCAAACATTGTTTTAAAATGCTTCATTAAGAGATTCTGCTTAGTATATAAAGAAACGGGCTGAAATGAGCCCCTTAGTTACAATGTTACTTCTAGGTTGCTGTGGCAATTCTGTTTACCAGATTGAAGACAGTTTACTCTTTCTCCTTTCCTGTTTGATGGGGTCATGAAGTAAGTCCATATTCACACGAATGTATGATAATGGTCGAATATATGGGTAGCATACGGACCCATTCATTTCAATGGGCAAAATGGCCATACATTTAAATGCTGTTTTGCCCACCATACCACATGTAAGCTGTATAAAATATAGAGCATGTCCTATTTTCTCATGTATTTCTGTTCCGTTTGCCCCATAGAAGTCTATGGAAAAGTATGCTGCTGTATATACCTGCAGTATCCAGGACCAGTGGGTGGTGCATTCGGTCACACAGCCAATAGTCAGCCATCCATCCATCATTTGTCAGCACACCATATATTTTACAGATATGGTACGGATACGGTGACATACGTCCACATACGGATGAAAATCGTCACTTATATACGGATTCATACAGCATGGAAATACTGGACTGAAATCATACTTTTGTGAGAATGCAGCTTAAGAGTTATCCTTGTGGAGACTTTGCCAATTAAGGCCACCTTGCAGACATGTGGTGACTTATAGCCATCTCCACTGGGGGATTCTGGGAAATATGCAAATAGATTTTTCAGGATAGGAAAAGGAAAACGATGCCTCTGTTTGCTACCTTTCAAGGGGACTGCCTTTCAAGGTAGCCAAATGAAGCAATGTTTTCCTTTTCCCATCCTGCAAAACATTTGCGTATTCCAAAAATTCCCTAGTGGAGCATCAATGGCTATAAGTCTCCACATGCCTTCATGTGGTCTTAATTGGCAAAGTCTCGGAAAGGTGGGGAACTACCTCCGCACCCTAGCCAATAGCCTCCCACTCAGCCAAACTAGTTTCATACACTGTACTGAAGAGATGGGCAGAAGAGAAAGCAGGCCCTTGGAAGTTGCAGGCGTGACTGAGCTATAAGAAAATGACTGCATAGATGGGTATAACAATATTGGGTTAGTTGTACTGCTGTATACATAGAGTTTTTTGTAGATATGTTTAGTTACTGTTAGTTTAATTGACAGGGTCTCGTTTAATATTCTTTCTATAAATGAAGTATACATTGTACTGAACAAGGAGCTGGCTGCTAAGAGTGGACTTTGCACCTTAGTTGTGGGGCGGGATTCCTTGCATCTTAGTTACATTTTTATACAAGGTGCCCCTGCAGCACTGAGCTGTAATTATACATTGATGGCCACTAAGGTGTATTTCATTTGTAGTGAGAATGGCGGGTAATATTCCGTCATGTCATGAGTTCTCACACTGCTCCCATTCTGACAGTTCCACCTCATACAACCCCTTTAACCTTGCTTGTTTCAATTATTCTTTTTTGTTTTTTAGGAATGGGAATGAGGAACGGCACTGATCTGGATGCCAGCCGACTCTATAACACCTTCAAATCTTTAGGATACAAGGTCGATGTATACAATGATCAAAAATGTGCTGATATCTATGGACGTCTTAAGAAAGGCAAGTCGTGGACACTATTTAGATTTTGTTTAGTTTTTTGTACAGTTTTTATCCAGTTAGTAAGTATTTTGTTAATAGTGATCTAGTATTTATTTCCAGGGAAGGGAAATGTAGACAAGCATATCCTTCAGCGTTGTATCAGATGAGGAGGGTGCCTGCACTTTGGTGATAGTCCAAATTTAATCAAATCCTTAAAACTGCATACAGAATGCCATTGAGCAGGCAAGCTCACATGCAGCGGCTCTGTTTCTGTACATTACTCCCAGAGACAGTCAGCTTACAGCTGTGAGCCAACTGCCGGACATTGCTGGTGAAGGCCCCCTTAAAAGTAAAGTGGTGGGGGCCCCGGGACACTTGCTTCCTTTGTTATAAAAGTATCAAAAAAAATGTCTAAAACCCTTGATAAATGTGGAGAAAAGTAGGAAATATGTTTGCACCAAATTATGATCTTTTACATAAATTTGCCCTATTTTGTGGCCATTATATTTTGTCTTAAATTTTGAATGCGTTTGGATAATTTAAATATTTAACCCGCAGTATCTGAGGATGACCACAGCAATAGAAGTTCATTTGTGTGTGCACTCCTGAGCCATGGAGAGGATGGGAAGCTGTATGGAGTGGATGACTGTTTGCCTATTAAGAACCTGACAAGTCTTTTCCGTGGCGACCGCTGCAAGACCTTAGTGGGAAAACCAAAATTATTCTTTATCCAGGTAACTATCCTCGCTAAACAAAGGGGCATTTGATACCCCACAATTGGGATTTTGCACAATTGCTCATATTTTCTTTCCAAAACAGGCTTGCAGAGGCACAGACCTTGATCCAGGAGTTGAAACAGACAGCGGTGGTGAATCCTCTGAAGAAACATATAGAATCCCGGTTGAAGCGGACTTCCTCTATGCTTATTCTACTGTCCCAGGTATCTAGCATTTACGTTACATTTTCCTTGCAGTTACTTTGGCAGTATAAACATACCTTTTAGATGCAAAAAGTCAAAGGAATAAAACTTCCAAAAGCTGCATGATTTTGGAATATTTCCCCAGAAACTAAGAGAGGGGTGGTCACTTTGCTGCACAGTTTCTGCTCCTAAATGCTAGTGTCAACCAACATGCTTATCAGGCTTGTGGTACTCTGCACAATTTATAAAATGCAATAATTATCTCCTTTTCACTGGAGGGCACATAATTATGCCCAGAATTAAAGCCAATCTGTACAGCGGTGATCCCGGATATAGAGGAGGGAATAGGGTTGTGGTTGAGGAGCTATAAATGTTCCTGTCTGTGTCCTATACAAGCAGCAGATTTAGACAACATGCCCACTAGTTTGTGCTGTTCTGGTGGTGGAAACAGCAGATCTGCTGTCCGTTGTTTGCTATACATCTGTCAGCGGCAAAAAAGGGCTTTACGAGCCGCAAACGTGGGCAGGACTAGAGCCGAGTTTTCCCTCAAAGTCGGTCAAATATGAAGCTTCTGACCTAATGAATCATGTTAAGTGGTTGCAGGTGTAGGTCACTTCAGAAGCCTCTATCTTGTGTTCTATAGTACCTAAAGACATGCTTTTTGCATCATACTAAAAATAAGAATCTCATCTTTTAGATCCCATCCTATGGTTCTGTGAGCTACAGAACTGGACATACAGATAGTTAAAAATATGTGGGAACTGGATCTTTATCTCCAACTATGTATCTTTGTTTCTGTAGCTCACAAAGCCATAAGCGCGATGAGATCTGAAAGATGAGAGGTTTTATCTTTTAATGTGACACACAATCATGTTTCTTGGTGCTATAAAACAGATGATAGTGATGCCGAAGTGACACCACTCCTGTAACCAATAAACTTGACTCATCTCCTCTGAAAATGAATATTTTGAATAATATGTGTGCATCTTTTAAATGTTTTTTGTTGTTTTTTTTATTCCTTCCTAGGCTATTACTCATGGAGAAATACAGTGAATGGCTCCTGGTTTATTCAGTCACTATGTGAGATGCTAAAATTACACGGCAGAAGCCTTGAACTTGTGCAGATCCTCACATGTGTAAATCATATGGTGGCGCTGGAATTTGAATCTGGCTCCAATCACATAGAATTTCATGCAAAGAAGCAGATCCCCTGTGTGGTGTCCATGCTCACAAAGTCACTGCGCTTTCCATAAGGCAGGAGGCATCTGCTATGATCGGCATGTTGTAACCCCAGAACCTCCCTTCATTCCATACAGACGAGCAGGAGTGTTACACGCCAACTGGTGGACACTAGCGGGGATCATGCAGCAGGACCCCATGGCTCCTGTGTAGAAGATTTATGTTTTATTTAAAAGGGAATAGAAAAACCAGTGAAAAGGATTCTGTACGTTGTGATGTATGATGCGTTTTGTTACTCGTGCATGCGTTGTGGTGCTTATTCACTTCTATACAAATGAAATGGAACTGTTTTTTTTTTTATTTTTTATTGTGAAATGGATTTTCTACAGCAAATGTCAATTTTTACTATCATCAGGAAATACAAGCTATTTGTAGCATTACACAGACTTGAATCACTAGGCTGTAAAGGAGCCTATATCCAGCTTCTGGCTATATATGCATTTCAGTTATAGATGGATAACCATAGCACAAGCACATGCTATGCTCATTGTGTATAGAGCAGAAATATACCAGAAACCTGCACAATCATTTCTATGAATGTATAGTGATTTCCTTATTGTCATGTATAAGGGCTCAGTACTCCAGCATCTACTCTGTATATACTTGACTTATGAATGATATCAACTTTCCTTAATGATTCTTAATACAAATCCATGTCCTGGATTTCTACCATAAACACATAGGGGATTTCTGCTCTTTCCACAGATTTAGGACACTTAAAAATGAATAAATGCATGCTCAAAGGTAACTAAATAGCCCAATACTTGTGTGTTATAGTATAAAAGTGCAAAAATAGGATTTCTATGGGTGTTAAGGCAGCGTTTGTCCATGGTTTACCCATCCTTTCCATAGGGGCTTTATGATGACAATCTGCAGGCTGCATAGGCAAAGTTGCCAACTTACTTCTACATGATCATTACTGTGCAATAGACTCTTGGTTAAATCTTATACTTGATTATAACTTTGGACAGTTCACGCACTGAAATGTAAATAGACTGTATGTTCTTTGATGCAAATTTACCAGCCATACAGGATTAATAAAAAAAAAAAATTTCATGTTACATGTACATTTCACTCTCTTACTGTGATGACGCTTGTGTGATCTGTTTGTGAATAAATACTCTACTTGACGTGTCCTGTCCTGGTGTCTTTTATCTGCCGCTATGAAACTGGATCAAAGGATGCATTTACTCCACTTGTCCTCATCTTTGTTTTTTCAAATTCATTATGAAAGCATTATTAACCCCTCATGTCTGCACCTGTTACCACCTTAAAGAGAACCCGTCATGCAAAATAACCCCCTAATCTAACTATATTTTCATAAACTGTCATTAGAGAGCATTGTCTCTATCCCTTCATTGTCCCTCTACATGCCTGTAAACTTAAGCAATGAGGTCCTAAAGCTGTATGCAAATGACCTGTGAAATGTCCAATGAGTTATTAGCATATTCAAGCTGTCCAGCCACACCCCCAGTGCTTGACTGACAGCTGCTCCATGTAATCAGAGCCGATTCTAGCATATTTGCTGCCTGAGGCGAATATTAAAATGCTGCCCTCCCCCTGCCGCTCCCTGTTAAGTAAATGCTGAAAACTTTACTAACAAGTAACATCCCCACAGGCAGCTCCCTGACACTGTGTGACTGACTACAGGTTCTGGGGGCCTGTGGCAGATGCGGCCCTGCATGTAATGGCTGCTCCATGTGCTTGCTGGTGGCCACGCCTCCTGCAGCCTGTGTGTGTGTGTGTGTGTGTGTGCGTGTATGTGTATGTGAAAGATACAACAGCTCCAGGATGCAGCCATGTTATAGCAGTACATGTCAGGTACTTGTGTATCTGATGTCTGTCTCTGTGTATTAGGAGCATGCAGCATGTCAGCAGATGCAGCACACACACCAGCAATGCTTTACTATACATTACACACAGACATGAGGAGGGGGAACAGGGGTGACATCACTGCCTCCGACCATGTGATCAGCCTCATTTACATAATAAAGAAAAGATGACTGTATGATTAATGTATGAAATAACTATATAAAGGCTGGGATGGGATCCTTGAGAGCTGCTCCAACAGGTAGAGGTGACAGGACAAGTGACACAGACCTGATGACAGGTGTCCTTTAATGACCAGGCCATTTCTCATGGAATTTTTTCATCAATGTCTTCTACACACTGTATTTTTTTTTCCTGTCCTGTATGTACAGAGTCTTGTTTTTTGAAGAATGTATTTTGTAATAGGCCGATTTTGTGTTTTAATATGTCCGACTCAAGACCTTGCAGTGTGAGTGCATACAAGTGCAATGCATTTTTCATTGATCAGTTGCCATAGAAAAAATAACAATGTCCCAAATGTGTTTTGAGCTTTAACATTAGTAATAATTATTAACAATGCAAAACATGTAACTTTTTACAAACCTAATATGTGTTTGCAATGTCTTAAAGACACCGATGCAAATGATTTTTCTGATCGTACAAACTTGCCAAATTTTGTCAAGTCTGTACTTAAGGCAGTCTAAAAAGGCTTAAAGAGGACCTGTCACTGCGCCCCTAAAAATAACAATGTTTCAAATGTGTTTTGAGCTTTAACATTAGTAATAATTGATAACAATACAAATCAATACAAAACTAATGTGTTTACAATGTCTTTAAAACACTGATGCAAATGATACAGTGGATACAGAGGAGTGCGGCCCCCCTCATGAATATACCCGACCGCAAGCACGAAGTTACGTGGATACGACCTCTTATTTGGTAAGAGGTCAGTTTTTCTTTCCCTAAATACATTAGAATAAAATTAGCATAGATAGAAAGGATTATGAAATAGAGAGGATTATGGGGGGGGAGCACTTTTGGGGGCCTTTTTGGGGCTGACAGGTCCTCTTTAAAAGAATAACAGATCTTAAACAACCCCTTTAACCATAGTATGCATGGAGAATGAAGCCTACTGTATGTCTAACTACAGAGAGTGCTGTACAGGTCATTGGCCTCTAGATGTCAGTATTGACTTCTTTTTCCATTCCTAGTTTCCAGGATAAGTCCAAGCAACACAACTTTTCTATTATATGTTACCTTACGGTTGAGAGGTTCTGTTAAAATGTTTAAAATAAATCTGTGATCGAGTCCATCATGTGCGCTGGTCTCTTCTATCAGATCCATCATGTGTGCTGGTCTCTTCTATCAGATCCATCATGTGTGCTGGTCTCTTCTATCAGATCCATCATGTGTGCTGGTCTCTTCTATCAGATCTGCAACACCCTCGCCGATGCAATGGCGAGGTAGTGCTTGCGAATACGTCCCACCTGTAGGTAACACCACATTACACTACATGGTCCTTATAGGATCAAGGGGAAATTGCAGTGGTTAATCCTGCCTGGCAAGGCAGATGTTAATTTGAGATGTAATTATGTCAACCAATGTCTGTGTTACATCCTGTCTCTGTGCACTGAGAGGTAATTGGAGGAGCAGCCACCACCTGACCAAGGGAAGGTAATAAAACCTCTGGCCAGGAATGTTCTAGAGAAGTCTCTCCCCAGAGAGAGAAGAGAGCAGTCTCTCCCAGAAGGGAGAATAGACCGGTCCTAGTCAGGCCCTCTGGGTCTGCAGGACGCAAGCAGAGAGTAGTTAGCTGAGCAGCAGCTCAGAGACTCTAGCACACCAGACCAGTGCAGGAAGAGCCTAGCCCCTGCCTGAAGTGGAAGATTAGACTAGAGCTAGTGTAGTGAGGAAAGGGGTATCATCCTACCTTCAAGGGTGATACCTGAAGAGATCCAGGACCGAGCTGAAGCCTCCTCTAAGGACACAGCTGCCTCCCAGCCTGCTCTTACATCCAGGCTGGTGAAATACATCCTGTGGCTCCCTCCAAATACCTCTCCAGTACTCCACCTGTTAAAGACACGTTTTCTGCAGTTCCTGCCGGTTGCAATAAACGAACTGTAAGTTGTTTTCTTCAACTTCTGTCTCCGTCTGGTCCCTGCTACTACAACTACCCTCATCACCGGCACCCTGTCCATCACCCAGAGACTCACACTCGGGACATTAAGGGGTTGCCCCAGGGAGATCCGCTATAGCAGCCTCTCCCTCATCTTTTCTTGCCAACACCACCCTGCTGGAGCCTGCCAGGCTGTAGGACAGCCCTCCGGTTCCCCCCCTACCAAGCACCGTGACAATAGCGTGCTTAGGCCGCAACCGCCAGCCACTCCGGTACCGCGGGCCCCGGCTGTCCCCGGCCTCACCTCAAGGGCTAGGCCCCGGTGGGGGATGTTGCAGATCCATCATGTGTGCTGGTCTCTTCTATCAGATCCATCATGTGTGCTGGTCTCTTCTATCAGATCCATCGTGTGTGCTGGTCTCTTCTATCAGATCCATCATGTGTGCTGGTCTCTTCTATCAGATCCATCATGTGTGCTGATCTCTTCTATCAGATCCATCATGTGTGCTGATCTCTTCTATCAGATCCATCATGTGTGCTGGTCTCTTCTATCAGATCCATCATGTGTGCTGATCTCTTCTATCAGATCCATCATGTGTGCTGGTCTCTTCTATCAGATCCATCATGTGTGCTGGTCTCTTCTATCAGATCCATCGTGTGTGCTGGTCTCTTCTATCAGATCCATCATGTGTGCTGGTCTCTTCTATCAGATCCATCATGTGTGCTGGTCTCTTCTATCAGATCCATCATGTGTGCTGGTCTCTTCTATCAGATCTGCAACACCCTCGCCGATGCAATGGCGAGGTAGTGCTTGCGAATACGTCCCACCTGTAGGTAACACCACATTACACTACATGGTCCTTATAGGATCAAGGGGAAATTGCAGTGGTTAATCCTGCCTGGCAAGGCAGATGTTAATTTGAGATGTAATTATGTCAACCAATGTCTGTGTTACATCCTGTCTCTGTGCACTGAGAGGTAATTGGAGGAGCAGCCACCACCTGACCAAGGGAAGGTAATAAAACCTCTGGCCAGGAATGTTCTAGAGAAGTCTCTCCCCAGAGAGAGAAGAGAGCAGTCTCTCCCAGAAGGGAGAATAGACCGGTCCTAGTCAGGCCCTCTGGGTCTGCAGGACGCAAGCAGAGAGTAGTTAGCTGAGCAGCAGCTCAGAGACTCTAGCACACCAGACCAGTGCAGGAAGAGCCTAGCCCCTGCCTGAAGTGGAAGATTAGACTAGAGCTAGTGTAGTGAGGAAAGGGGTATCATCCTACCTTCAAGGGTGATACCTGAAGAGATCCAGGACCGAGCTGAAGCCTCCTCTAAGGACACAGCTGCCTCCCAGCCTGCTCTTACATCCAGGCTGGTGAAATACATCCTGTGGCTCCCTCCAAATACCTCTCCAGTACTCCACCTGTTAAAGACACGTTTTCTGCAGTTCCTGCCGGTTGCAATAAACGAACTGTAAGTTGTTTTCTTCAACTTCTGTCTCCGTCTGGTCCCTGCTACTACAACTACCCTCATCACCGGCACCCTGTCCATCACCCAGAGACTCACACTCGGGACATTAAGGGGTTGCCCCAGGGAGATCCGCTATAGCAGCCTCTCCCTCATCTTTTCTTGCCAACACCACCCTGCTGGAGCCTGCCAGGCTGTAGGACAGCCCTCCGGTTCCCCCCCTACCAAGCACCGTGACAATAGCGTGCTTAGGCCGCAACCGCCAGCCACTCCGGTACCGCGGGCCCCGGCTGTCCCCGGCCTCACCTCAAGGGCTAGGCCCCGGTGGGGGATGTTGCAGATCCATCATGTGTGCTGGTCTCTTCTATCAGATCCATCATGTGTGCTGGTCTCTTCTATCAGATCCATCGTGTGTGCTGGTCTCTTCTATCAGATCCATCATGTGTGCTGGTCTCTTCTATCAGATCCATCATGTGTGCTGATCTCTTCTATCAGATCCATCATGTGTGCTGATCTCTTCTATCAGATCCATCATGTGTGCTGGTCTCTTCTATCAGATCCATCATGTGTGCTGATCTCTTCTATCAGATCCATCATGTGTGCTGGTCTCTTCTATCAGATCCATCATGTGTGCTGGTCTCTTCTATCAGATCCATCATGTGTGCTGATCTCTTCTATCAGATCCATCGTGTGTGCTGGTCTCTTCTATCAGATCCATCATGTGTGCTGGTCTCTTTTATCAGATCCATCGTATGTGCTGGTCTCTTTTATCAGATCCATCGTATGTGCTGGTCTCTTCTATCAGATCCATCATGTGTGTTGGTCTCTTCTATCAGATCCATCGTGTGCGCTGGTCTCTTCTATCAGATCCATCGTGTGTGCTGGTCTCTTCTATCAGATCCATCATGTGTGTTGGTCTCTTCTATCAGATCCATCGTGTGCGCTGGTCTCTTCTATCAGATCCATCATGTGTGCTGGTCTCTTCTATCAGATCCATCATGTGCGCTGATCTCTTCTATCAGATCCATCATGTGCGCTGGTCTCTTCTATCAGATCCATCGTGTGTGCTGGTCTCTTCTATCAGATCCATCATGTGCGCTGATCTCTTCTATCAGATCCATCATGTGCGCTGGTCTCTTCTATCAGATCCATCGTGTGTGCTGGTCTCTTCTATCAGATCCATCATGTGCGCTGATCTCTTCTATCAGATCCATCATGTGCGCTGGTCTCTTCTATCAGATCCATCGTGTGTGCTGGTCTCTTCTATCAGATCCATCATGTGCGCTGATCTCTTCTATCAGATCCATCATGTGCGCTGGTCTCTTCTATCAGATCCATCATGTGTGCTGGTCTCTTCTATCAGATCCATCATGTGTGCTGGTCTCTTCTATCAGATCCATCGTATGTGCTGGTCTCTTCTATCAGATCCATCATGTGTGTTGGTCTCTTCTATCAGATCCATCATGTGCGCTGGTCTCTTCTATCAGATCCATCGTGTGTGCTGGTCTCTTCTATCAGATCCATCATGTGTGCTGGTCTCTTCTATCAGATCCATCATGTGTGCTGATCTCTTCTATCAGATCCATCATGTGTGCTGGTCTCTTCTATCAGATCCATCATGTGTGCTGATCTCTTCTATCAGATCCATCATGTGTGCTGGTCTCTTCTATCAGATCCATCATGTGTGCTGGTCTCTTCTATCAGATCCATCATGTGTGCTGGTCTCTTCTATCAGATCCATCGTGTGTGCTGGTCTCTTCTATCAGATCCATCATGTGTGTTGGTCTCTTCTATCAGATCCATCATGTGTGCTGGTCTCTTCTATCAGATCCATCATGTGTGCTGGTCTCTTCTATCAGATCCATCATGTGTGTTGGTCTCTTCTATCAGATCCATCATGTGTGCTGGTCTCTTCTATCAGATCCATCATGTGTGCTGGTCTCTTCTATCAGATCCATCATGTGTGCTGGTCTCTTCTATCAGATCCATCATGTGTGTTGGTCTCTTCTTAAACAGCTAAATGATTTCCATCCGAAATTCCATGGATGAATGGCTAATGCAAAATTATTCATTTTTTAAATATGTTTTATCAAACTAAGGTATCCTAAAACCATGCAGTCATTTATTGTGATTATTCAGCTGAACTTGTTTATGGAGTATTTCTTATGGCACACTTCATGAGAAGGCGTCAATACTGCCTCTGGATATTTTTTGTAGGGAAGTAAAAAAAAACAAAACAAAAGTTTGAGTACATTTTAATCCAGTTGGACACACATACCTCCAAACTTTTGGGAAAGAGAAAGAGGGACAAAAAGTCCCTCCCCCTTTAACATGGCCCCCTCTAAAGCATACCTATTGCCCCACCCACCCTTAAAGGAAACCCACCACTTCCGATGGTGGTTATAAGCAGCAAATGGCATGCACCAGCTCAGGGTGAGCTGGTGCTGGCGCTTATTTTCGTTATGTTTTTAAACCGATGTAAAGCGTTTGAACGCTTTATTAATCTTTATATACAAGTAGCTGCACCGGACCATGGTCCATGCTCAGCGCACCATGCGCACGACCACTTCCTATTCAGGCACACAAAGTGGTGGCACGCACGGTGCGCCGAGCCCATACCACAGTGCGGTGAGGGTAATTGTATAAAAAATACTTTACATCGGTTTAATAACATAACGAAAATAAGCGCTGACACTAGCTCACCCTTAGCTGGTGCACGGCATTTGCTGCTTATAACCTCCATCGGAAATGGTGGGTTTCCTTTAATGGTCCCCACATAGTATAATGCCCCCTTACTGTCCCCCATCTCCTCTCATATTATGGCCTCCTGTCCTCCATCCTCCTCATACTGTGGCCTCCTGTCCTCTTTCCCCCTCATACTGTGGCCCATATATATTGCAATAGTGTATTATAATGTTAAAATGATATAAATGATAGTGTATTCTAATTAATATTTGCTTGAACAAATATCTCAATTGAATTGAAATGGGGTGGACATGGTACTACACACATGAGATGCATCACAACATGGAATCGCTTTCAAATGTGAGATCCTGAGTTTGTAACATTTTTCTTAATCACATCCACATTTAATACTGTGGAGGAAAGTGAAAGTAAAAGAAATGAATCACATTCCTGCTGCAGAGAAACCTACGGGTGAAATGAAACAGAATTTATATACGTGGCAGATGGCGGATGTATAAAATGATACACCTAGATTAGTGTTACTAACTAATTTATGATTCACAGCTTTGATAGCAGTCATACACTGTGGTTACACTAGAAGCAGCAGGGATGACTTCACTACTACAAAAACCTTGCCGAGAAATATATGAATCAAATTTAGATGGAAATCTCCAGTCATCTTAACTCAAAAGTTACAGAGCCTTAAGGTAAAATAACTACCTAAAATGGCATAAACGTGTATGGCGTGGATGGGTACCGTACCGCTGCTAGGCAGTCATTGCCATCTTTGGGGACTTATAAAACGAGATGTACATACATACATACATACATACAATGTATGATCACTTGATATTTTCAGAAGAAAATGTAATTTGATGGATTTTTTTGAATGGGCACACCATACACTAGAACAGTATTACAAAATAACTAAAGTATAGCAATATAAAACCTTTATTTCACAAAAATAAATGAAGATGAATTAGAGGACACCAATGCCTGTAGCAACAACATTTTCTGAAGTATTCAACACTCACCAATCAGTAGGGAGTGTACAAGCCTTTGCTGTGAATGACTTCAGCACATCTGCAGCCACATGTCACAAGTCTCTCACTGCTCTGCTGGGATTTTGTTGCACTCTTCTTCCAGTCTCTTCCACAGTTCTGCTTTAGATCAGGACTCTGCGCTGGACATTTCCTTGTTTCAATGTTTTCTGTTTTAGGGAACTGCTTTACCTGTTTTACTGTGTGATGGGGACATTGTCCTGCATTAAAATTGCTGGGTGATTGAGTGAAGAACTCAAAGAAGGAACCACGTGTTGTTGAAAACTTACATTGATTCTGCCTTGTAGCTGTATGAGGGGTCCAACTCCTGTTGCAGACAACATTCTCCAAACCATGTAACTTGCAACACTACATTTCACTGACTTTTTTACACACTTTGAATTTTCCCATCAAATCCAAATAAATGAAAGTTGCTTTCATCACTAGAATGAACTGTGGACCAATACTCCTCTGTTCATACAACAAAGGCAAGTCCAGCATTTTGATTCTTTCTGCAGAGTGGGCTTCCAGTCCAAATGCTCTTAAAGTATGTAACACTATATGACAAGACAGATCCTTACCCTGTTCAGTGCTGAATTGGTGAGCATTTCCAGCTGCAGTGTTGACACGATTACACATGGAGATTCTCTGCATTTATCCTGTCCTCTCTTACATTTGTCTTTCGTGAGCAACCTACCCTTCAAGGGGACTTGAATGAGCGTTTGATGTTGTAAAGATGTTATATTTTAGAAATCACAGACCTGGCACATCAACTTCTCTAACTATGGCTGATAGGGTCACCCTTTAGTATTAATCTGGACAACCTGCTTCTAGAGGGTTTCAATGACTTTGCAACGGCACACCATTTTCTAGTCAGTGAAAGCTGGAGGGCGCGGTCGCACGTTGCAATTACAACTGCATCGGACCCAGTTGGTTTAGGTGCAGTTTTGTTGATTTAACAGGTGAATGACATTTGTGAAACAGGTTTCCCCTACAAAATCAAATTCACCCGTTCAGTTCATGTCTTTCACCTGTTAAATTAAAAAAAAACTGCACCTAAAACCACCTCAAAACTGATTGTGACCGCACCCTGAAAGTGTTCTCTAATTTTGATCAGTTTTGATCTCATTTACATTTTTATTCTGTGCTTTAGAACAGTGTTCCCCAACCACTGGGCCGTGGCCTAAGACCGGGCCGCGGCCAACCTCGGTCGAAAAAAAAAATAATCCAATACTCACCTTCCCTGTTCCCCTGTAAGATACCCACAGTCCCTTTCCCATCACCTTCAGAGCCGCGCATGCGCACAGCGTCAGTCCCCTGCCTCACAGCTGCTATAGATGGAGTTGTGGGGAGCGTCCACACCTCAGGTATCTAACACAGTGCAGCATGCAGGGTAAGTCACCAGCCTGGGCTATACTGCACTGTCCTCCACAGACCACATAAACACAGGTCAGGTGAGTCTATAAGGTGAGTCACATACATGAGAAATATTCATATTATGTTTATTTACAGATATAAGTTGAATCCCAATGCAATGGTGGTGGGGGGTGCAGGTGTAAGAATACAGGTTGTGGGAATGTATATCCAGATAAACGTCACTATAGGCGTCTATGGCGCCCAACGGCGCTACACTGACCGCACTGGCTCGTGTGGTGATGGCATCACATTGTGTCTACAAGCAATAAAGCCGTGCATTAATGCAGAAGTAAAGGAAGAGAAGACGGCAGCAGAGGAAGGTGAGAATTGGATTGTTTTTCTTTTTTTGCAGAGTTAGGCTGGGAAAGGGACATAGGAAGGAGGGCTGTGTGGGCAGCTACAGGAAAGGGGACATTGGAAGCAGAGGGTGGGGGCAGCAACAGGAAAGGGACAATGACAGCAGGGAAGGCATCAAACAGGAAAGGGGACAGTGTAAGTGTGGGGGGGGGGGCACACAGGTAGTTACGGTTAGGAGTGCCAACTTATATTCTTGGCTAGACACCACCAGACCCCATCCCACCGGTCCCTGGAGAAAATTTATGCTCACGCTAGGACCACTGCTTTAGAATACTTACAATTTTTGAAATAAGCTTTTGAGGCCGCTCCAGAGTCTCCACCAGCCTCCCCTGAGGCCGCTCCAGAGTCTCCACCGGCCTCCCCTGAGGCCGCTCCAGAGTCTCCACCGGCCTCCCCTGAGGCCGCTCCAGAATCTCCACCGTGCCTAGAGCCATTGTGCCTAGAGCCGACCCAACCTGTGGCTTCCCATGTCTTCCCGGTGCCTGCTCTCCTCCTAAGGTGTCTCATCACCAAGAAGAATTGGAGGAGGCAAAGAATGAAGAACAGCGGGCTGAAGAAGAAGAGAAGAGGGGCCCTAAGGGGGAGGGTACTGTCACGGTTATATCCGCAATCCTCGGTACGGATCGCGGGTGCACCCGTGTCTGCTGGCGCAGTCCCCGCTCCCCCAGCCCTCACTTACCTCTCCTGGCTCCGGCCTGCACTCTGGCTCCCAGCATGTAGGCTGCATGCTTCTTCCCTGCAGTTGCGCGCTCCAGCCACTAGCGGGACCAGGAGTTCAATTTGACTCCGCTCTTGGGTTGCGGCTGGCATCTTTATCTCCCACGGTGGTCCAGTAATGTGGTCTGTAATGAAGCTTTATTGATAATCCTTGGTCCCCTTACAGCAAAAAAAATTGAAACTCCAATTGTCACTGGGTCACAAAAAAAAATCTGTCTAGAACTTCAATCATAAAATATACAGTATCGACTTACATACAAATTCAACTTAAGGAATTAGAGATTAGATATCCCTAGTCCTGTCATTCTGCTGTCCTCTCCCTCTCCCCTAGCATTTCTTATCTTAGATGCCGATTCATACCTTGAACTGTGGAAGATGTGCTCTGTTATATACATATTATGCATCACAATGTGCTGGATAATATATATACAATGGCGCACATACTCCATTCTGTAGTGTGTCAGATTAAATGCCGGGGCCACCTGACACTGCGGGCCCCATAGTAGCTACGATGGCTCCTACTGCCCCTGACATTTCATAAATTATGTGTTGTTCTCTAATCTTGATCTCCAGTGTATAACTATTCTGTGTCGGTAAGCATTACAACTATGACTGCTATATTCATTTTTCTAATCTAGTATTGATTTCTGTTTTTATAAAATTTTCAGAAAAAAATTAAAAGTGCTCAGTGTGGTATTTACATGTGAGGAAATCACACACTCCTCATGTTGGCGTGTGATTGGTCTTAAGAAGCAAATAGTTTCATAGTGTGATGTGTACAGGAAATGGCTGCTGCTACTGAGTCTATAAGGAGCTGATGTCACATATATCTCTGTGCAGTTGTGGTTTTGATGGATTGTACAGGATATCATGTGGTTGGCTGGGTATTACACTACCGTACACACATTAATGTTGCAATTTTCATAAACCCCTTAAGCACCCCACTCATTTTCACCTTGAGGACCCAGCCCTATTTTACAAATCTGCCACGTGTCACTATATGCAATTATAACTTTAGAACGCTGTAACTTACCAAGGTGATTTTCAGATCATTTTTTTGGGACATGTTGTACTTCACTGTAGTGGTATATTTGGGTTGAAATGTTTTGCATTTATTTATTTAAATTAGGTGAAAACTTAGGAAAATAAACAATGTTCTGATTTCTAGATGTTATGCTTATCATACAGTTAGTCTAACCACCCAAATAGGTTACTTACTAACTCTAACCATATGTCTGCTTTTTTTTAAAGGCATTCTACCACCAGGATAAAGAATTGTAAACCAAGTACACTGACATACTAGTGAGTGCCCCCTCTGGCAGGTTTTGCTTTTCATTTAGCTTCTTAGGACCTTGTTTTTACAATAAAAAAGGCTTCACTAGTTATGCAAATGAGCCTCAGGGGCTCCAGACTCTATAGAAGTCAATGGAGTTTGGAGCCCTGAAGGCTCATATGCATAGTTTTTAGAATCTCTCTTTCTTAAAAACAAAGGCATATGAAGCTACAAGAAGAGTAGCTTCTGTCAGAGATGGCACACACCATTATGTCAGTGTGCTTGTTTGACAATCTTCATCCTGGTGGTAGATTTAAGTTTAGATTAAGTTATTTTATTTTATTAGGATGTTAGGAGGCTTACAAATCAATCAGCAATTTTCCAGGTTTTCATGAAAATTTAAAGGGGTATGCTCATTTCAGCAAATAAATGGTATTGTTTGTATAATGAAAAGTTATACAATTTTCTAATATACTTTCTGTATAAATTCCTAGAGCTCTGCTTGCTGTACTTCTATAGGAAGCTTCTATGTTTACTTCCATTGGATAGAAATCTGACCATGATCACACAGGTGCAGGGATCGTTAGTATCATAGAGAATAAGCAGAGCTGTTGTTTATAACGACCATGGTCAGATTTCTGTCCACTGGAAAGGAACAGTGAAGCTTTCTATAGAATGACAGCAATCAGATATCTAAAAAACTGTTAGGAATTAATGCAGCAAACTGTACCTCTCAAACTAATCCAAACAGCCCTTGTTTTCAGCTCAATGACCAGACCCGATTTTTCAAATCTGACATGTCTCGCGATAATTGGTTATAACTTCGGAACGCTTTGACATATCGAGGTGATTTTGAGAATGTTTTCTCGTGATACATTGTACTTCATGTTAGTTATAAAATTTAAGTGCTAAGTTTTGTGATTCGTTCTGAAAAAAAGTGAAAATTTGGCAAAAGTTTGTAAAAATTCTTCATTTTCCACGTTTGAAATGTTCTGCTTTCCAGACAGGAAGTAAAACTACCCAAAAAGCTTAATAATTAACATTTACGGAATGTCTGCTTTATGTTGAGATGATATTTTATGCGTCCTCTCATTTTTCTAAGATGTTAGGAGGTGCAGAACTTTAGGTGCGATTTTCCTCACTTTAATGAAAATTGCCAAAACTCACAGTGTGAGGGACAACTCAGCTTCCAAGTGAAAGGCCTAAATAATAGTAACACCCCATAAATGACCCCACTATAGAAACTTCACCCCTCAACGTATGTAAAACAACTTCTATTAAGTCCATTAACCCTTTAAGTGTTTCACATGGGTTAAAACAATATGGACCTGCGATTTAGAAACTATGGAATTTTTTTGGAAAATACATTCATTTAGGCCAAACTGACAGTTTCAGAATAAATTAAATGATGAAACGCACTGCAATGTTTGATGCCCAATTCCTCCCGAGTGTACTGATACCCCATATGTGGTGGTAAATTGCTGTACGGGCGCCTGGCCGAGTATAGAATGAATGGAGGCGCCCTTCACAGCAGATTTGAATTGTCACATTGTACAACCTATAAATTTTTATTTTTTTTGGTGATGCAAACATATGAGGGCTTATTATTTACGGGATGATATACAATGTATAGATAATTCATTTTGGGGGTCTATAGCTTATTCATGAGATTTTATTAACTATTTCAAGGGGGACACAAACAAAATCATCAATTTTTATTTTGGATTTTTGGCATTTTTTTTCCCCCGCTCACCGTAACATAAAAATAATATTTTATCTTTATTCTCTGGTTCACTACGATTGCGGTGATACCTCATTTATATAGTTTTTCTTATCTTTGCTCAATTTTCCTGAGCAAAACCAATATTGGAGAATATCGCATTGTTTTTACTATTGACAACTTTTTGGGGCCATAACTTCTGTATTTTTCTGTTGTCAGACCTGGTTGAGGGCTTATTTTTTGTGAAAAGAGTTGTTATTTTCAGTCGTATCATATTAGGGAACGCAACTTTTTTTGATCACTTTTTAGATCATTTTTTGTGATGGTGTTTGATGAAAAATTGTATATTAAGGGAAGTTTTTCGGGTTTTCTTTTTACGTCGTTCACCGAGCGGGTTCAATATTGATTTAGATTTATTGTACAGATTGATACGGATGCAGTGATACCAAATATGTATGTGTTTTTGTGTTTTATATACTTTATTTGCTTTTCATGTGTAACTGGGGAGATTATGGGACTTTTATTTTATTTATGTATTTAATTATATAATAAAATGATTTCATCTTTTTTTTTTACTTTTTAACATTTTCTACTTCTTGGCTTGAACAAACGATTGTCCGATCGCTTGCTCAAGCCTTTACACTGCAATACACTTGTATTGCAGCGTATAGTGTAAGTAACTGAGCATGCTTCCTGGCATGTTACTTACACTGCCAGGAAGGCAGAACCCGGCGGGTAGAGGAGCAGGAAGCCCCGGGTCACTCACCAGACCCGAGGGCAGCAGCAGGACCAATCAGATCCCCTGGTAAGCACACGGGGGGGTCCGATCTACAGGGGGACACACTTGCACGCTGCGGTCACCGATCCCGGGTGTTAGTGCCGGGTCTGGGCTGTAAGATCACAGCCCGACACCGGCACTTGCAGGACCTGTAGTCCCAAAATCTTCTTCTGACGAAGAAGAAGTACTTCAGAAGAAGTACCCTTAATGACCGCCGTAAAAAGCCGATACGGCGGTCATTAAGGGGTTAAGCATTGAACATGAAATAAGACAAAACAGAAGTTTGATACAGGATTTTAAAATTTTGACAATAAAATGTTTACTTTGCCCTAAAATGTATATGTTCATGCAGGATAAAATGAGGAAACACATCTTAGATTTTGTTGTGCAGTTTCTCTGGAGTCTGGCAATACCCGACATGTGGACGTAAACCACTTTATGGGCCCATAACAGAAGGGAAGCGCCATTATGCTTTGGAGGGCAAATTTTGCTGAGCCAGGTGCTGTGTGGCATTTGCTTAGCCTATAACATACTAGAACAAGAGAAAACCTTAAAAAGTGACCCAATTTTTAAAGTAAACCCCTCAAAGAGTATAGAAACAATATTTTGGGGTGTCTATAGACCATTGATTATACTTCAGTATAAGCTGACCCGAGTATAAGCTGAGGTACCTAATTTTAACACAAAAAATTGTGAATTCCTATTGACTTGGGTATAAGCCCAGGGTGGGAAATCCATTGGTCACAGCCTCCACACAATATTTATCCAGTAACCCCCTGCGCTCCAGTATACAGCCAGCCCCCGGCCCCAAGTATATAGCCATCACCTGCCCCCTAGTATATAGCCAGCGCCTGCCCCCTACTATGTAGCCCCCTTGTATTTAGCCAGTGCCTGCCCGCCAGTATATAGCCAGCAGCCCCCTATGCCCAGCCTTTAAAAAAAAAAAAGCTTTACGACACCCCTGCAGGTCTTCTCTTCTGTCTTCTGAAGCTCCAGCTTCTGCTGACGCATAAACCATGACATGACATGACACGATGGCAGCACACGCACTATGATATCTGCAAGCGGCTGATGTCATGGTTTGTGCTATGCAGCACGTGGGGACTCGAAGACGGAGCTAGAGCATCAGAAGACAGAAGAGGAGGATCACTTTTGGATCAGAAATATCTCCAACACAGGGTACGTTTCCAAAGTTAACTGTGTGACCACACGGATCAGTTCAGCCTTCCCTTGTCCTGCTTACTACATCCCTGAACCCTAACCTCATACATCCCTAAGCTCAAGGGGCGGGGGGAGGGGGGGAGGAGGTTTACCACCAACTCTTCTTCCCCTGTATGCCCTGAAAGAACCCACCATACCCAGGGGCGATCCCTCGTATGAAGCTCAGGTGGAATCATATATATCTAAAACTGGCCTGCCTTCCCTGTCTGGGGAGGTGGTTGCATCAGGGTTTTTGGCGCTGTCTCTGTGGACTCCGGCTTCCCGGTTTGCGCCTTGGAGGCTCATATTAGCTTACTACTCTAAGCTGGGGAAAGACCCGTCTCTCCAGCCAGCTTTCGCCACATTTCGTTGATTAATGTGGACGTCAAATTGTTCACCAAGGTCTTGGCGGAGAGAGTGGCCCATCACAAACCTTCAGTAATTCTAAGTGCCAGGAATAAAATGCAGATTTCCTCCACATGATGTGGAACTGTATTGTGGTACTGGAATTCTGGGATTTGTTTAGGGATGGGAGGCTAGGGACAATCTGAACAAGACCTTTCTCCTGATGTCATAGGCTAAAGCAAGATCAATTCCAGCCTCCTTATTATCCATTGATGCAGAAAACGCCTTTGAACGGGTTCGCTGGGGCTTCATGGAGGCAGCGCTGAAACAGATAGGGAGAGACCCAAATTTCTTGGGGAAAATCCTTGTACTGTACTCGGGCCCAAACGCTAAAGTTATGATTAATGGTAATTTATCCTCTTCTTTCGCAATCAAAAATGGGAGCAGGTATGGGTATATCCCCTTTGCTGTATGTAATAGTGATGGAACATTGGCCACTGCTATAAGGAAAAATCATAATATCCACGGTATACATATCGGCTCCTGCCACCGCAAAGCAACCTTATACGCCGAGGATTTATTACTACATGTATTGCAACCGAGGATCTCTTTTCCGTCTCTCATTCAGGAATTCAAGAGATACATCACACTTAGTATTTTTAACTTACACAATTACTGTAAACAGAGGCCTTAAACGTCTCCCTCCCTCAGACAGAGGTACAGCATATAAGGGATAGTTTTCCATTTCAGTGGCAGCAGACCTCAATCCAGTATTTGGGTATTTCAGTCCCAACTGAGTTGTCTAAGTTGTATACCCTTAATTACCTGCCTATTCTAGAGCGCACCCTGGGGGACCTACAGCGCTATAATAGAAAGAAACTGTCTTTGTTTGGCAGGATTAAAATCCTTAAAATGGACATCCTTCCTCGGTTCCTGTACATCTTCCAGGGTGTGCCCATCAGCCCCCTGGCTACCTTTTTCCGCACTATGCGCTCTGTCTTACTAAGGTTTACATGGGGCTCCAGTCGCCCCAGAATAGGATGGAGATTTCTAACGCACCCCAAGTCCAGGGGCGGTACAGGTCTCCAGACCTTAAAATGTAACATCAAGCCTCAATAATTATGAGACTCTTGGAATGGCATTTTCACTCCAAGTCTAAACAATGCGTGTTCTTGAAACTCTCCAGTACTACTAAAACTCTTTCCATGGATCCCCCCAGAATTAGTCTCTCCCATTCCCTCTTAGGCAACCCTTTTGAGAGACGATTTATGGCTGTGAAGGTTACTGATCTCTAGAGCAGGGGTGGGGAACTTATGGTTCGGTATGGCTCTTTTGTTAGCTGCATCTTTAATAAATAGTAATGGCTGCTGTGTGTCTCTTAGACTGATCACTGGACACAGGCGATGTTACCGCAGCTTGCGTCCTTTGTATGAGTGTGGGAGTGATGAGGAGCTGGCTGCAGGGAGCGCTGGTAAGAGAATATTTTTTCTGTGACCACCTATCAGGTGCTGTGGCTACCTATCTAGTGGGAGTATGTGCTGGGGCTACCTATCTACTGGGAGTATGTGCTGTGGCTACCTATCTACTGGGGGCATTTGCTGTGGCTAACTATATACTGGGGGACATGTGCTGTGGCTACCTATCTACTGGGAGTATGTGCTGTGGCTACCTATCTACTGGGAGTATGTGCTGTGGCTACCCATCTACTGGGGGTATGTGCTGTGGCTACCCATCTACTGGGGGTATGTGCTGAGGCAACCTATATACTGGGAGGCATGTGCTGTGACTACTTATCTTCCGGGAAGCATGTGCTATGGCTATATACCTATTTACTGGGATTATGTGCTGTAGCTACGTATCTATTGGGGGTATGTGCTGTGACTACCTATCTAATGGGAGGCATGTGGTGTGTGTCAAGATTTGGAGTAGTGAACCCCCTGGACCACCGCAAACTATGATGTAAGCAGACACCTGGGACCGGAATCTAAGTGGAATCCGGTCTTCACCAGAGCCCGCCACAAAGCAGGATGGTCTTACTGCAGCGTGGTACCACCAGGTTGTTCCCCAGGCGTGACTTGTCCACAGTGGCAGCCAAGGTTGAGGTACAGGATCACTAGGCAGTTTTGTGGTCAGGAACTTGCAGACGGTCAAGGCAGGCGGCAATGATGCATTCTTGGGGACGGAGCAAGAGATCAGGGCTGGCAGCGGAGGAGCAGGATCATGAACAGGTCCAGGGTCACATTGGGAGGTCAACACTTGGGAAGGAAACACTGTGGAAAGCTTCCTCATAGACATGAAGCACTAAGATCCGGCGGGGAATGCTGGGAGCCGCCGGTCTTTATAGGAACCCGGGTAGTGGGCAGAGCTAATCAGTGGCACACTGGCTCCTTAAATCTGCAAGTGCGGGCTCGCTTGCGCTGGCCAGCCGGGATAGGAGCTGGAAAGTGGTGAGTTGAGTGAACTCGGAAAGGGGCGCCGCCACAGAGAGGGGCACGGGTGTGCTTGCGATCCGAGACGTAGATCACAGGGGCACCCATAACACTGGGACTACCTATCTACTGGGGGGCATGTGCATATGGTATGGCTCTTATGGAATAACATTTTAAAATATGTGGCGTTCATGGCTCTTTCAGCCAAAAAGGTTCCTGACCCCTGCACTAGAGGGGCTCTATGTCGACAGGTTAGCCCCCTCACACTAATATTTTGAAATCCTAGATTCCCTCCAGGAATGTCACAATTGGCTCTGGAATAACTGGGTCATTAAAGATTGAAACTGGGTTTAATCATGGGTTCTAAAAAGATTTTTACATGTTACGTTGCATAAAAACCTGGTAAAATTTTAGGAAGACCCTACACTGCCCCACATCTCAAAAAAATAAAAAGTAACGTAACATTTGTTTGTGCACCCGTTTTCTGCATTCTGGGACTTCTCTTAATGGAGGATTTAATTTATAATGCCTTTTCAGACAGTTTTCTGGCAGGATAATCTCCCTATCTCTGCGAGTTCTCAGCTTTCTACATCCCACGCGCCATTGTGGGCAAGACAGGGCAGGCAGGGCGCAAACATGTCGGGAGCTATAGTAAAAACTTTGCCCGGTCATACCTGATCTAAATAAGTCCAACCTGGCGGAGACTGCAACCTTTTGTCCTGTCCCTGCAGCAGAAAAACACCCCCATAGCTTGATACTGCCACCACCGTGTTTCATTGTTGTATTAGATGATGAGCAGTGCCTTGTTTACTCCACACATACTGCTTAGAATTAACACCAAAGTGTTCGATCTTCATCTCATCAGACCAGAGAATCTTATTTCTCATTGTCTGGGAGTCCTTCATGTGTTTTTTTTTTGCAAACTGTATGCTGCTTTTGTGTGTCTTGCACTGAGGAAAGGCTTCTGTCATCACACTCTGCCATAAGGCCCTGACTGGTGGAGGGCTGTAGTGATAGTTGACTCCCATCTCCCTGCTGCATCTCTGGAGCTCAGCCACAGTGATCTTGGGATTCTTCTTTACCTCTCTCGCCAAGGCTCTTCTCCCACAATTGCTAAGTTTGGCTGGACAGCCAAGTTGAGGTAGAGTTGTGATCGTCCCAAACTTCTTCTATTTAAGGATTATGGAAACCACTCTGCTTTTAGGAACCTTGAGTGCTGCAGAAACTCTTTTGTAACCTTAGCCAGATCTGTGCCTTGCTACTATTCACAGTCTCTGAGCTCCTTGGGCAGTCCCTTAGACCACATGATTCTCATGTGCGCTGACATGCACTCTGAGCTGTGAGGTCTTATATAGACAGGTATGCACCGCCTTTCCTAATCAAGTCCAATCATTTTAATTAAGCACTGCTGGACTCCACTGAGGAAGTAGAACCATCTGAAGGAGGATTAGAATGAAATGGACAGTATGCAAATTAAATATGAGTGTCACAGCAAAAGGTCTGAATAGTGGTGGCCAAAAGTATTGGTACCCCTGCAATTCTGTCAGATAATACTCGCTTTCTTCCATAAATGATTACAATCACAAATTCTTTGGTATTAATATCTTCATTAATTTAGCTTGCAATGAAAAAGCACAAAAGAGAATGAAAAAAATGTCAAATCATTGATCATTTTACACAAAACTCCAAAAATGGGCTGGACAAAAGTATTGGCACCCTCCGCCTAATACTTGGTAGTACTGCAAACAACCGCTTCCGGTAAGGTAACCATCAATGAGTTTCTTACAAGGCTCTGCTGGAATTTTAGACCATTCTTTTTTGGCAAACTGCAACAGGTCCCTGAGATGTGAAGGCGCCTTCTCCAAACTGCCATTTTGAGATCTCTCCACAGGTGTTCTATGGGATTCAGGTCTGGGCTCATTGCTGGACACTTGCTGGTCACTGGTGTGTTTTAGGCTTTGTCAGGTAAGTTTTGGCAAACTCCAGCCTAGCTTTTTTATGTTTCTGTGTAAGTGAGGTCTTCCTGGGTATCCTACCATACAGTCCCTTTTCATTCAGACGCCGACGGATGGTACAGGTTGACACTGTTTTACCCTCGGACTGCAGGGCAGCTTGAACTTGTTTGGATGTTAGTCAAGGTTCTTTATCCACCATCCGCACAATTTTGCATTGAAATCTCTTGTCAATTTTTCTTTTCCGTCCACATCTAGGGAAGTGCCACAGGTAACTTACAGGTGCTGTTAATTACACAAATACTTTTGTCCACCCCCATTTTATGTTTGGTGTGGAATTATATCCAATTTGGCTTTTTGACAATTCTTTTTGAGGTTTTCCATTGAAGACAAAGTAAATGAAGATAATAATACCAAAGAATTTCTGATGAGCATTATCTGACATAATTGCAGGGGTGCCAATACTTTTGGACACCATTGTATGGCCATGTGATAGTTCAGTTATCTATAATAACTCATATCCACAACGTCTTTTCATTTTTGTTTTTTCACCCCCACCCACCCCACTCTTTAACCAATAAAACATGTTTATTGTCACTATATGGTAAAAAAATGTGTTATATCAGATTTTAATGTTTTTTACTTTTAAAAAAATATATATAAACGTTTTGATGGGAATGTCTCCATTAATCTGCACAGATGATGTTTTTGCAGAACTGCCAGTATTCCCCTGCAAATAACGTCTGGGAAACCAAATTGTGCAACATGTGGACTGGAATACAGTTTTACTGTATCTAATGTGTGATGCAATTGCAGAAGTTTACAAAAATGGGAATGAGGCAAGGTAAACAGTATTTGCAATTCATTAATTTGCACAGTTACCAGTTACACACATAAACCAGCAGCATCATCAGGTAGAATACCCTCTTTTATATCAACAGTCTTAATTTTCCTGTAAACTTATATGCAAATGCTTAGAGGAGTCATTTATTCCCTGTAATAAGTTACTTTTATAGGCACATGGAGGTGGGGCATCATTTCTGATTCCTCTATCTTCAATTTTATAGTACCAAGCATTTGTTGTCAAGTACTGTTTTAAAACATAGAGTAAGATAAGAAAAAAGATATAGATGAATAAAGTTATAAGGATACTACAAAACTATGAATTTTACTCATTGACGTGTGAATTGGGAACTTCTAGTATAAGAATGTCAAGCATTTGTTTTAACATTCAACCATGAATAAGTTCCTCGGGACAAAACACATTGGGGGTCATTTACTAAGGGCCCGATTCGCGTTTTCCCGACGTGTTACCCGAATATTTCCGATTTGCGCCGCTTGTACATGAATTGCCCCGGGTTTTTGGCGCACGCGATCGGATTGTGGCGCATCGGGGCCGGCATGCGCGCGACAGAAATCGGGGGGCGTGGCCGAACGAAAACCCGACGTATTCGGAAAAACCGCCGCATTTAAAAACCGAAAATGTGTCGCTTGGGGAGCGCTCACCTTCACCTTCTATGGGATGGTGCATTCCGGGGCGTTAAGATTATTTTCGGCGCTGCAGCGCCACCTGGTGGACGGCGGAGGAACTACCATCTTAAATCCCAGCCGGACCCGAATCCTGTGCAGAGAACGCGCCGCTGGATCGCGAATGGGCCGGGTAAGTAAATGTGCCCCATTGTTTTTTTTGTGTTTTATCGATGCCCATGATGTGATATTCTATGTGTATTTTTATATGGAATAAATAAAGAAAGAGATATTTCAGATGATTCCTGTGGACGTGCCTTAGTTTTTTGTATGAATTTCACTAAGCTCCGCATGCTCTATAACTAACCTTTTAGAGCCTCAGTGCCCAAACTTCAACCAAAAGCCACTTATTTATTGCAAAGTGCCAGCACAGTAATTTAAGCAGTAATTTATTTCTCCTTGTTCTTTGACAACTTTCAAGCGTTCAGCCTCCTAAAGACACCAACGCAGTTTAAAGGAGGAGGGAAAATTTGCCTATCATTGTAGGAAGATTCTGTAGGAAGATTCTTTGAGTCCTGTCTGGTGAACTTCATGCTGGGGTGATGGCCTGGGTGCCCACAGAGAGGGCTCTGAGTGCCGCCTCTGGCACCAGTGCCATATGTTCGCCACCACTGCTCTATAACATGCTCCCTGCAGATGCACTGTATATCAATTGCTCAGCTCCTCCTACTCCTCCTACCCTCCCCTGCCACTATTTACAATCTACTTATCACACTATGAACAACCTGTTATGCTACTCCTGCTATATAACATGCCCCCTGCAGAAAGGGCACTGTGTAGTCAAACAGACAATTTAAATCAAACAAACTCCAGTTGTCAGGGCAGGCAGCAAACTTCCGTGATCGGAATAAGAGTCCAAGGTACAAGAGCTTGGGGCAGGCATATAAATATATAGTATAGTCAGGTCAAGGCTTTCATGTGAAGAGACCTACCACTTCAAAGCTCTGCCCCCTAGAGAGACCAGTGTCCTAATAACGAGTACCATGCCACGATTATTTCATGCAATGCATATTTACATACCTGCCAACCACCCCGAATCCAGAATAAAAACTATTTTATTTCTAAAGCTATTAGGAATGCAAATACCATTTTGGTACCATTTTGACAACTTCCATGCGTGACATATATTTGGTGTCATACAAATAATTAAAAAAAAAAAAAAGGGTTCAAACTTTGGCATTACTACCTGCTGTTCTATGGACCTTATAACCTTGAAACATGATATTTTAACTTTTTATGTGATCTGCTTAGTGAGGCACAAACAATTCTGGCATAAGATATAAATACTGATAGATTAACACATAGCCTACATATCTGCAGTTGTTATAACACCTAGTCTATACACAAGGTGCCAGATTCACACATAATCTACACTTCCAGCGCCACACCTCTGTGCATACTGAAGATATCAAAGTAATCTCCAGTGCATTTCTAATAGCGTTTACAATGTACAGGCAGTCCCTGGGTTACATACAAGATAGGTTCTGTAGGTTTGTTCTTAAGTTAAGTTGCTTAATTATTGTAACCCCAGTCAAAAAAATTTTGGTCTCTGTGACAATTGGATTTTAAAAATGTTGGATTGTCATAAGAATCAGGATTAACAATAAAGCTTCATTACAGGCACCATTGATAACTGTTACAGCTGATTATTGTAGCCTTAGGACTAAAGTACAGTAAATTACCAAACGCCAGAGGTCCGTTTGTAACTAGGGGTCGTATGTAAGTCAGGTGTTCTTAAGTAGGGGACCGTTTGTATTTGTATATTTGTACTTTACCATCTAAGAAAAGACCCAGTAAAATCATTGATTATATGAGGACATTACAAAACAGAATTTTTTTTGTAATTTATATTAGAGTCAACTACTATATATTTTGGACAGTGTAATGAGATATTTATGGTTGAGACTTTCTGGTTGTTTACCTTTATTTCTGCTTATGTTTGGGAAACGTGTGCTTAATACATGATGTTAGATTAATTTGTGACATCTTCAAAGAGGACCTCTCACCCAGAAATTCAGCAATAGGAGCTGCTTACGCTCCCTCCATAGGCCGGCGGTGACTGCCACGTGTCACCACCCCTAATCGCGTCCACAATTCCGCCCCCTCATGAATACACCTGCCATGAGGCGAGTTGAGAATCTCGCCTCAAGTGGCGTGCCTCCTGCTGGATGCTCCAGCCCGCCGGCACATCCTCTGCCCACCCTCCAGCACACGTACCTGCGGGCACTCTTCAGTGATGCCCAGCCGGATGGCACATCCTCTGCCCTCCCACCCGGCACGTGTACATGCCTGCCGGCCGGCACTGCTCCGGTGTGTTCTTGTACATGCCTGCCGACACCGCTCCGTTACTTCCCGCCAGGCGCCACATCCTCCACCTACTTCCTTGCATATGCACATGCCTGCCGGCTGGCACTGCGCCTGTGTGTGCATGTACATGCCTGCTGGCACTGCTCCGTTACATCCCTGGCACATGTACATGCCATCACCCCCCGCTGGCCGGCACTTCCCACCCTGACAGCCGGCTGGCACATCCACCCTCCCGCCCTGCACAGCCCCATAACTATCCCCAGCCCCACCTTGTCATTCCGGGTTCCCCCACTTCCCTCTGCTCCCGGCTGCTTCCTCCCCCCCTACCCAGCTCCGGTCTCCTCCCCCCTCCCACCCGGCTTAGGTCTCCCCCCCTACCCGGCTCCAGACCCCTCACCCCTCCCGACACTGGTCCCCCCGGCTCCGGTCCACATCCCCCCTCTGGAGATAGAAAAAATAAGGTATCTTTTATGTATATATGTGTATGTATATATGTATAAGTGCGTATGTATGTATTTATGTGTATGTATGAGTGTATGTATGTATAGATGTGTGTATATATATATATTGTGGCAGGGTAGCTGCCACTACAGTAGATTTTGGGTATAGAATGAGTGTGTTGCTGGATGGATGTGGGAAAGCTGGGTGTTTTTGCCACTAATGAGGATTCATTTGCATCCAGCTGGAAGTCCTGCATAACTACCTGGTGCAGACTTCCCACAATGGCTCCAACCTGGGGAAGAGACAGGCTACGCCAAAGGCCTGTGGAGCTGTGGCAGTGAACTGTTACTGTGAGTTTTTGGGGTGCCTGGCAGTAGGCCAGCACCTGGTGAGGTAGGGAACCTCAATGTATAGTTAGTGCCGGAGAGGCTTAGGCTTTATTTTTGCTGTTTTGTTTATTTTGTTTTTACTGCCGAATAAAACTGGCTGCGGTCAGTTATACCCAAGTCGCAGAGTGTGGACAGTGAAGTTACATGTGTGCTGGTGAATTGTGCCCGTCTACCCCAGGAGACGACGATCCCGGACCAAATCCCTTACATTATATATGTATATATGTACTGATTATGGTGTGTGTATATACTATTTGTATATGTGTATTTGCTGTATGCATACCCAGTATGTGTGTAGATGTTGTATAAACTGTATGATTGTGTATATATGCTGTATGTTTATGCATATATATTTTATGTATTAGTGATATTTATCAGGGTTTTTGCACCATGTCAGTGGCGTAGACGCCCTGAAATAATTGCAAATTTTAGTTTTATACTACATGGTGGCACGCTGTATGCATTTTATACTACATGGCGGCACGCTGTATGCATTTTATACTACATGGTGGCACGCTGTATGCATTTTATACTACATGGCGGCACGCTGTATGCATTTTATACTACATGGCGGCACGCTGTATGCATGTTATACTACATGGCGGTACGCTGTATGCATGTTATACTACATGGCGGCACGCTGTATGCATGTTATACTACATGGCGGCACACTGTTTGCATTTTATACTACACTGCGCCACGCTGTATGTATTTTATTCTACATGGCGGCACGCTGCATGCATTTTATACTACATGGAGGTACGCTGTATCTATTTTCTATGCTGTATCTAATATATTACATATATGGGGGAGGGGGCGTCTTTCTTTGGCTCGCCTCAGGCAGCAGACAGGCTTGGTACACCCCTGCACCAGACAGCTTTGAGAGCGGTCCGGCGTTCATATTGTACTTTGCCGCAGTGTGGTCTGCGGCGTTTGTTTTAGCACTGGTAGCTGCTTACTTTAGTGAGCAGCTTCTAGTGACGAATTTTTGGGTGACAGGTCCTCTTTAAGTCTTCAAACCCTTTCACACTGCCATGGTAGGGACGTATGTCTGGCCAAAGGTTTGCGTCCCCATACAAGGCTATGTCGCATGGCAGTGAGGTGGACACACATGTGCCGCCGTACTGTAACACGCAGAGGAAAAAGGTAGAGAATGCTCCATCTTTTCCCATGTTTATGGTTTGGCTATATGACGCTATGGCCAGGAAGGGGGAGCTGGGAATCAAGCTGTGTGATAGTAGCTTGATACTTATCTTCTAAGCCAGTGGTGGCGAACCTATGGCACGGGTGCCAGAGGTGGCACTCAGAGCCCTTTCTGTGGGCACCCAGGCCATCACCAGAGATGACACCAGGTATCTTCCTGCAGTCCCAGACAGCCCAGGAATTGCTGTGCAAAGAGGTATTTAAAGTGACAGCGCTACCTGGGACCACTGGAGGAGTGGAAAGGGGGGGGGGCAGATATGGATTATCATCAAGCTACAATGATCCTCCAAATTTCTGCATTATTGGTGTCCTCAGGGTGCTGATATGAATGAAAGCTGTGACAGAGGAGGGAGCATAAATCACTAATGACATTTCTGTGTTGGCACTTTTGCGATAAATAAGTGGGTCTTGGTTGTAGTTTGGGCACTGGGTCTCTAAAAGGTTCGCCATCACTGTTCTAAGCTGTTACTCTCCTTTCTGCAATTTGGTACAGATAAAATAGGAGGGCAATTCCATAATAAAAACCCACGGAGATATGCTGCTAAGGAGACTTTAAAAAGTTGCAGCCCAGAAGGTATTTGCCAAGAAGCCTTGTTCCTTTCAGGTCTCTTCCAGCCTTTCATCTACTGTATTTTGGTGCCATCTATTGGACCAGAAGTCACACAGCAAACCCTTATTACACCTCCTCCCCAGGTTTCCATATTAGACCAGCATTCTGCCAAAGTTGGAGTATTAGGAGTGTCGAGGTGGGATAGATTCCTCTTCTGTAGAATCTTCTTATTCTTCTCCCAAGGCGGTCCTTCTACATCAATAACCGAATGGTTCGTGTTCATTTTCGGTCACCAGCCAACTGTGCGCATGTAAAAAATATCAGCAAACTTCTCTCATATGGCTTAATCCAGCTTAGATGAACTGTAGTTACCAGCCTCCTTCTTTCCGTCCCTTAAACTCCAGGTAGCAAACACTATGACTCTCTCCTGGTTGTCCTGCAACTGGGTTGAAAAAAGCCCCCAGATCTATCAGGCTCCAGTCAGTCTGAAACACAAAGGGTAAATTATAGTCTACATAAGCAAGAATGTTCATTTTATGAAAACACTGCTCGCTTGGCCGTAGTTTATTTACCGTATGAGGGGGGGGGGGCATTACTTTACTGCATGCACCTTGGAGTCCTAAGGTTCAAATCTATTACTATGCAGGGTCAGGAAAAAGTTGAAACACACACAGAAAGTGAGCCCTGAGACTAAACCCCCTTCTCAGCTGTCTGTGCCTAATTGGCCTACCTACCCTAAGTGGTAGGAGACAACTGGTCAATGTTCTATAATATAATACCCAACTAGCCCCAGGAAGGTCCAAGGTTCATTTACCATATGAAGGATGAGCCTTCGCTGTACCGAATGTACATTGGAGTCCACTGGCTGAAACTCATTGTTTGCAGGGTCAGGGAATGGAGTGGTGAAGTAGACACAGACATTGAGCCCTGAGACTAAACTTCCTTTCCAACTGTCCCTGCCTAATTCCCCTAACAACTCTAAGTGGTAGGAGACAAATGGCCAACATTCCATTCCTGCACCAAAGTGCAAACAGAGAGACACAACCAAGAGGTTAAAACAGTACAAAATCACAAGAAAAATGGATAGTCAGAGAAACAAAGGGTCACATTTCAGTAAAAAGCCCAAAGCAAGTACCAGAAAACTTTATGAGATGCTTTATGAGAGCCGACAATGTCCACACTGCACAGGGCTCTGATATTGATCGCTTATTCTAAGTAACGCTTGCTCAAGTCATACAGGCCATGGGGACTTATAGATGGTGGCTCCATCTGTTCCTCTATAGGCCAATCTGAGTTTGAGAATACTGTAAAATACTGCTTAACAGCATATGACAAAATACTAGGCTGCAGTGATGATTGTTACCAGTCCTGTCATACAATGATTTGAACCTCCATCAAGGTCTCTTTGGATGCAGTAAAATCACAATATACTGCAATACTACCAGGATCAGACTGGGGGCCTAGGGCCCACCAGTGAAATAGATTCTGAGGGCCCACCTATTCTTAGACAACGTTTACAAAATGCATTTCATTGCGTCTGAAAGGCCCAGCAAATGCATCAGGCCAAACACAAAACACTTCAGTATTAATGATAGTAAAAACCCAGATTTATCTTTTGGAGCATTTTTTTCCCATGTGTTTGCAGCATGTTTTAAAACGCAATGCAATTACATAATGTGAACACAGCCTAAGACCATGTGCACAAGATGCGATTGAATTGGGTTTTAAAATACATTTTGGGTGCATCTGGAGAATCTCCTCCCTGAATGCAGACTCCTTCTGGAACACAGATGTGTTTAGACCTAAATGCTAGTGTTTAGTAAGTAGTAGAGATGAGCGAACATACTCGTCCGAGCTTGATGCTCGTTCGAGCATTAGCGTACTTGAAACTGCTCGTTGCTCGGACGAATACTTCGCCCGCTCGAGAAAATGGCAGCTCCCGCCGTTTTGCTTTTTGGCGGCCAGAAACAGAGCCAATCACAAGCCAGGAGACTCTGCACTCCACCCAGCATGACGTGGTACCCTTACACGTCGATAGCAGTGGTTGGCTGGCCAGATCAGGTGACCCTGGAATAGACTAGCCCCTGCCTGCGCTGCTCGGATCATTCTGTGTCTGGATGCCGCTAGGGAGAGAGCTGCTGCTGCTGCAGGGATAGTGTTAGGGTGTTCTATTAGCTTACTGTTAGGCAGGAGTGAGTCTACAAGAACCCAACAGCCCTTCTTAGGGCTACAATAACGTTAGACTTTTTTTTTTTTATTTGCAGCTAGTACCATATTGTGAGGAATTTGCAGGGGGACTTGCTACCGTTGTGTTTAGCTCTTAGTGACACACATATCCACCTCAAACACCAAAGTGGGAAAATTTATTAGGGGTTTGATTTCAATTAGGCACAGTCTGCCATTTACTTTTTATTTTACGTTTATTTTTTCATAACTCAGCGTCATCTCATCTGGCATAGCAGTGTGCTTTCATACTTGGCTAGAAAATAGCCAAAGGAGAATTCAAACGGCTTACTTACGCCTACAATTGCGTTATATATATTTTATTTCTGGTTGATCTGCTGGTGGCTGTCCTTGCTGCAGTGCATCTACTACCAAATTGTGAGGAATTTGTAGTGAGACTTGCGACCGCTGTGTTTAGCGCTTAGTGACGCACATATCCATCGCAAAGACCGAAGTGGGAAAATTTATTAGGGGTTGGATTTCAATTAGGCACAGTCTGCCATTTCCTTTTTATTTTACGTTTATTTTTTCATAACTCAGCGTCATCTCATCTGGCATAGCAGTGTGCTTTCATACTTGGCTAGAAAATAGCCATAGCAATAGGATAGCATCGTTTGGTTTTAAAAACTAAAAAACACAAAAAAAAAAACACAAAAAAACACAAAAAAAAAGTAAAAAAAAAATTAAAGTTATAACTTTCATTTTCAAAATGTTTAACCCGAGGGCTAGGGGTAGAGGACGAGGGCGGGGACGTGGGCGTCCAACTACTGCAGGGGTCAGAGGCCGTGGTCCTGGGCGGGGTGAGACACCACCTGCTGATGAGGGAGCAGGGGAACGCCGCAGAGCTACACTCCCTAGGTTCATGTCTGAAGTTACTGGGACTCGTGGTAGAGCACTGTTGAGGCCAGAACAGTGCGAACAGGTGATGTCGTGGATTGCCGACAATGCTTCAAGCAATTTGTCCACCAGTCAGTCTTCCACGCAGTCCACCCATGTCACCGAAATCGGCACTCCTCCAGCTCCTGCACCTCAGCCTCCTCCCCCCCAGTCTGCCCCCTCCCAGGAAAATTTGGCATTTGAACCGGCATACTCTGAGGAACTGTTTTCTGGACCCTTCCCACAGTCACAAACCACTTGTCCGGTTGCTGATGAGCAATTTTCCGATGCCCAGGTTTTCCACCAGTCGCAGTCTGTGGGTGATGATGACCTTGTTGACGTACTGGAAGAAGTGTGTAAAGAGGTGTCCGACGATGAGGAGACACGGTTGTCAGACAGTGGTGAAGTTGTTGTCAGGGCAGGAAGTCCGAGGGGGGAGCAGACTGAGGGATCGGAGGATGATGAGGTGACAGACCCAAGCTGGGTTGAGAGGCTGGGTGAACACAGTGCTTCTGAGACGGAGGAGAGTCCTCGACCAGAACAGGTTGGAAGAGGCAGTGGTGGGGCCAGACGGAGAGGCAGGGCCAGAGCAGGTGCATCAGCGCCAAATGTGTCACGTAGTGAAGCTCCCGTGGCGAGGGCTCCCGCGGCGAGGGCTAGATTTTCAGAAGTCTGGAGGTTCTTTAAGGAAACACCGGATGACCGACGGACTGTGGTGTGCAACCTTTGCCAAACCAGGATCAGCAGGGGTTCCACCACTACTAGCTTAACTACCACCAGTATGCGCAGGCATATGAATGCTAAACACCCCACTCAGTGGCACCAAGCCCGTTCACCTCCGGCCGTGCACACCACTGCTCCTTCCCCTGTGTCAGCTGATAGTCAGCCCCCTGCCCAGGACCCTGGCACAAAAACCCCTCCACAGCATCCACCAGCGTTCAGCTCTCCATACCCCAGACGCTGGAGCGGAAACGGAAATATAGTGCAACCCACCCGCACGCCCAAGCCCTTAATGTCCACATCTCCAGATTGCTTAGCCTGGAGATGCTGCCCTATAGGCTTGTAGAGACCGAGGCCTTTCGCAACCTCATGGCGGCGGCCGCCCCTCGGTATTCGGTCCCCAGTCGCCACTACTTTTCCCGATGTGCCGTCCCAGCCCTGCACCAGCACGTGTCAGACAACATCATCCGTGCCCTGACCAACGCCGTTTCTGACAAGGTCCACCTGACCACGGACACGTGGACGAGTGCTGCCGGGCAGGGCCACTATATATCGCTGACGGCACATTGGGTTAACTTGGTGGAGGCTGGGACCGAGTCTGACCCTGCGGCTGGTCATATACTGCCGATGCCGAGGATTGCGGGGCCTACCTTGGTCCAGGTCTTTCAGGCATACTATGCCTCCTCCTCCTCCCACCCCTCCTCCACCTCCTCCTCCGAACTACCATCCATGGGCATGGCGCCATCAGTCGCTAGCTCTAGGCACAGCAGCAGTGCCGTCGCTAAGCGACAGCAGGCGGTGCTCAAACTGCTGAGCCTAGGCGATAAAAGGCACACCGCCCAAGAACTATTACAGGGCATCACGGCGCAGACTGATCTGTGGCTGGCACCGCTGAACCTGAAGCCAGGCATGGTTGTGTGTGACAACGGCCGTAACCTGGTGGCGGCTCTGCAACTCGGCAGACTGACACATGTGCCATGCCTGGCCCATGTGTTAAATCTGATAGTTCAGCGTTCCCTCAAGACATACCCCAATCTGTCTGATTTGCTCACGAAGGTGCGCCGCATCTGTGCGCATTTCAGGAAGTCCAGCACAGATGCTGCCACTCTCAGGGCAGCGCAGCGCCGCCTCCAACTGCCCGCTCACCGACTGTTGTGCGACGTGCCCACGAGGTGGAATTCAACATTAACCATGTTATCCAGAGTTTACCAGCAGCGCAGAGCGATTGTAGACTGCCAGATGTCAACTTCCACCAGAACTGGTAGTCAGGTCAGTCAGCTTCCTCAAGTCTACAATGAGGAGTGGATGTGGATGTCTGATATCTGTCAGGTGCTGAGTAACTTTGAGGAGTCAACACAGATGGTCAGTGGCGATGCCGCCATCATCAGCCTCACCATCCCGCTGCTTGGCCTGTTGAAAAACTCTCTGATCAGCATGAAGTCGGAAGCTTTGCGCTCGTCACAAGAGACGGGGGAAGAATATTCCCTTGTTGATAGCCAAAGCACCCTTCGGTCTGTTTCTCAGCTCATATCGGAGGAGGTGGAGGTGGAGGAGGATGAGGAGGAAGAGGAGGAGAATGTTGGCGAGACACAAGAGGGGACCATTGTTCAGTCCTTCACTGTTCAGCGTGTATGGGCAGAAGAAGAGGAGTTGGAGGAGTTGGAGGAGGAGGAAATGGACAGTCAGGCCAGTGAGGGGAGTGAATTCTTACACGTTGGTACTCTGGCGCATATGGCAGATTTCATGCTAGGCTGCCTATCCCGTGACCCTCGCGTTCAAAGAATTTATTCCAGCACCGATTACTGGGTATTCACTCTCCTGGACCCACGGTACAAGCAAAATCTTTCCACTCTCATCCCTGGAGAGGAAAGGAGTGTGAGAATGCATGAATACCAGCAGGCCCTGGTGCACAAGCTGAAACACTATTTCCCTTCTGACGGCGCTAGCGGCAGAGTGCGTAGTTCTGCGGGACAAGTAGCGAGGGAGAGTAGGCGAGCAGGCAGCTTGTCCAGCACTGGCAAGGGTACGCTTTACAAGGCTTTTGCCAGCTTTATGTCACCCCAGCAAGACACTGTCACCTGTCCCCAGTCTCGGCAGAGTAGGGCTGATCTTTACAGAAAGATGGTGAGGGAGTACGTAGCTGACCATACCATCGTCCTAAATGATCACACAGCTCCCTACAACTACTGGGTTTCAAAGCTGGACATGTGGCACGAACTGGCGCTGTACGCCTTGGAGGTTCTTGCCTGCCCTGCCGCTAGCGTGTTGTTCGAGCGGGTTTTCAGTGCAGCTGGTGGCATCATCACCGATAAGCGTACACGCCTGTCGACTGACAGCGCTGACAGGCTGACGCTTATTAAGATGAATAAAGCCTGGATTTCTCATAATTTCCAATCTCCACCAGGTGAAGGAAGCTCAACCTGAATAATTTATGCACTCCTCCTCCTCCTCATTTTCCTCCTTCTCCTCCTCTTTGTACACTAAAGCAGAGGAAACTGGCTATTTTTTGACAGGGCCCACTGGCTCTAGCTATAGTACTTTATGCATTTAATTTTTCTGGAGGGCCACCTACCCGGTCCTATGTTTTAAACAATTTTTGGGAGTGCCACATACAGGCACTCAATCTATTCAATTTTTCTGGAGGGCCACCTACCTGCTCCTCTGGTTTGAAAACTTTTTTGGACTGCCACATACAGGCACTCAATCTATTTCATTTTTCTGGAGGGCCACCTACCTGCTCCACTGGTTTGAAAACTTTTTCGACTGCCACATACAGGCACTCAATCTATTTCATTTTTCTGGAGGGCCACCTACCTGCTCCTCTGGTTTGAAAACTTTTTTGGACTGCCACATACAGGCACTCAATCTATTTCATTTTTCTGGAGAGCCACCTACCTGCTCCTCTGGTTTGAAAACTTTTTTGGAATGCCACATACAGGCACTCAATCTATTTCATTTTTCTGGAGGGCCACCTACCTGCTCCTCTGGTTTGAAAACTTTTTTGGACTGCCACATACAGGCACTCAATCTATTTCATTTTTCTGGAGGACCACCTACCTGCTCCTCTGGTTTGAAAACTTTTTTGGACTGCCACATACAGGCACTCAATCTATTTCATTTTTCTGGAGGGCCACCTACCTGCTCCTCTGGTTTGAAAACTTTTTTGGACTGCCACATACAGGCACTATCCAAATTAAAATTGTCTCCATAGCAGCCTCCACACGTTGTCTCCATTGCTACCTCCAAAAGTCGTCCATATAGCTGCCTCCATACATCGTCCCCTTATCAAACGAGGTGTGTCAGGCAGAAATTTGGGTTGTTTTCATGGATTCCACATCAAAGTTGTTAAATTTGTCGCCACCCTGCTGTGTTATCCACAAAATATACTGGCAAACTTTTATCATTTACCAATATTATTTCAGCGCTTCTTGCGCATCTGTTTACATTCCCCTCACCCGCCATATCCTAAACTTATAAGAACGCTATTACACTTGATCTTATGCAAAAGGTTCTTAGAAGTGCTGTTTGGGGAGTAGCCTAGAGACAGGGGCTTGGATTGGCGAAAGCTCGCCTGGCAGCGGAGCGCCAGCTCCATGCGCATCATGCGCTTCTTGCGCATCTGTTTACATTCCCCTCACCCGCCATATCCCAAACTTATAAGAACGCTACTACACTTAACTTGGTGCAGGCTGGGACCGAGTCTGACCCTGGGGCTGGTCATATACTGCCGACGCAGAGGATTGCGGGGCCTACCTCGGTCCAGGTCTCAAAGGCCTAGTATACCTCCTCCTCCTCCCACCCCTCCTCCACCTCCTCCTCCTCCGAATTACCATCCGTGGCCATGGCGCCATCAGTCGGTAGCTCTAGGCACAGCAACAGTGCCGTCGCTAAGCGACAGCAGGCGGTGCTCAAACTGCTGAGCCTAGGCGATAAAAGGCACACCGCCCAAGAGCTATTACAGGGCATTCCACATCAAACTTGTTAACTTTGTCGCCACCCTGCTGTGTAATCCACAAAATATACTGGCAAACTTTTATCATTTACCGATATTATTTCAGCGCTTCTTGCGCATCTGTTTACATTCCCCTCACCCGCCATATCCCAAACTTATAAGAACGCTACTACACTTGATCTTATACAAAAGGTTCTTAGAAGTGCTGTTTGGGGAGTAGCCTAGAGACAGGGGCTTGGATTGGCAAAAGCTCGCCTGGAAGCAGAACGCCAGCTCCATCCCAAGATCCAACTAACATAGTTTTAACTGCAGCACCTTTAATCTACTACTAGTTTACTGCCTCCATAATAATAATAATCTTTATTTATATAGCGCCATCATATTCCGTAGCGCTTTACAAATCATAGGAAACAAATACAAATGTAATGTAACAGAGCACAACATTTGTCCCTGCTCGCCAGAGCTTACGGTTTATGAAGATGATGGGGTAACACGAGGTAAAAGAATATTTAATGGTCAAGCTATTCTTCTTAGGGAATAGAACAAAATATAATAAATGGAATTGCTGTCGCTTGAACCACTCAGCCATCATATTATATACCAGGTCCAGGGTGAATGGGACTGCAGAGAAGTCTGGTGCCTGTTGGTTGCTGGATAACAGATGGGAGGACGACACAGGACGGGTTAGTAGAAGAGTTAAAACTTCATGCAGTTAATGAGTGTTATAGGCTTGCCTAAAGAAATGGGTTTTAAGAGCACGTTTGAAACTTTGGAGGTTAGGTATTAGTCTGATAGTCCGGGGCAGAGCATTCCATAGAATTGGTGCAGCTCTAGAGAAGTCTTGGAGACGCGAGTGGGAGGTCCGCACTAGGGTAGAGGTTAATCTAAGATCACTGGCGGATCTAAGAGCATGGGTTGGGCGATAGACTGAGATAAGAGAGGAGAGGTAGGGGGGTGCAGCATTATACAGAGCTTTATGGATGAGGGTTATTATTTTAAACTGTATTCGAAAGGAGACTGGCAGCCAGTGCAGCGACTGGCATGAACTGTAGGCATACATGGTCCCCTTATCAAACGAGCTGTGTCAGGCAGAATTTTGGGTTGTTTTCATGGCTTCCACAACAAACTTGTTAACTTTGTCGCCACCCTGCTGTGTAATCCACAAAATATACTGGCAAACTTTTATCATTTACCAATATTATTTCAGCGCTTCTTGCGCATCTGTTTACATTCCCCTCACCCGCCATATCCTAAACTTATAAGAACGCTACTACAATTGATCTTATACAAAAGGTTCTTAGAAGTGCTGTTTGGGGAGTAGCCTAGAGACAGGGGCTTGGATTGGCGAAAGCTCGCCTGGCAGCGGAGCGCCAGCTCCATGCCAAGATCCAACTAACATAGTTTTAACTGCAGCACCTTTAATCTACTACTAGTTCACTGCCTCCATACATGGTCCCCTTATCAAACGAGCTGTGTCAGGCAGAATTTTGGGTTGTTTTCATGGCTTCCATGTTAACTTTGTCGCCACCCTGCTGTGTAATCCACAAAATATACTGGCAAACTTTTATCATGTACCGATATTATTTGAGCGCTTCTTGCTCACCTCCTTTGGTTCCTCTCTGCCACCCATTGGTTTGAAGCCTGAGTCCATTTAGGGTATGTCGCCATGCCACTCTCTAGTCTGCCTCTGCTGCCGCTGCCTCTGCATGCCGTCCCCTATAGTGTCAGGGTCAATTATTGGATGTTTTAGATGCTATCTAGCTTCATTCTGTCACTCTGTCATGGCCATGCTGTTGCCCATAATTTTGGCATAATGGTGCGATTAAGCAGCCTCAGAGGCATCCATGCATGCTGCCCCTGCTGTTTCCTGTCCATTTCCGTGGTGTTTCCATCCTTTTCTGAGGTTCCCAGGTGTTTGGCCAAGCTTCCCTGTGCAGAGCCTTGGTCCCCTTGAAAAATGCTCGAGTCTCCCATTGACTTCAATGGGGCTCATTATTCGAGACGAGCACTCGAGCATCGGGAAAAGTTCGTCTCGAATAACGAGTACCCGAGCATTTTAGTGCTCGCTCATCTCTAGTAAGTAGTAACATGCCGTGTTGCTACTTACCGAGCACAAGCATTTAAGTCTAAACACGTGTGTTTCGGAAGGAATCTGTATTCAGGGAGGAGACTCTCCAGACATGGATGTAAGGACCAGCATTTGGTAGGAGTAATTAAAAGCAATCTCTGCCAGCTCCTATTGTGGCCCCTCACCTCACGCTCGTATCTCCCCATCAGATTGTGACCTCTCACCTCCTCACATTGTGGCCTGTCATCTTCCTCCCATATTGTGGACCCCCTTCATCTCCTCATATTGTGGCTTCTCTCCTCTCCCTCTCATATTGTGGCCTCTCATCTCCCCCCATAGTGTGGCACCTCTCATCTCCTCCTCGTATTGTGGCCCCGCTCATCTCCTCCTCGTTTTATAGCCTCTCATTTCCCCCTCATAGTGTGGCCTCTCTTATCTCCTCCTCGTATTGAGTCCCCGTTCATTGTCTCCTTATATTATGGCCCTTCTCATATTGTCTAAACTCTCACCTTCTCCTCATATTGTGGCCCCTTATCTACACCTCATATTATAGTCTCTCATCTCCTCCTCATATTGTGCCCACTTTCATCTATATATTGTAGTCCCCATGCATACCCCAGTATTGCAAGCCCCCTCTCATACACCCATATTGTGGTCCCCTTCTCATATCTTCCCATGTTGTGGGCACCCCCCATACTGTGGGTCCACTCTCATATGCCCCAGTTGTAGACCCCCTTCTCATATCCCCCCCATATTGTGGGCCCGCTCTCATACCCCCCCATTTGTAGACCCCCCTTACATATCCCACCATATTATAAAAGTTTTTATCCACATGATCGTACCGATCCAAAGAATAAAGTACATAGTGTCATTTGGGGCCTACAGCGAAAGTTGTGAAATTCAAGCCCCCAAGTAAATGGTGAAAATGCATTTTTTTCACCAATTCTATATATTTGGAATTTTTATCCTGCTTCCCAGTACACGGCATGGAATATTAAATACTGTCACTATGAATTGCAATTTATTACACAAAAAACAAGCCCCCATGCAGCTTTATTCATGGAAAAATAAAAAAGTTATAGTTTTTGAAAGTGGGGTGTGAAAAAAGGAAACACAAAAACAAAAAAAAGGCCTTGGTGTTAAGGGGTTAAACATAATCATAAACATTTCTATGTCACATAGTGTCCGATCTATCAAAATAACAAATGTCAGCGGTGAAAATGTCAACACGCCCCTGCAACAACATTACACTAAAGAACAAAGGGGAGTTTAGAATTTGGACAGTAATGTGAAAGTCATTAAAATAGAACATGGAAAAATAGAAAATGGCACCAAATGCCTTTAGCTTCCCTCATTCATGGCATTTGCATTGTGTTTAGAAACACAATGCAAACGCCAGGGGGGCGGGCTCAACCTGATTGCATATGTGTTTCCAGTGATCATAACCACCAACCGGCGTTCTTTATTATTTACCTGCAAAACACTGGGTGCTCGTTACCCACTGGAAACATTTATAATAATCCTTTTTTTATATAGCACACACAGATTATGCAGCGCTGCACAGAGCTTGCCAAATCAGTCCTTGTCCCTAATGGGGCTCACAATCAAATCAGTGGGGGACATTTACTATGGTGTTTCTGCCAGTTTTGTGGCGCTCTCACCACATGTTCTGCTCTCAGACCTATTTATTAGCTGTCGGGGACAGAAAAAATGACTTTTTCCGCCTGCTCCGACTCTTCTCCGAAAAGGGGCGTGGCTTTGGCGGAGTGGAAACTCAGACACAATTAATATGTGTCACAGCCATTTTTGGGCGCTGTAAACTGGCGGAAAGTAGACCAAAAGAAAACTGGTCTAGCAGGGACTGTTGGACACATTTCTGGTGCTCGGGACAGATTTTGGTCCCAGGGACAGAAAATGGTCTTGGGGACAGAAAATGGTCTCGGCGCCAGAAATGTCTCTGCACAGCTCTACAATATTAAATGTGTGTCTTCTTTCCGACAGCAGGTCGGTAACAAAGCCAGTGCAGACACCGACACTTTAAGTAAATGTCCCCCAGTATGTTTTGGAGTAAGGGAGGAAACCGAAGGATCCGGAGGAAACCCACACAAACACGTAGAGAACATACAAAGTCTTTGCAGATGTTGACCCTGTGATTTGAACCCAATACACCAGCGCTGCAAGGCTGTAATGCTAACTATTAATCCACTGTGCCGCCCTAGGATAAGGACGAGCCCTACCCCCGGCCGTTTTTATTACAAACCCTGTGTGTGACCGCACCCTATGTCACATTTTTTTAGTTCATTATATGGAATAACGAATGGAGCTACTAAGAAGTGCAAATTGTTACGCAGAAAACAATCTCAGTTCTCAGTTCTATACATAAAAAAAGGAAAAAGACCCGGCTTATTGGAGGGGAAAAGGGATAACAAACGAAAAAAACGAAAAAATTGAAAATGTATCTGTGCATGACATGAGGCTTATTTATAAATGCTCCTTATTTTTCTGTATATAACTAGTTATGTGGTGATGGTGAGAGACATGAGAGGCAGTGTCCTCCTGAGGGCCCTGTGTGTGTGACCAGCAGCAGCTCAGTGACAGGGAAGTGAAAATGAAATTGCCTTTTTCCGAGAATGGCCGCTCAGGGGGGCGGGGCTGACCAATCAGAGCGCTGCAGCAGCCGCGGCTCCGCCCCTCCCCGTCCTTGTGCTGAGCAAACATGTAACAAACAATCCCGGGAGGGGGGACCCAGTGCTGAGCTTCACTCACTTTCCTCTCCTTGTTTTGCTTTCGATCTGGAGCCGTCACTTTTAGTTTTGATCCTGCGATCACTGACTACTGGTATGTAACTTGCATTTTTGCAGTCGGCCAGCTCTGCTCCCTGCACCTCCATCTGGGAAGAGGGAGTAGAGCCCTGTCATCTGCTCTGTAGCTTCTAGCAATGTCTCCACATTGACTCCTCACAGGAAGCAGGGCTCTTACGAAATAAAAAAAGCACACACTGACACACAGAGCCAGGATGTACCCCCCTGAAGCTGGTAATAGGAAGGATGGAGTGCTGCAGGTAATGTGCATTATTACATCTCATGCTCTATGTGAGCACACCACAGCTGACAGGCTGCTATTTATGACAGGAGCGTCCAGAATAGCTGTGATCTCAGCCTGACACATACAGGGAGGACTGGGAGCAGAGGCTGCACACATAGAAGGGGGACGATAGTGATGTTTTATCTGTATTTGTCACTGCTTGTTGTATGATCACCTCCCTTGCTCTGTTATATCAGCATTAGGCACTGTAACAATGATTGTATTGTCTGTAGCTAGTCACCATGTAACTTTTGCATAGACTAAATTATAATATGTATCTGAAGTTGTGCCTGTTTGGTCACATACAGAACTGCCTTCTCCATGCTCTGCTGTGTAAATATGGATAAGTGTGTCCTGGCCTGTGTATTAGTATGTTTATAGGTTTATGTTATATTGTTGTTATTTTATACAGCTCTAGTTGTATTTTGCTACTTGTGTCGCCATGTCACTGTATGGAGTAAAGCAGTCAGGGGAGGAAGTGGTTAAAGCGCTCTAAAGCTTCTTCTCGCCTTTCAGTCAAGTTAGTTTTGTTGATTGATGTCTCCCAAGGCCAATGGGGTTGTAGAGTTGGGGACAGATCAGCCAATCGCTGCGCTTGTAAACACGTCAGAGGGAAGGAAGGTCTGTGCTGGCAACTTGTACTAAGCAGCGGGGGAAGGGAAGTGCAGGCCCAGGCTGGCTGTGGCACCATTGCCTCAATCCAATAACTCCACAAAAACCTATTCTTTATAGGGCGTCTGTACGTGAAACAAGACTCACCTCTCAGGAGGCAGGTGTAGTCTAAATAGTACTGAAGCTACAGAATATAAAGAAGTTATACCAGGCGTAACTTCGATCTCATGGGGTCCAAAGCTGCATTCACACATGGCGTTTTGAAACGCAATACAACAGCGGAGGAGATTTGCCTAATTACGTTGTGTTAACAAAATGCTATCACATGGCAACACAACATATCCACACTGCGTAGACATTATGTTAAAGGACATCTACCACCAGGATGTAGGATTGTAAACAAAGCACATAGACATGCTGGTGTGTGACCCCCTCTGGCAGGATCTTCTCTTCTCGGGGACTACAGGCTCCATAGGTGTCGGGGCACGGTCACACAGTGCCTTTTCATTGCGCTTTGAAACACATTACAACAGCTGAGGAGAGGTGCTTTGCCTAATATCATTACTGTTAACATTTGGGTTTACAGAACACAATGTAAACATGTTAACATGTGCATGGCCTCTTTCCTTCTAAAATCAACTTTTAATGTGTATGCTAATGAGCCAGAAGGGTTTTGGGGAACATAGATTCACAGGCTGTTACATTGTGCAGGAGCACACCCGCTCCCACTGTGTGATATTTCAGCAGGCATAGAGAAGGGCCGGAAAGTGTTCCTGCACAGGAACACTAGTGAAGCTGCAGAATGGAGGGGCTCTGGTAACAACCTCAGAGCACTTCTGACTAATTAGCATAATTTTAAAAGTTGAATTTGGAAGGAGGCCATGGGTGATAACACATTTAAGATGCCTGGATCTATGACCCTGGATTATAATGCTTGATTTTGAGGGCAGATTTCCATTAAGTAGCGCAGTGCGTGCAGACATAATGGTGATGCCACATGTGGCATTTTTGGTCCTTTTTTAAGCATGCTTTTCAGTCCTTTTTAAAATTCATCCGTTTTTTACCGTTTTTAAAACTCATGCGATTTTAAACGGACTGAAAAGCATGCTTAAAATCTGACCAAAAACGCGATATGTGCCTGGTCCATTTTTAAGCAGTCCGTTAAAAAACGCATGCGTTTTTGGATGGACTGCTGAAAAACTGACAAAAAACGGGTTTAAAATGCCACGTGTGGTATCACCTTGAGGTTTATGGCACGCGTGTCGTTTTGAACGTGTGTTTGGCCTGTTTAAAGCAGTCCGTCAAAAAACGCATGATCTGGCCGTAAAATTGGCGCCCAGATCACACACTATGACCTGGCTGGGCGATTATCGTGTAAAATATGTCCTATATTCTGCTGTTTTGTGGCGGCAGCTGCTTGACTTTCTAAGGAGAGGGAAGAGGAGCGCTCTATAGACATGCTCGTCCTGGCGCTTCATTCAATTAGTGAGAATGGAATACCCCCTCAGGCCTTGGTCACACGTACTGCTAGACGTGACGCTAGCGCACAGGGGGTGGTCCTCGGCCCAAACGCACGTGTGTTTCCAGAGAACCGTATGCGATTGCGATTGGCTTATCAATCGCATGCGTTTCTCTGGAAACGCTGGTGCGTTTCTCTGGAAACGCAGGTGCGTTTGGACCGAGGACCGCCCCCTGTGCACTAGCATCGGGTTATGAAGGGACGCTTAGCGGTACGTGTGACCGCGGCCTTAGCAACCAGATTTTTGTCACTTCTCCACAGGACAAAAACAACAAATGGTACAATCCCTTTAATGAGTTAAGCGCATTTCCTCTTTAATAATCTTACAGATTGTGGATGCAAAGCAAATAATGGAGGAAATGTAGTCCTTAATTGGTAGTTGATCTATTTTTCCTCTATTACCTGGGGGGCCTCTCCATTTTGGTTTATTGGTAGGTTTATTTCTCACTTTCAATGGATGTGGTCACATTTAGCATTTGTTAACACACTGTAAACACAATCTTATGCAATGTCAACACAAGGTTAACATAGCGCTTAAGCAAACACAATGTTTGCGCATTTATTAACACAATATAAATGCGCTGTTGACTCTGTGTGAACGCGCTCTATGTGTTACAGCATTCCATAGGTTGGTGAAAGTGAAGATTTTGTAATCCAGTGTTTATAGAGCACAAGAAGAATTTTGATTAATTTTGGTTCCATTTAATTACGATAACAGGAAGTGTAACAGGAAGCACATTGAAAACTTGCTTACATTAAATTTTACTTTTTGTGTTTTCATATAGTTTAGCAATATTTCCAAGTGGTCTGGTTTATTCTTTTAGGACTTGGACACACGTTGCGTTTTCATTGTGTTTTGAAACGCATTACAACAGCGAGGTGATTCGCTTAATTACATTACTGTTCGCATTTGTGGTAACATCACGTTTACATTGCATTTTGTAAACACGTGACAACAATGTGTTTACATTTTCATTTTGTTAACACAATGTTGAAACATACATTAACATCACTTTTTGTAAATGCAAATGTTAACAGTAATGCAATTGGGCGAATCGCCTCTCCTCAGCTGTTGTAAGGCAGACACAACCATTTTTGTTGCATTGCGTTTTTGCATCCTTGAAAAACGCATCATATTTGCATATTGGATTTTTCAATGGGTTTTAGGTTACAGTGTCTTAACTCGGCATTTTCAACGGCCGCGTTTATTTTTGTGTTATTTCCGTGTTTATTGTTTTTGAGGTGCGTTTTAATTGCGCTGTTCAAAATGGTTGCGTTTTGAAACGCATGTAATTACATGCACAAACAGCAGGGAGAAGATCGCTGTGTTTTTACAAATTTCAAGAGACATAGCTGCCTCCAATAACCGCACATCAAGCTTTGCGCAAACGTAAGCAAACATTTGAAAAATGCATGGGTAAAAAACGCATCCGTTTTCAAAGTATTTGAAATCGCAACAGAAACGCGTCAAGAACACCACCTGTGGCACCGGCCTCAGAGTGCTGTCACACGTACCATTTACGAGTGCAGCAGTAGTGATGGGGGCTATACACTATATCTCATTATTTAACCTATGGATTAACTGGATCTTCTGATGACTAATTTTGGGTTGTGTTCATTTTTTGGGCCTAGTTTTTGGTGTCATGCTTTAATTTTCTGAATGTTCTCTTCTATAAATTTTCTTTTAATTTCCATCTTTCCATTTGATTACAAAGATCCAGCATTAGCTGGAGATGGGGAAATACTTATCAATGGTGTAAGGCTGCATGCACATTGCCGTTTGCCCGCCGCACTGTAGCACAGCGGGCACACGGCAGTGCGGGGAGAAGAGGCGGAGGAGGTGAGCGCAGCTCACCCCCGCCTCTCTCCATAGGAACATATGGGCCATGGCGCCGTAATACGGGAAAATATAGGACATGTCCTATCTTTTCCCGGGCTATGGAGCAGTAAGGTGCCGCACGTGTGCTGCACCGTACCGCTCCCGTACCATGCCGCGAGCCCATCGAAGTGTGTGGGGAACGTAAATCGGCCGTATATACGCCCCCTCATACAAGTGTGTGAATGTAGCCTAAGGCCGGCGCCACACAGGGCGCTTTGTCTGCGCTTGCAAACGCAGACAAAGTCGCGACCACCGGGGCGGGCCTCGGCCCGATCGCATCGGCGTGTGTTTTGCGTTAATTCGATCGGGCCGAGGCCCGCCCCGGGTGGGCGCGACTTTGTTTGCGTTTGCAAGCGCAGACAAAGCGCCCTGTGTGGCGCCGGCCTAAGGCTGGTGCCACACGCACCGCTATGTCTGCATTTGAAAACGTAAACAAAGCCGCACCCAATTAACGCAAAACACCGGCGGCTCGTTCCCAATCACAGGCGTTTCCATGGAAGGCGCGACTTTGTCTGCGTTTGCGTCTGCGTTCCCGTTGTGGCGCCGGCCTTAGGCTATATTCACACAATGTATGCCCGCTGCTCACCCCCGCCCCTCCCCATAGGAAGATACAGCGCATGGCGCCGTATCACGGGAAAAGATAGGACATGTCCCGTACAGGGCCGTGAGCCCATAGAAGTGTATGGGGGACGTATATCGGCCGTATATACGTCCCCTATACATGTGTGTGAATGTAGCCCTAGGTCTTATTTTCTGTAGTGAAACAAGTTATGTGCAATGTAGGTTAAAGTTCATGAAATGTTCCTGTAAGATCAGCACCTCCCCCTCTTTATCTAATCGGTGTCCCTGAGTAAATATGGAAATACCATTTTGCTTGTATTATGTATAGAGCTTTATCAATGAGCTCAGCTGTGAGGGACCTCCTGAAATGCTCAGATTAGGAGATGAAGGCGAGGGCACACCCCTGCAGCAGAAACACTCAAGAATGTCCGCCTGAGCTCTGCTCTCCTGGAAAACAGGTCCGACAAGCGAAAGTCTGGAGCGTATAATGTCACATACAGCAGGTCTAACAAGAGCTTTAAGCAGCCCTCCACTGGTGTTCAGTTACTCCTGAAATTGCCCATATACATTACCATAAAGTTGATGAAATTGGCCAATTTCATCCATAAGCGTTGGTAATATGTGGCAAAACTGCTTCTGAATCGCAACATAAAGCTATAAAATGATGTGACCCTGCACAGCAGGTTAGCTATGGTATAATGGCTTGCTGCTGATATATCGCTGCCCCCAGCAGATTTGGGCCCATTTATGCCCTGTGCTGGCGCCGGCCCTGGGCTTATTATTACCAGTCCAACGGCATCGGAAGTTTCAGAGACTTGTGATCCACTGCAAAACTTTAACACTAAAGATAGGCCAGATCTATCATCCAGCATCAACCGCTCTGATAAATTAGGAACATATTCAGATTGCCTTGGTTTCTACTGGCTAAAGGTGATGCCACACATAGGGGGACATTTACTTAAAGTGTCGGTGTCTGCATTGGCTTTGTTACCGACCTGCTCTGGGAAAGAAGATGCACATTTAATATTGTAGAGCTGTGCAGAGACATTTCTGGCGCCGAGACCATTTTCTGTCCCTGGGACCAAAATCTGTCCCTAGCACCAGAAATGTGTCCAACAGTCCCTGCTAGACCAGTTTTCTTTTGGTCTACTTTCCGCCAGTTTACAGCGCCCAAAAAGGGCTGCGACACATATTGATTGTGTCTGAGTTTCCACTCCGCCAAAGCCACGCCCCTTTTCGGAGAAGAGTCGGAGCAGACGGAAAAAGTCATTTTATCTGGCGCCGCCAGCTAATAAATAGGTCTGAGAGCAGAACATGTGGTGAGAGCGCCACAAAACTGGCAGAAACGCCATAGTAAATGTCCCGCATAGTGTTTTTGGTTCGTTTTTCAGCATGCCTTTTATAAAATGAATTCATTTTTACAACCTGTTTATCTATTAAGATAATTGGGGAAAACGGTAAAAAAACAGATGCTTTTTAAAAAAGCGCAGGCTTAACCCCTTAAGGACGGAGGGTTTTTCGGCTAATTTCTCGCTCTCCAACTTCAAAAATCCATAACTTTTTCATTTTTACGTGTACAGACCTGTGTGAGGGCTTATTTTGTGCGTAACAAATTTTACTTTCCCGTAATGTTATTTATTTTAACATGCCGTGTACTGCGAAGCTGAAAAAAAATTCCAAATGTGGAAAAATTGAAAAAAAACCGCATGTGCGTCACGTTCTTGTGGGCTCAGTTTTTACGACTTTCACTCTTCGCTCCAAATAACACGCCTACTTTATTCTTTGGTTCGGTGCGATCGCGGTGATACCAAATTTATATAGGTTTTATTGTGTTTTAATACATTTTCAAAAATTAAACGAATGTGTACAAAAAAGAAAAAAAATTTTTTGCCATCTTCTGACGCTAATAACTTTTTCATACTTTGGCGCACGGAAATGTGTGAGGGGTAATTTTTTGCGAAATGAGGCGACGTTTTCATTGCTACCATTTTGAGGTCTGTGCGACATTTTGATCATTTTTTATTTCATTTTTTATGTTATGTAAAAAGGTGTAAAAGTCGCATTTCGGACATTTGGGCGCCATTTCCCGCCTCGGAGGTCACCGCCGGCCGTAACCGTTTTTATATTTTGATAGATCGGGCATTTTGGGACGCGGCGATACCTAATATGTCTGTGATTTTTACTGTTTGTTATGTTTTATATCCGTTCTAGGGAAAGGGGGGTGATTTGAACTTTTAATATTTTATTAATTTTTTTTATTTTTTAAACTTTTTTTTTTTCTTTTTTTTTTCACTATTTTTTAGACCATCTAGGGTACATTAACCCTAGATGATCAGATCGCTCCTACCATATACTGCAATACTACAGTATTGCAATATATGGCGTTTTTGCAGGTCTTACATTACAATGAGCCACTGGCTCATTGTAACGAACCTGCATAAACCATGTAGCCTCGTGTCAAGAGAAGACCCGAGGCTACCATGGTAACCGATCGCCGCCCCCCGATGACGTTCGGGGGCGTGGCGATCGAAAAAAAGATGGCGGCGCCCGCGCGCCGCCGTCTTTTAAACGCCGCCCGCGACTTTGCGGGCGGCGTTTAGAGGGTTAATAGCCGCGATCGGTGCAAGCACCGACCGCGGTTATTAGCGGTGGGGGTTTTGTGCAAAATGCAAAAACCCCCACCTCTGTATGAAGAGGACTCAGCCCGTGAGCCCTCTTCATACATCCCTTATACCTCTGCGCCGTAGAGCTACGGTGCAGAGCGTTAAGGGGTTAAAAACTGACCAAATACGCCATGTGTGGCATCACCTAAAGGCTGGTTGCCTACAAGTGAGTTTGTGTGTTCAGGATTTACTGGACCCAACCTAGAACTGCTGAACTGAACATATTGGGGCAGATTTATGAAGTGTCTGAAAGTCAGAATATTTCCAGTTGCCCATGGCAACCAATCACAGCTCCCTTTTTAAAATATTCATGAGCACTGGTTAAATTAAAGCCGAGCTGTGATTGGTTGCCATGGGCAACTGGAAATATTCTGAGGGTGCGGTCACACGTCCATTTTGCTGCATGCGTTTAAAAACGCATTGCTACAGCTGAAGGGATATTTCCCTAATTAAACAGCTGTTAACGCTTGCGTTTACAAAACGCATGCGTTAACCGTGATGTTAACGCATGCGTTAACAATGTGTTAACAGCCGCATGCGTTAACCGCGATGTTAACACATGCGTTAACGCTTGCATTTTGTAAACGCAAGCGTTAACAGCTGTTTAGTTAGGGAAATATCCCTTCAGCTGTAGCAATGCGTTTTTAAACGCATGCAGTAAACGCGACGTGTGACAGCACCCTGACTTTCAGACACTTGATAAATCTGCCCCATTAGCTCAATCAGTGATTCTGGGATGGATCCAGTAAACCCAGCACACAGCAAGTTTGTCAGAACAAACCCACTTGTGGTCACCGGCATTAGGATGAGTGGTCACATGATGCAGCGGTCACCCACACGTTCTGCTGATCTCAGGACTGTACCACCTACATCATACTGCTGAAGATGGTGATGTCTACAAGGTTGGGTTAATACCTTGTCACGTTGGAGTTTTTTGACCTTACCTTCTGCTGTGTGGGCACAAAAGGTTTCCAAGTCCCATCCTCTGTAATCTTGCTCATTATACTTATTTTTTGCCCTTTTGTGTTTGCAGTGTAATGTTTCTTGTTATTGCTCCTTTATTTATTGCTTCACATTTTAATTTTCCCATTTACGTGACCTTTATGCACTATAAATCAAACACCCAAACTGATACGTCATTTGTTACCCGGGAAATTCTCTTTTATTTGCACTGAATTGGCAGGAAATGACATTTTGAGAGTATATTTTGGGTGACATCATTCTCAGCTAAAATACTTCCCATATTAAAAGACTGTGTACAGTATTCACAGCCAAAACCTGTAGTGTATTGACAAACAGAGAAGTAATTTTATTGTTTATTCAGGCGGTCCCCTACCTAAGAACACCTGACTTGCATACGACCCATAGTTACAAACGACCTCTGGTAATTGGTAATTTGCTGTACTTTAGCCCTACGCTACAATAAACAGCTATAACGGTTATCAATGGTGTCTGCAATGAAGCTTTATCGTTAATCCTGATTCTTATGACAATCCAACATTTTTAAAATCCAATTGTCACAGAGACCAAAAAAATTTTGACTGGGGTTACAGTACAGTACAGGTTACAGTAATAAAGTATACAGTTCCGACTTGCATACAAACTCAACTTAAGAACAAACCTGCAGAACCTATCTTATATGTAAACCGAGGACTGCCTGTATTACATCTCCCTTTATAATCCATCTGCTTTTGGCTTCAAAACTGTATTAAAGATGCTTTTCACTTCCTCCATCTACTTAAAGGGCACCTGTCACCAGGTTAACCCACTAAACCAGGGGTCAGGAACCTTTGTGGCTGAGAGAGCCAAGAACATCACATATTTTAAAATGTATTTCTGTGAGAGCCCTACAATATGCACATGGTTCCCAGTAGATAAGTAGCCACGGCACATGTCCCCCAGTAGATAGGTAGCCCCAGTAGGTACCCCAATAGACAGGTAGCCACATCACATGACCTCCACTAAATAAATAGCCCTAGCACAAGCCCCCAAGTAGATAGATAGCCACAGAACATGCATCCCAGTACATTGGTAATCATGGCACATGCCCCCAGTAGATAGGTAGCACCATCACATGCCTGCTAGTAAATAGCTAGCCACAGCACATGCCCCCCATTAGATAGGTAGTCATAGCACATTCCCTCAGTAGATAGTTGGCCATTCCACATGAACCCCCAGTAGATAGGTAGTCACAGCACATGCTCCCCAGTAGTTAGGTAGTCACAGCACATGCCCCCAGGCCCAAGTAGATAGGTAGCTCCTGCACATGCCACCAGGTAGCCAGAGAAAAAAAGTGAATACTCACCTTTCTGCTCTCCCTTCTTCTCGCTTCTCATCACTCCCACGCTCTTCTCTATGACCCAGGCCCCGCTGCTATCAATGCTAAGGCAATGGCACCTGGGTCATAAGGAACAGTGGATGCTGCTCTACTCTGACACAGGCGCTGTCACCTAAGACTGGTGCGGCGATGGCACTTGGTCACTCAAAGGACGCATGCAGTGGTAACATTCCTGCCTGCATCCAGTGATCATCGCAGTGTGTGTCTTAGATTTGTCTGAGAGCCAGATGCTCCCATCAAAAGAGCCACATATGGCTCCCGAGCCATAGGTTCCCTACCCCTGCACTAAACCAAAAGCCCCCTCAGGTAGGGTATGAAATGTCATTTCTAGAGTTCCCTCTTGAATGTAAAAACTCATCTGTTTCCCTTTAAAATAACTTCCCCAAAGTCAGGCAAATATGACCCTTCTCATCCCATTTTCACATGAAATGAGGCAAGTTTTGTGGTTGCAGGGAAGTGTCTCTTCAGAAGCCCCTAACTTTTGTTCTTTAGGACCTAGAGACATGCCTTGTGTGTCACATTAAAGGTAAGGATCTCCTATTTCACATCAAATCAAGATTAAGGCTCTGCGAGCTACAGAACTGGATCTACAGGCAGTTAAATATAGGTGTGCATTTTCAACTGTGTCTTTAGCTGCCTGTATCTTCGGTTCTGTAGACCATAAAGCCACAAGCCTGATCTAAAAGATGGGATCCTTATCTTTAATATGACACCAGCCTCAAGTATTAAGTGCTATAGAACAGAAGATAGTGGCTTCTAAAGTGACAGTCCCCCTGCAACACTAAAGTTGACTCATCTCATGTGAAATTGAGTTAAGAAGAGGCATATTTGCCTGACTTTGTGGGAGATTTTTTTTTTTTTTATAGGTAAACGTGTGGGATTTCACATAGAGGATGGAAGGAAAAGGACATTGCATACTCTACCTCAGGGGACTAGTAGTTTAGCGGGATAAAACCTGGTGACGGGTTCCCTTAAAGCAGTGTGACGGGTTATTTTTTTTTAAAGCCCAACCCCTGACAGCAGCTTTAGTGTCCTAGGACCTTGTTCTAGATGGAAAAACTGCCTGTGCTGGGCAAACTTTGTGTTTCAATTGGGTTGAGGTGTGGACATGACTGCCACTCAGTTGTTCTCCTAGTGCAGTGATGGCTAACCTATGGCACTGGTGCCAGAGGTGGCACTCGGAGCCCTTTTTGTGGGCACTCAGGCCATCACCAGAGATGACTCCAGGTATCTTCCTGCAGTCCCAGGCAGCCCAGGACTTGCTGTGCACAGAGCTATATTAAAGTGACAGCTGTACATGGGACTATTTTCTGCTTTATTAGTGTCCTCAGGTGCTGGTATCAATGAAAACTGTGACAGAGAAGGGAGTATAAATCACAAATAAAATTTCTGTGTTGGCACTTAGCGATAAATAAGTGGGTATTTGTTGTAGTTTGGGCACTCGGTCTCTAAAACGTTCGCCATCACTGTCCTAGTGGTTGGTTTTTTACATGAATCGGTTTTGTCCAACCTCTTGAATATTGTTTGTATACAGGGGATTTGTACTTTCTTTTTCTCATGTATGAGATTGAAGGTGATATCCTCCGCCAGTCCTGTATAACTATATGGTAAGAAGCAGTGGGCATGCATCATAAGTTTTGTTACGGTTTAGTACCCTTTAAGCGAATGGAAAAATATGCAGCCAAAATATTCAAATTTAACCCTCTGCGGTAACACTAATCCCTAAAAGAGCTTTAGAAAGGTGTTGTCTATAGCAGACCTCCCTTTTATGTTACATTTACACATCGGTCACGTTTTTTTTTTTTTTAACCATTAAATGATTGAAAACCACTGTTTGTGCTAGTCACACAGCATGACTGCAGTATGTGAGTACACCCTAATATCGCTTTGTATACAGCAAATATCTTTAATAGTCAAGTACAGATATCTTATTTAGTGTTTTGTACACTTGTCAGTGTAGGTTACACTATAGTTCTATTGTTAGGATGAGAAAAAGGAAGTACAGGAAGGAAGATGAAGGACGTTAAGAAACTTTACTTATTTCTGCTATCTCAGACTACTGGCTTGAGATGGCTCTTATATGTGCGCTCACCTAATCTTAAGAAACTTAGAGTATTTTCTTATGCTAAATTCACAAAACTTCTTTAGAGTGTTTTTCACCTCCGTACTAAATAATGTATGAGATTGAAGTTCTTTTCTTATTAACCTGTATTGTACTGTTTAAGTCATGTAGAAATTAATGAGTATGGTGACTGGCCCTTAGGTTAAAAATGCACAAATGTGGTTGTTGCGTAAATCTTGGACCATGTGAAGTTTGGGGCCTCTGACTTCAAATTTTGTGGGCACTGCATCCCCCATAGAATGATAATCTGGTCTTATGTATACAGTGATTTCCCTGCACCTGGGAAGGGAGGAGGGCTTTCTGTAACTAGGGGCCCCTTCTCCTCCTCGGGACCCCCTGAACACAGTCCCATAAACCGCTCCTGATGGTGGCCCTGGCCGGGACGAGACACCAAGCATCCTAGTGATAGATTAAATAACCGCGCAGCACGTATAATATTCATGATTTCGTTACAGTGCTGTTGTATGGGGGATATTCATTTTATATCACTATGATCAGTGGAGTGCTGTCCCTGGCACATTGTTCGGTCTGTGAAATCTGCCCTACCGTTGGCCAGGTCTCACTCTCCGAGCTGGACAGTGTGTTTTTATCTCTTACACGGAGAGCTGTCCAATTCTCCAACTTATTTGCTATATTTTTCTTCCACGTGTCTAGAGCAATGAGGGTAAAGGAACAAAATTGCATAGACATAAAGGGGAGAAGTGCCATCTGTATGTAAGTTCTCATAGCTTTATATTTTTTGATTCAAACACTGCACCAACAAACCAAAATGTGTGTCTTCGCCCTAACACAGTAAACTACATTAGAAACAACAATCTTGTTGGTCAGGCATGCTGTATTCTTTAGTAGGAGCCAGTCCAGATATGCCACTTATAATAATTGTGCCTTACTTTACGACCAATTTAGTTTTTGGTTACAATAAAACAACATGTTAAACCCTGCAGTGCAGAAACACTGTGAATACATTTGCATTACAGTTTCCATTTCTATTCCGTCAAAGGCAAAACACGGCGACAAAGTTGTGTAAAACGAAACTGTAGTTATTTTCAGATTTGGAGCCCATGTGACAGGAAAAGGGTTAAAGTAGCAGTTTCAGGATCTGCTCTGTTCCCTTCACTGTGTGTTCAGACTTGCATTGATGTTTTACTTGAGGTTTGCAAGTCCTGACAGAATTGGGAGAAGTTGGAGTAAAGAAGGAACAGTGGGATACATTTATTAAAATGAAATGCCCCATTTCTGGCATTTTTCTCGAGGCTTCCTATTGGAAAGGGGTTTACCTATATGCAGAGTATACCCTGGTCTAACATTACATTTTCTAGTTGGAATAGTCACAATATCACAGAATGTTGATGTCGCTGAGATCTGACAGTTGTTGTTGTAAAGACTTGCAGGAAATCTACTACATCAGTGGTCTCCAACCTTTATGTATTACGGGGACCAGTTGCACCAAAATTTTTTTGGTCCTTGGGAAAAGAAAATGGCATTCTATAGCCTCCCTTTATGTCCCTTGCTTAGCCCCCTTAAAAATAAATATATGTATACTTGCCTCCAACGGTCCTCTCCTCCCTGTGGCTCCAGGTTCTTCTCCCAGCGGCTTCCCGGCAGACGGCCAATGGCACTTCTAAGCACGATGCCAGTGCGCACACACTATGACCTATCTGCCACGTCATAACGCGTGTCCACGGACAACGCACACGCTGAGTGTCTGCCGTAAAGCTGCAGGGCCAAGAAGAACTAGGAGCTGTGGGAAGAAGAGGAGTGTCAGAGGTTAAGTACCGTATATACTATAGTAAAAGCCGACCTGAGTATAAGCCGAGGCCCCTAATTTTACCACAAAAAACTGGGAAAACCTTTTGACTGGAGTATAAGCCTAGGGTGGAAAATGCATTGGTCACAGCTTCCTCCCAGTATATACAGCCGGCCCCCTGCCCCGTCATACAGCCGGCCCCCTGCCCCGTTATACAGCTCATTAAAAAAACAAAGTGAATACTCACCTTTCCAATGCCTCCCACAGGTCTTCGATCTGTTCGATCCGTCTGTCCGTGGCACATTTTTTATGCTGAAAAACTTGGCTTATACTTGAGTATATACTTACATGCTGGCGTGTGCCTCCTGAAACAGAATCCATTATTATTTTTGCTCCTAATAGCTCAGGTTTTGAGAAATGCTTTGCAAATGAGCCTCAGGGGCCCCACATGGCACCGTTTTTTGCTAATTATACACGCCTACATTTAGGAAGGGAGGATAAAGGCAGAAACGCCAATGGAGGTGTGAATAATTGGCAGACAAAGGCGTGTGTTCGGCAAGCCAAACCCCATTCTCCAGATTTGTGATAGGGTCTTATCTACAAGATACACAAATGTCTGATCAAAGAGCTATACAAATAGGGCAGATTTAACAGGACTTGTATAGTGCACACTAACTATATAGTTTGCTAATGATCAAGACAAGCTGGGCCTGAGATGGCTTGTACTGGTGTGCAACTCAATCTCCTGGATACATCAAAGGCCAGAGCCTCCTGATGTATCCGGTGGGGTGCACGACACTGAGCATAGACCGGGTTGTGATCTGGGAGTAGGGCGCACACATGATATGGTTATCGCTAATTTCTAACTGTTACTTGGACTTTGTAATTTATGTACTTGGAGAACAAGGTGAGCGAGGTTCAGCGCTAAGAATGTCATCACTTGCCTCAAATAGTCCTAAAGTTATATGTAAACACTAACACTACTGCCATGAAACATCTGAGAGTCAAAGTACTCATTGCTGTCATATTGTGTTCTTACTTCTTGGACCAGTTCATGCCTCATTTATTTCATCGTTTTTTTCCTTGCCCCTTTCTTGCATTTTGATGCCTTTTTATTACAATTTACTTGAATGTTTAAAAAGTTTACATCTTTTATATTTTGTATTGCCATACTCTTACACCCATAACTTTTTCATACTCTGGTCTATGGAGCTGTGGTTTTTATTTAAAGAGAACCCGTCATGCAAAATAACCCCCCTAAACTAAATATATTTTCATAAACTGCCATTAGAGAGCATTGCCTCTATCCCTTCATTGTCCCTCTACATGCCTGTAAACCTAAGCAGTGAGGTCCTAAAGCTGTATGCAAATGACCTGTGAAATGTCCAATGAAGCATTAGCATATTCAAGCTGTCCACTCTATTCATGAGTGGGAAGCACAGCCACACCCCCAGTGCTTGACTGACAGCCTGTATAATGATGTGAGGCTGTATAATGATGTGCTTCCTGGTGCTGGTGGCCACGCCCCCTGCAGCCTGTGTGTGTGTATAGGAGAGATACAGCAGCTCCAGGCAGCCATGTTACAGCAGAACATGTCAGATTCATGTGTAGCTGATGTCTGTGTCTCCCACCTGTATATTAGGAGGATGCATCATGTCATCAGATGCAGCACTCACACTAGCAATACTTTACTATACATTACACACAGACATGAGCAGGGGGAGGAGAGGGGAGGGGTAACAGGGGTGACATCACTGCCTCTGACCATGTGACCAGCCTCATTTACATAATAAAGAATAGATAATTTTACAATGAATAATGTATGAAATAACTAGATAAAGGCTGGGATGGGATCCTTGTGAGCTGCTCCAACAGGTAGTAGTGACTGGACAAGTGACACAGACCTGATGACAGGTGTCCTTTAAATATAAATATATAATATGGGGGTACATGCATGGAATAATATTTTCCTATAACAGGGATTTTGTGATACAACGGTGGGTAATATGTTTATGATCATTTTTGTTAATATTTTCACACGAAGTAAAGAGTGTGATTTGAACTTCAGATTTTTTTATAATTTTCTTTTTCCTTTTTTGCACAATTTTTTTTTTTTAAGACTCCGGTCAATATGGATTCCATACACCTCAAAGCCATGTTGCCGGCAGCACTTAACCCATTCATTGTTAAGGCATTAAGAATAGTTTTCCTAATTAGTTGTTACTGAAGAACCTTGTGGTTCATTGTCATTAAGATCAAATGTACGGTATGTAAAAATAGCAATATGTCTGTTTTATTAAGCAAGCATTATTTATATAATATTTTAACATAGTTTTCTAAGTGTGTTACAATTTTATTCTACAAAGTTCAATTTCACTGCTCCTCGTTTGTCTGCGCAGATTCTTTTTGAGTGTATGCCATTTGTTTATTAACGTGGACACGTTTTCCGGTCACACATGTTATATGGAATTTTTCTGTTTCGTTAGGCTGAATAACATTGTTTACAAATGAACCTGCATGAACCTTGGGGCATGTGTGGAGCAGATCAGCCATGAACACTACTTCAGTTAAGCCGAGTGATTTTTGGACTGGCAAAACCGCCAGACACACGAAGCAAGGTTCACCTAGTGATCTCAGCCATGTGCTACTTTTGACAATGTGTAGTATGTAAATATAATGGTTTCATGATCCTGACGAGGAACCAGGGTGGCTTCACATATATTTGTCAGATTGGATGGGATCATAAAGGAGTCAGATTAGTGTGCTGAACTGTTTTCCCTCTTCATTTGGGTCAAAGATTAGAGCCGTACACATTGTCCATAAACGTTGTCTCTCCCGACTCCCTGATGTGCATGTAAATTAGCTTTGCAGCAAGTTCATGTAAAACAGAGACGTCACCTGAGAGCGTTTTCTGGCAGCGCCATGTCTACTGAGAACAATGGGATCAGGAAGGTGACTGCAGTCTAGCTGAGGTGGTCTGAGATACAACCCCCTATAACAGTGATGGCGAACCTTTTAGAGCCTGAGTGCCAAACTTCAACCAAAAGCCATTTATTTATTGCAAAGCAATTTAAACAGTAATTTATTTTTCCCTGTTCTTTAACAACCTTTAGTCGTATCAGCCTCCTGAGGACACCAATGCAGTTAAAAGGAGGAGAGCAAATTTGTCTATTGTTGCAAGAAAATTCTGCATAAAGATTCTTTGAGTCCTGTCTGGTGAACTTCATTCTGGGGTGATGGCCTGGGTGCCCACAGAAAGTGCTTTGAGTGCCGCCTCTGGCACCCGTGCCATAGGTTCGCCACCACTGCCCTATAACGTCATTGGTTTATGCCTTCCAAAAAGCTCCCACAAAAATTATCCGCTGGCATCTTGCTTTGCTCTCCACATTTAGGACTTGTGCATGCTTGGCCCTACGAGCTGAGTATTACATATGTATGGGGAAGTCATAAGAAGTAACACTTGGTGAATAAGTATCAGAAATCATCATCTTTCTAATGAATTATGCCCTAACTGTAATTAAAAATTTCGTTGTAGTAAATAGATTGTAGTATTATTTATGTGCTATTTGATACTGAAGGTCTAAAGAATAGCACTTCTGCTGCACACGAAAAGAGATTACCCAGTACAGAATATTTGACACATTCTCACCCCTCAGTGTATACATACTTGACTGACACAGGCATTTGTACTTGTTGCTCCTCTTCCCCAGTGACTCACACCAGAACAAAACGAGAGGGAGGAATGTGACCCCTGTCAGACTTTTTCCAGTTCCCGCAAATCTACTCCCAGAGTTCAACTCCTTTCCCAGTAGTAAATTTCCAATTATGACTTGTTTGTCATTATTTGTCTCCACCAGCTTTGGTTACATTGGTTTTACATGTGTATTAATTTTTAGAATACTTTTTAGCATATTGATATATTATATATATATATATATATCAGATATACTAATGAAAACCTCCCAAAAGACGGCCACTAAACACTTAGAATAACCTCCACTTTATAAAATGTTGAGCCTATATGACACTACTTGGGGTGCTGCAGTCACACCCCTTAGGTTACGTTTATAACTCCTTTCAAGTCCTCCTATGTAAGCATAGGTCTGGCCAATTCTGGAAATACCTTTACAATTGGACATATCCCACTGCTCTATTTGTCCTGTCCAGGTAGTAGGGAAGAGTGAATCTGTTTCCCCCAGTGATGTCTCTGTGCTTATATAGACATTAACCTCACTGTAGACCACACAAACTGTATGCTCAGCAGATGCCTGGTATGGATGGAATAATTTGCATCCGTCCTCCCTAGGCTATTACAGCCTCCGCTGATCTTACTCAGCAGCAGGGAGCAACAACATATACAGGCGGTCCCCTACTTAAGAACACTGGACTTACATACGACCCCTAGTTACAAACGGACCTCTGGATATTGGTAATTTATTGTACTTTAGTCCTAGACTACAATAAACAGCTATAATAGTAATCAAATGTGTCTGTAATGAAGCTTTATTGTTAATCCTGGTTCTTATGACAACCCAACATTTTTAAAACCCAATTGTCACAGAGACCAAAAAAAGTTCTGGCTGGGATTACAATGATAAAATATACAGTTCCGACTTACATACAAATTCAACTTAAGAACAAACCTACAGACCCTATCTTGTATGTAACCCGGGGACTGCCTGTACTGTACATATATATGCAAAATGGATACCTCCGTCTGTTAGTATGTGTCTATGGATACACTCAGCGCATACACAGGTAGCTTTCCTGGCATGAACCCTGAGCCTATCCCAAAAAACAAGGGTTGAATGTAGCCTTATTGTGTTAGCTGGATGTAGTCATGTGAAGTAAAGTGGAAACCACTCAAAAACTGGTGAGTAAACCATTGTTTATATTATGCAACTTGTGTTCAGATATAAAGGATGTGATTACGTTACTGACCTTATCAATATTACGGTGACTCCTGTTTTAGTAATCGGTCACATATTTGGACATTGTGAGCAGTTTGCATAACATTTTACGATATTGCACAACTTTTGTCCTGTACGGTTTGGCCAGCAGCCTTTTATTAGTAGCTCATAAAAAAAAAGCTAAAGTATTGCTATTCTTCAGTAAAAAACAAGGATACCTGCGCTGGCTATAAAATTAGGACTATTAGGTTCGGATAAACGCTATACCACTAACGGATCTACAAATTATTTAAACATCAGTGTGCACGATGCACTAACCTGTAAGTGGCACCCCTCCTGTGTGGGAAGTTTGATTCCTTACGTTTAGTGAGGTTTTGTCCCGTAGGTCTCGTAAATCTCATGTAGAGCAATAATCTTTTCGTGAGGTGTATTTCACTTCGGATAGCGTTTCCAAGCCAAGTAGTAATCCACAAAATGCAGATCAGCACGCGAGCCCCGGCCGGTGGCTTCGCTGTATCTGACTAACAAGGTACCGGTGACGTCACCCTAGGTACGGTCCGTCTGGTGAGACAAAAGGGTTTTCCACCGACGCGTTGTCGAGAGCTCCGGCTCTCTTCCTCAGGGTTGAATTCCTAATCTCACTGATGCGGGAGGGATTAGGGAGAGAGCTGATCAAGTTCTTGTGGTTGGTCTGGACAAATAGTTTCGTTCTGTTTAGTTTTAAAATGCATCTTTTTATAATTCTGTTGTATCGCTATACCCAGATAAGGTGCCATTCTCAAAACATTTTTATTAATTTATAAAAAAAAATATATATTTATTGTTAAAAACATAATATTAAAAAATCATTGTTTCCACCACTGTTTTAATTAATTGTCTTCCTAAAAAAGTACACATATATATATATATATATATATATATATATATATATATATATGTATACAGTCATAAACTATAATATAAAAATGTGTATAAAAATAAAAAGTATATATATATCAGTATATTTCAATTGGGCAGTGGGTACCAGTGTAAATCTTCCACTTTAAAATGCAAATAATTCGATCTCGCTGTTCAAACCATTAGGGATTAGCGTATCTAGCTCGAATATCCATCGGCTTTCTGCCTTTGACATACATTTAATATAATTGCCCCCTCTCCAATTCTTTTTCACTTGTTCAATGCCAAATATTACACTTCCTTCGATTTTTCCATTGTGTTTGTCCTTATAATGGCGTGATAGTGGGTGGCCATCAAATAGTTTTTTTATATTCCGCAAATGTTCTTTTATCCTTATGTTAAGTTTTCTTTTTGTCCTTCCAATGTAACTTTTCCCACAGGGGCACTGTATGCAATATATGACTCCTTTTGTATTGCAGCTGATATGATGTTTAATTGGGAAGGAGTTGTTCTTATTTCCGAACGTCTGTACTATAGATCTTGCTTTTATATTCTTACATACTGTACAGTGTCTGCACGGATAAAAACCTGGTTGTTTCAGAAAGTTGTTATTATATGTTCCAGAATTAGTTGTTGGTTTTTTCTTTTTATTTTGGACAGTTGGTGCTATCATGTTTCCCAGATTCTGTGCTTTCCTAAACACGAATTTTGGTTTTTTTGGAATGTGTTCACCAATGGTTTTATCCTGCTTAAGGATACTCCAATGTTTTTGGATGATTCGTTTGAACATAAAATGATCTTTTGAGAATTGTGTAATTATTGGGATACTCGCTATATCATCTTTTCCATTTTCTTTTGGAGGGCTTCCTTTTCTATCTCGCCCAGTGGCTAACAATGTGTCTCTAGGAATGTTAGCTATTTCAGTTCGTACTAACCTGATAGGATCTAGCTCATATCCTTTTTGAATAAATTTATTCTCTAGATGGTCCGCTTCTTTCAGGAAATCATCCAATTCAGTGCAATTTCTCCGATGACGTAGAAATTGACTCTTGGGGATGTTGTCTAGCCATATGGGCAAATGACAGCTCTTTCTAAGGATCAAGCTATTGCTGTCAGTTGGTTTATTGTATGTTTTAGTTTTAATTTTTCCTTTATCGACATAAATTGTTAGGTCCAGAAAGTGTATTTCTTCCTGGCTGTAGGTTGAAGTGAACTCCAAAAAGAAGGTGTTTGTATTTGCGTCCCTTAAGAATCTTTTTAAGGATTCTTCCCCTCCAGCCCAAATAAAGATGACATCATCGATAAACCTGCGCCATAGGACCAAGTTCGCACCAAGCCCACCAGTAGGGTAGATATTTTCTTCCTCCCATCGCCCTACATATAAATTGGCGTAGCTCGGCGCGAACTTGGTCCCCATAGCTGTTCCCCATTTTTGTTTATAAAATTCTTCCTCATAGAGAAAGTAATTATGATGTAATATAAATAATATAGAATCGATTATGAAATTGATTTGGGACTCAGGTAGATCATTTGTTTTTTGTAAAAAATGCTTAACAGCCTCACAACCTTTAAGGTGTTCAATAACAGTATATAGTGATGTGATGTCTAGTGTTCCCAAAATATAGTGGGGTTGCCATACAATGTCCTTTAATTGCTCTAAAATGTGTTTGGTGTCTCGTAGGTATGCTGGTAGCATACATACATACTTCTGGAGTTGGTGGTCCACATATTGAGATAGGTTTGAGGTTAGGCAATCGATGCCCGATACAATAGGGCGTCCAGGTGGATTAGTGCAAGACTTATGGATTTTTGGTAAGTAATATAATACCGCTAAACGCGGGTTTTGGTTATTAATAAAATCATATTCCTGTTTGGTTAAGATGCCTAGAGATTTACCTTTTTTGGAGAGAATGTCCAACTCTTTTTTATATTGATTTGTTGGGTCAGATTTTAATTTTTCATAGGTACGGCTATCCCCTAATATGCGTTGTAATTCTTTATTGTAATCATCTTGATTTAATATAACAATACTCCCCCCTTTATCTGCTGGACGTATCACTATTTTTTCATTTCTTTGCAAGGATTTGATGGCTTCAATTTCTTTCCTAGTTAAATTATTACCATAAATAGACTGTTTTTTTGTTATTGGTATCTTCTTTATATCACGGACCACAAGGTGTTGGAAAGTATTCATGGCCTCTGAATATTCGTTTGATGGGTGGAACGTAGATTTATTTTTTAAAGAGGTGTGGATATATTGGTTGTTATTGGTCTGGGTCGTTATGTTTGGGGGTTTTTTGAGAAAATATTTTTTTAGAGCTAAATTGCGCATATATTTTTTGACACCAATAAAGGCATTAAATTTGTCAAATTTGTTAGTGGGCGCAAATTTTAACCCTTTATTCAATAGAGTATTTTCATGTGGTGTCAAAATATGTTTACTCAAATTATAGATTTTTTGTCCCGTGTCAGTGTCCTTTGGGTCTGTAATAGTTATTAAGTTCACTGTCTTTTTCTTTTTGGAGAGTTTCCCCCCCTACAACCCCTCTTGTTCCTTTTGTGCGGTCTATGTGAAAAAAATCTTGTATATTTCTGTCTCTATTTTGATTATGTTTAGTGACATTTCTTGTATCCATTCTACCTGTGTGATTCTGTTTATTTCTACTTTTCTTCGGTGGCATACTTGATGGTCTATGTGTATGCTTAACAGTATTATTTATTTGGGCGTTTAGATTATTTCCTAATTGTGCAGTGTTTTGATGAATTTCTTCCATACTACCATTTGGTATGTCCAGTGTTTCAAATCTATTCTGAGTTGGAATGGGGGACAAGGTGTGGCTATGTTCACAATTGAGGAACTCGTGATGATCAGGGTTATGTTCCCCACCTGTATTTAGTGCAAGAGTATTAGATGTTTCATTTTGAGTGGTGGGATATGTACTGATATTATTTATATTTCTATCCTCCGTAGATGTATAGTCCAAGGTGTGATAGCTCACCTGTGAAACATCTAATTGCGTTTCACTAATGGATGTTTCTAAGGGCTTTAAGTTGGTGTTATTATGGGGTACCCAGTCCCTAGAAAATTTATGTCTCTTTTTCTCCATGATTTCTTCCTCTTTCTGTCTCATTCGTTTTTTTATATTACTAGCTAAGAGGACAATATCCGGGTGTTCTTTATGTGGTTTGATCTGTTCAAACAAAGCTAATATCTGTTCGTTAACTTTCGTTAACTGCACCCGCCTTTTTTCAATGATAAAGCGGACAGTACGCTTAGAGAATTGGTGAAACATATCGTTCCATTCCTGGAGGATTGCATCGTCCCCCATATCTGATGCCAAATATTTATGTACAATTAAACCTTTCGGTACCGCATCATACTCAAGGTATTTTTCAAGCGATGCTATCTCCCATAGGGTCTTCATTTCCATTAACAAATACTTCTCTAATGATTTCAGAGCTATTTTGGTGTTATTAATGACCTCGTCCCTAGTTGGGACTTCCCTGGATGAATTGGGGAGATTGAAAAATGATTGAATGTTGTTAATACGTTCTTTTCTGTCAAACCATAATTCACTCATTTTGTGAGTGGTATTTGCTGCCTTAGTGTAATAAGAGGGCACAAACGTAAGTTTGGATTAAAAAACGGGGGTATTTTTGATATACACTGGTGCAAAGATGTAGATGGGTTGGACAAAGTGCTTAAATAAGCAAAAAAAAGAGAAAGGAAAAAACCTTCGCTGGTAAGGACAGTGTGCCTCTCCACTGCTACAAACACTACTTAAGTAAAAAACAAGGATACCTGCGCTGGCTATAAAATTAGGACTATTAGGTTCGGATAAACGCTATACCACTAACGGATCTACAAATTATTTAAACATCAGTGTGCACGATGCACTAACCTGTAAGTGGCACCCCTCCTGTGTGGGAAGTTTGATTCCTTACGTTTAGTGAGGTTTTGTCCCGTAGGTCTCGTAAATCTCATGTAGAGCAATAATCTTTTCGTGAGGTGTATTTCACTTCGGATAGCGTTTCCAAGCCAAGTAGTAATCCACAAAATGCAGATCAGCACGCGAGCCCCGGCCGGTGGCTTCGCTGTATCTGACTAACAAGGTACCGGTGACGTCACCCTAGGTACGGTCCGTCTGGTGAGACAAAAGGGTTTTCCACCGACGCGTTGTCGAGAGCTCCGGCTCTCTTCCTCAGGGTTGAATTCCTAATCTCACTGATGCGGGTAGTCTTATAGGTACGGTGCCATTATTAGGGAGAGAGCTGATCAAGTTCTTGTGGTTGGTCTGGACAAATAGTTTAGTTCTGTTTAGTTTTAAAATGCATCTTTTTATAATTCTGTTGTATCGCTATACCCAGATAAGGTGCCATTCTCAAAACATTTTTATTAATTTATAAAAAAATATATATATTTATTGTTAAAAACATAATATTAAAAAATCATTGTTTCTTCAACCCCTATAACTACCAGCTATACAAAAGCTTGTTTTTTGTGAGACAAGTAATATTTTATTGGCATCACTTTGGAATACATCATTTGTGAATTTTTTTATTATGAGCTATCATCTGATCTGCAAGTACATTGCCATGGGACATGATGTGCACCCATCTCCTGATTGCCATATATATAAGTGACATATTTTGTGGAGCACATGTGCTTTACTTCTAAGGGCTCATACACACAGCTGTGCATTCACGGCACCACTCATGAGTCTTTTTTTTTCATGCAGTTGGGCCACAAACAGTGGTCCACAGGATTGAAGCTTAGGAACTGCATGCATTGTGCGCTGCTGCCTTTTGTATTCTGCTATCAATACCATGATGCCTCAGTAAGGCTTCACTAGAAACTTTACAAGCTTTGCTTAATGGCTTGCCATAGTGTTTATCTACAAGAAAATATAAGAGATCCTATAGGTACATATTCAGAAGAGGATGAACTGTTATCCTCTACATTGTGCCGGATTAATCATGCGAAATTTTTGTATTTATTATTTGGAACTCTTAAGAAAATGAACTTTTTGTGTAAGAAGATAAATATATTCCTAATAATATCAGCTGGGATAAGTTCCTCGTCCCAGGTCTCTGTATACTGAGTGACAGCTTTGGGCCACGGTCACACGTGGAGTTTTGGTTCTGACACCCTTCTTTAAGCTAAAAATAGTTTTCCTTACATCCCCATAAATCAACTTGATTTTTAACTGGCATCAGAGGAGGCATGTCCTGCTCTGCCAGCCCCTCCCATCTACTTCTCTCCAAGTCCCATGCCTCTTCTCAACATGTCATGTGAGCAGAGTGATATCATTTAAGGTCCTTTACCCAATTACGTTTGCAACATCTACCCCATGTATATATCCGATCACATGAAATCACCGCATGCCTCCAAGGACTTCTACTTCTTCCCATGCCTCCATGGAGGCATGCTGTGATTTCATGTGATCATACATATAGATGCAAACATGGGGTAGATGTTACAAACGTAACATCTGGTCACATGACATGAAGTAGTCAATAATGTAATGGAGCTCTCTCTCTCAATGTTCCACACAGAAGCATATTCTAACAGTGAGATCTATCAATCGGGAACACAGAAACAGGGCAGTTAAGTGAACACTGCATATATCGGACCCCATTACTATCATTGGGCTCACATCAGGTTAGGAGATGCATATGGTTACAAACTGATTTTTTAACATTGCAGCCATGGAGAGAATGGGGATAAGGGCAATGCTTTTTAATCATAGTTTTTGATGAAGTATTTATTTTGGATGAATTAATTTAAATGGCAGGTTCTTTATAAGAAAACACCTCTAAAAATTCTGAATATATGTGTAATATATATGTATATGTGTATGTATGTATGTATGTATGTATGTATATATATATATATATATATATATATATATATATATATAATCTCTCACTTTCTTCCAGTTTATTGAATGTTGCTGAAGACTATAAGCTTCAGTTCAATCCTTTGCTCCTATTGACATTGGTGGATATTGGGAATAACACGAGCACTTTACCAGGGGGAGAGAAATACAAAACTTTTGGAAGCTCATCAAAATCTTGTTTGTCTTTGATATGAGCTCCATGAAGAGCCATATAAGCTTTTACACATTCTTTGTACTCTGGTTCACTTCTGCTTGTTTGATCTTTATTTAACTCCTTCTGTTCCTTGCCTACAGGTCACATTAAGGTTCAGCTCCTATCCAGACTAGAATATGTTTGTTGTATGGGGTTTTGTACATTTCTTGTTATTGAAAATGTGTATGCTGTTTTTAGGATGTAACTTTTCTGAACATGTGTCACATTATGGAGCATGGATTCAACAATGTGATTTAATATGATCTGACACACCATAATGACTGATTTAATTACCTAGAGGCAACCTACCAATGGCAGGCAGGTTAACATGACTTCTAGTCTAACACATTTAGTTTATACAGTGCTACCACAGCGGAAATCAAGCATTACAAAGGGTCAATTGACTTAATGTACAAACCATTGCCCTCTTATTTGGCAGTTGTCGAGTACAAGTATTGTTGGGTATAATTGTCCCCAAATTATTAGGGAATTTGTTTGTTAAAGGAAACCATTTGTTTTGATGTATTGTGAACCAAACATACCTTGAGAATGCTGTAGCTACACTGATGAAGAAACCTATCTTTTTTAATCCCCGAACCGAGTGGTTTGGCTCAAAAAACAATTATAAAATTCAGGACCTTGGGAAAGCTGGGTGCCCTGGCTGCCGTACATAAAAACATTACTTCCACATACATAGGATCTTCCTGAACTGTCCAGATAGGACTTAATAAACCTGATCTGGATGAATCGTATACAGCGGCTGCAGGGTGGTGCAGCAATTGATTACTTCTGCCTGTCAGGGACAACAAAGTGATTACATATTCTCAGCAGGACAAGGCTGGAGCAGTGCATATTAAGGGTAAGAGGAGAGCACCGGAGCAGACACAGGAGCGTCAGAGCCTCGTTATTACAATTTTATAATTGTTTTTTCAGCAAAACCTCTCAGTTCAGGGGTAGGTTTCTGCATCAGTGTGGCTACAAAATTTTCAAGGTATGTTTGGCTCATAATGCATAAAAGCAAATGGTAGGTTTCCTTTAATCTCAAATTTTATGCAGTTAAAATTGTTGGATGCATGAAGATCCGGACAATGAGAATGAATGTTTTTTTGAGAATGAAAGTTCGTTCCTGATCATTGGCTGCGAGACTAAAAGAATTTGCCTTGGACTAAGTCTTGTACTGTGCTGTTATACTGTACTGTTCACTGTGTCCATAAAGCATCGAGGTCAGCAGGTTTTGTAGATGTAACTCCCTGATGAAATTCTTGATGACCGTTCTATAAATACATAGACTCGAGTGAGGAGAACACTTGTGTCACGTTAAGACTCATCGACTTTCATTATGTTCACAACTGCTGGGATATTGTTTGATATGCAACTTTACTGCAATACTGTGGGTTTTTTTTTTTTTTTTAGAATAATAATTTTGAAAATTTTCTCTTTACAGCTATTACTCTTGGGAAAATGCCTGTGGAACGGATGCGGATGCGGCCCTGGTTAGAGGAACAGATAAATAGGGACAGTATTCCAGGCTTAAAATGGTTAAACCAGGTAATTCTATGTGGGTTGTGTTATTATATACAGATATTTCCATGTTATCCCTTTCAATTAAATATAATGCACTTATGATCACAGTGCATATAAGTATTGTTATTGCGTTCCAGATGCAGAGTAATTTTTTTAGTAACAGTTTAGAAGCAGGTTGGGCCCCGGTAGAAGAGGAAAGCAGTGGTCACATTCTGTGTGACAAGAACGTGTTGTTTTCTTACTCAAGCAGCGAGTCCAGTAGTCACACAGGATGTCCAAAACTGTTCATATTGTTATTTTTATTTTTTTAATTTTACTTATCTATTGTTTATTATTTTGGAATTTAATGGAAATCTACCATCAAAATGAAGCATGATAAACCAGGGGCACTTACTTATAGATCCGGCACTGTGACTGTGGTAATTTTCTTATTTTTGTTATCCTTTCTTGTAAAATCCACTTTTAACATTTATGCTAAGGAGCCTGAGGGGGCTACCCTTGCCCCTCTATGATGTGGCTTTACAAACTCTTACACTTTATGACCCCCACCCTTCACACCAGTGAGCATTTTCGGCTCATTGCATAAGTGATGAGTGAGCAGGGGTGAGGGTGTAACAGCCTGTAAAGCCAGATCACAGAGGGTCAAGGGTAATAAGCATAATGTTAAAAGTTTATTTTAGAAGGAAGGAGGCAATGGATAACAAATATAACACTGTGACTGGATCTACAGTCTAACAATCATAACCTGTGCCATAAGCAGCGGGTGTCAGCTGTATATCACAGCTTTCACTTTGCTTTAACACCCACGATCGCAGGTGTTAACCCCTTACATGTCACAGTCAACCATCACTGCAGCATCTCCCCCCTCCCCTAGGAATGGTACCTCTCTGTGATGCTTACCAGGAAGGGGGATCTAATCCTCTTTATAGCAGCCCTGGGGTCTGATGAGTTCCCCGGGGCTGCCCGATCATGCAGCTTACACTGCATTGCAATACATTGGCATAGCAGGGCAGTTTCTTGTTCAAGTCTATATAAAGTCCCTTAAATGGCACACTACCATAGAAAAATTGCTGGGTCCTTTATTCGATCTGCACAGTGAACGCCGTAAAAAAAAAAAAAAAAAAAGATTTAAATATATAAAGATATATTTAAAGATATAAAAAGTGATTTAAAAAAATGTTACATGCTCTGAAATAATCTCCAAATTAATTTTTATTCAGTAAAAGTTGGCAAAAATAAAAGCTATATCAATAAGGGGTCGACGTAATCATGTTGACCCATAGACTAAAAATATCATATTATTTTTATGGTACGGTGAATGGCCCAAAAAAATTGATGAATCTCATTTCCTCCATCAATAAGGACTTAATAAAATCTCAGTTGGCTATAAATGATGTACCTGAAAACTGCATCTCATACGGCAAAAATAAGCCTCCATATATCCACATAAATAAATAAAAAACAATTCTATATCATATACCGTATATTCAAATCTTCTCTGAATGGCGCTTCTTCCATTCTATTCCCTGTCGTTTGCCCATACAGCAGTTTGCGACACAATTTTGAAGTTAAATCCCGTGGTTTGTCCGAATCCGTCGGATCTGCCCCCCCCCCCCCCCCGATATGTGTCGCATAAAAGCTGGCGGCAAAATCTTTTATATCTGTGTCCCAGTGGCGCAAAATGGAAATCGTTGGGATGTCCGACGAAAGTGGGGTCCGTGGGGCCCCAATATGTTCAGGTAAACACCAGATATACACACATCTTCTTGTAAACAGAGCTCAAGGGGATCCGTTTATACTTCTAGGGTTATCAGATTGCATAGATTGAAAGGTATATAAGTTGGCTGAACTGTTACTGAACTGTGACATTTGCAAAATTTTATGAATATTATATTATTTCTTTGAGGAAATACAGTTTCTCCAAACTCTCCTGCCTCTTACTTTCCAGATCAGAAAGTGGACTGTTTAGTTGTCTTTCATAAACCGTCTCGGCAAACTTTAGGGGTTTCCCGTGATTTCAAATAATTATGTGCAGGGTTTTTTCTCCTCTGAGTATCTGTTGGAAAATTTGCGTTCTCATCCTTCTTTTTTTTTTTTTTTTTTTTACATTTTCATTAATAAAAATTTAAATTAAAAGAAGTAAAGTAGAATGTTGCATTTTATATCAGATTGCACATACATTTTATGTACCTTAATTATTGCAGGACTAGGTATCAAGGTGTATATAGTACACAGTGGATGCTTAAATGGTTTATCCTGTTTAATAACTAAAGGGTTAAATGGAGCAAATCTACCAAAATAACCCTTGTCTGTCCTGGGTTGTGGCTTCAGCAGCCCCTTCGTTCTTTGTTAGGAAGCATGTGTTTGCTGCCGCCACAATGCTGGACCTTAAAGGGGCTCTCAGTTCCATCACTGAGACCCCCCACCAATAAGCAAATTATCCTCTATCCTGTGGATAGGGGCTAACTTGTTGTCACTGGAGAGTCCTTTAACCCCTCACCGAAGTGTGACTAGTACCTCACACTTTGGCTGTGGGTGTATGGAAAGCACTAGCGGAATGAGCCCTCTCCATACAAGGTGGGTGATTGCTGTATATTGCAGCAAACACCCACCAGTAACACCTGTGATACGTGTCTGTGTAAGACTCGAGGCTGTATAGTTTCTGATTATTTGTACTTTGTATCAGATGGTGTGTAAAATCCCCATATACTGCCATACTGTAGTATGGCAGTATTATGGTGGGATCAATCAGACAACCTAAGTTTAAAGTACCCTAGGTGGTCTATAAATAATAGTAAAAATAGTAAAATGTAAAAAATAAAAATTCAAATCACCCCCCTTTCCCTAGAACTGCTCTAAATATAACAGTAAAAATCATAAACATGTTAAATATCGCTATATCCCAAAATATCTGATTGATCAAAATATAATGGTTATTGCCAGTGTTTAACCCCCTGACGGAAAATGGCGCCAAAATGTCCAATATGCTACTTTTTTGCCATTTTGCAACACAAAAAATTTATAAAAAGTTCTCAAAAGGTCGTACAGTTCTCAAAATGGTAGAAATGAAAACGTCATCTCATCTCACAAAAAATGACCTGTGACAATTAGCCGTGTTATTAGGGCCAGAAAATGGCAAAATAAAGAATTTTTTTTAAAATTCTCTAAATGTATTAAAAAAACAATAAAACCTATATAAATATGAGACACTTTCTAAGTGTTTTAGAACATTGAAAACTCCTGGGTCACTGACACAGACTTAGAATCTAAGTGCCAGGAGGTCTTGGGACCCGCTATAACCAAACGGTGACCACGGTAGTTCCAGCTATTGTAGAGCAAGCGACCGCTGAAGCCAATGATAAATCTGTGAAACAATATTTCAAACCCAGTCAGGATTGCCAGGGACCAGTGGCTAACTAGAAGCAGACTGGCCCCATTCCAAAGTCTATGCCTGGCCTCCGCCTATAACGTATGGTTTTTAGTAATAGTCTTCTCATATGGGAAAGTGACACCATAAGGGCCCCCCAAACCTCTTGGGCCCGGGGCGATCGCAACCTCTGCACCCCCTCAAGTTACGCCCCTGGCAGTCACCATTGAGATGATGCTGATGAATTTTTTAAAAAGCTATTACTTTTAGGTTATCTCTTTTAAATAAAATAAAACTCTACATATGGGGCTCTCAACCCTCTGTCACCTATGCCCCCGATGCCTGCTGCACCCATGGGTGCTACCCTACACCAAAGTGAATTGCTAGGAGGTCACTGTCTGTGGCAGGTCACTGCTCCAACCAGTACTGGTCTTTCCTAGGTTTTTCTTTTTCTTTTAAGTGCTAAGTAAAGGTTAAACAATTTTTTTTCCTCTTCATTAAGTTATGATAAATTATCCTGTGTGTGAACTTGTGCTTCATATTATGCAAATACATGGGCCATGTATTATTTACGCTGTTTTGTATCATCATATTGTAGTTAGCATTTCCTTGATGTGTAAATGTGATACTGACAATTGCCATGATTTTACTGTTTGACATTCATACAGAATTACACAATATGATGTGACTAATCTCAAGAAAACTTGAAAATGTGATGTGTGGATATGTAAAACTTGTGCATTTTCTGTGCGTTACATATGGTGACAGGCAAGTTTATATAAAGAGCTGCCTTAAGTTATTGTAGCTGGTGTCCCAGCAAGTACATGCAGGATAATAATTAACTTCCCTGTCCTACTGTTTATCAAGCCGAGGCTTGGGCCGAGCTGGGCGGGAATACATCTCATGGCTTATCCTAGGGTTACGGAGGGAACGGCAAGCTGAGACATGAAAGGACTGCTTGTCTATATAGGAATCATGAGCCACAGGAATCGTCAGAACTGTGTCATTTTGGATTATTGGATGTCTTTTAGTAAAGGGAACCTGTCACCAGGAGACCCATTTTTAGCACTCCCCCAGTCCCCACAGAGCATAGTACATACTCTGCCAAAGTGTTTTTGTATTAAAAATTGGTTTTACAGAAAAAAACATATGTTATATTGTACCTTTCATTAGCATCTGCTGTGTGACTAGGCAGTTGCCAATTGGGAGGGGCTGGAAAGGAGCTGTTTCCCCCCACCCTTGGGAAACAGCTACTCCATGTGTCCTTTTCAAATATATGAAAACACCCATCACTTGGCTTAGCGACGCCCCCTGCTCCTCTACAGCTAATCCCGAGTGTGGGGAGTTATTCATATATTTGAAAAGGACACATGGAGCAATGGTTTCCCAAGGGTGGGGGGGAACTGCTCCTTTCCAGCCCCTCCCAATTGGCAACTGCCTAGTCACACAGCAGATGCTAATGAAAGGTACAATATAACATATCTTTTTTTTCTGTAAAACCGATTTTTTTTTTATACAAAAACACTTTGGCAGTGTATGTACTATGCTCTGGGGGAGTGCTAAAAATGGGTCTCCTGGTGACAGGTTCCCTTTAAGGTTTAACATTTTTTAATAATGATATAATTTACACAAAGCAATGATCACTAAAACTGGAGTTGACTTGCTGTTTTAGAAGCAATACAAGAGCGAAATGGAAGAAGGAAGTTAAAACATACAAAGGAAAAATTTACTTATTAACTTCCTTCTAGATATACACAAATACATTTTGCAACAAATCTATGACGTATCTATGACACTAAGGATATGTTTGCATGGGATAAGGCTGCAGCATTACATCATCAACAGATTGGATGAAATCGTTAGATACATGATCCATGTGTTGCAGAAAGCAGCATTAAAGGGAACTTTTCATCAGGAGCCCTTTTTCTGGCTCCCCCATGTCCCCATATAGCAGTGGTGGCGAACCTATGGCACGGGTGCCACAGGTGGCACTCAGGCCATTGCCATTGCACACCAGACTGGATTCAAAGGATCTTTCTGCAGTTCCAAGGAATTTAAAAGATGCTGCCTTCAGTCATATATTAAAGTTATTACTTCACTGCTTGTGACTGTAGGAAGAGAGAGAATGTGTAGACAGGGCTGAATTATCTTTGGAGGACCTTCTGCTGGCCCCACGATTCTCTGTGTACACAGGGACACTGGACATCTTGTCCTCAGGAGGCCAATATGATCGAAAGTTGTTGAAGAACAGGGAGCAATAAGTTACTGCTTTAATTTTTTGTTGGAACCTCGCGATAAATATGGGGGGTTTGGGGTTGCAGTTTGGGCACTCGGCCAGTGAGAAGCGCTCCCCCCTAGGGAAACCGCTCCATCTTGTAGGGAAACCGCTCCATCATGAATCCATTTCAAATGGGAGGGAAAAGGGCGTTTTAAAAAAAAAAAATTGAAATAGACACATGAAGGAGAAATTTCCAGAGTGTGGGTGGGGGGCTTCTCTGTGGCCACTCCCATGAGAGAAAAAGGTAAACTTTCATGTAACTTTTCTTTTTATCGGAAAAAGAAAGTTTTATTATAAAAACACTTTGGCAATGCGCACACTATTCTCTATGGGGACATGGGGTAGCTAGAGAATGGACTCCTGATGTCCAGTTCCCTTTAATTTACCCGTGGACCAGATTTTAAGCCTTCAGTAAATATTCTTTTGTGGATCATTACTTTTGGCATTGCAGACAAAATAATAACACTAAGAATTTTGCACCAAAACTACAATGGCCCACAGAAAGAGGTCTGGGTGTCACATCTGGCACCTGTACCATGGGTTTGCCACCACTGTATATTTACCCATGTGTATATGTGTATACGGCTTGGTTTGCACTTTCATACAAACTTGGTACCTTAAAACCTTTAAAATAAAAAGTAAAGAACTTGGGTTTCACGTATGATTTAAAAATCCCATTGAATGTTATGTAATCCGTTTTGTTCAGACAGGTATCCGTTGTGCATGCATTTTTTTTTTTTAAATGTAGAAAAAGTACCACAGCCGCCGTAATATCTTCTGTCAAAAAACGCAATGCTAACAGATACCTGACTAACTGAACATAACGGATTACATAACATTTACATGGATGTCGATGGGATTTTTAATTGATATGTTAAGCCTCCGTATTTTTTCCTTTTAAGGTTTGAGCCTAACTGAGCAAGCCTGTCTAACCCATACATTATTAAAGGTTTTGGGGGAGTTCGGGCACCTATAAACCACTGTTTCCAAGGTCAGCATCTGATTTCCCCAATTATTATCCCCCATCCTTACTTATTGTGGGAGTGTTAGGGCCTTACCAAAATATGTCCACAGAAGATGATGGGTCTGGGGAATATTGTACGATGTGCCCATATTTAATTCTGTGTAGTACACAGGCTAAAAAACCCAGTCATATCTTTACTAAATGGGTAATAAGTAAAATCATTGTGAGTGATATTGGAGAAGGTCAGTTTTATCAGATTTGGCATCTTGTGATCAAGGTCTGAACAGAGCCATTGTTTCAGGCAAGTGTTTTTAAGCTCTTATCTCCTGAGCTAGCTCAGCATAACCTGGTTGGATAGGAAGTTTTACTTTCTGATTGCAAGATAAGCAAAGTCCAGAAGCAAACACAACTTCTTATGTGTAAAGAGTGACTGATAATGTGCTGTATTAGCAAGAAAAAACATACACACTTCTAGGTTCTCATCTATAGTTGAGGCTACATAAAAAATGGCCTTCAAAATAGTGACCCCTCTATGCTGACTGCATCAATGACAACCTGCAAAGAGTAAGCAGTGGGATACTACCTAAAACAGTATGGCCATGAATTACATAAGCACTCTGTGTGTATAATGTAATGCTTCGCTTTCCCTGGGCAGAAGGTGTGCATCTCCCAGGTGGCTCCTCCAGCAATGAAAGCAGACCACAAATATCTCCAGCAGCGGTACAGCTATCCACTGGGGGATCACAACCCGGAGAATGAGTGTCCTCAAATGTTCTAAAACATAGAACTAAATAGAGTCCTGTGTGCGTAGCCGCCTCTTACTTACCGCTGTTACAGCATCAGATTGGAGTGTTAGCAATGGGACCCACTTCTTTCAGACTTTTAATTTATAGCAAATGCTGTGGATCTTGGGTCAGTTTACATTGGCTGTATCATGAGCAGTGTCTTGGTATTACAGTACAACATTCTGAATGTCAGGATGTTATGTGATTTAGGTCACCTGCCCTTGAACAATTTCTAGTATGATGGTATCCAAATCTACATCGTATGATTTGACACTTGGTTCGTGGGCAGCTAACCTTAAAGAGGTATCACGTTTAATTCATCTGCCACATATATACTTTTTATCAATTGCATATTATTAGAAAAAATTTACCTGTGTGGAGATATTTTTTTTTTGTCTTTAGAAACAACATGGTTTACCTTGGATACGACCACCTCCACACCATTGATACGCCAAACTGCCAGCATTCGGTGTTCATTATCACAGGACGGCTGTAGTACACGTATTCACTCCAGGATACTCCAGCAGTGGTGGTGGTAACCAAGGAACAGCTGTCCTTAATTTTCAAGGGAACATGTGACTGGATTAAAGGGAAATTAACTTCATACGGGTTCATTATTTTTAATAACATCAAATTGAAGAATTGTATGTATTATTGTAGATAAATGTAAGGTTATAAACTTGGGCCGCGGAAGCAAAAAGTACAGTAATGATGGATGGTAAACTTAATTGTAGTTACCAGAGCCAGGCAGCTGCTAGTAAAGCAAATAAAATTATGGGATGTATCAGGAGAGACCTAGACTTTCATGCTAAGGATAACATGTCCCTTGCCTGCGTACTTTCTAAAACCTGTGTATGTTTTACGAAAACTATGCCAGGAGGTCCTACTATTGCCATAGACAAGAGGGCATCCTCTACACCTAGAGGAGAGGTGGTTCTACCATCACCATAGACAGGGGCATCCTCTACACCTAGAAAAGAGGGGGTTCTACCATCGCCATAGACAGGGGGCATCCTCTACACCTAGAGGAGAGGAGGCTCTACCATCACCATAGACAGGGGGCATCCTCTACACCTAGAGGAGAGGCGGTTCTTCCATCACTATAGACAGGGGGCATCCTCCACACCTAGAGAAGAGGGGGTTCTACCATCGCCATAGACAGGGGGCATCCTCTACACCTAGAGAAGAGGGGGTTCTACCATCGCCATAGACAGGGGGCATCCTCTACACCCAGAGGAGAGGTGGTTCTCCCGTCACCATAGACAGGGGCATCCTGTGCACCAAGAGGAGAGGCGGTTCTACCATTACCATAGAAAGAAAGCATCCTCTACACCTAGAGGAGATGCGGTTCTACCATCATTAAAGATCAAGGGCTTCCTCTACACCTAGAGGAGAGGCGGTTCTGCCATCACCATAGACAGGGGACATCCTATACCCCTAGAGGAGAGGCAGTTCTACCATCACCATAGACGGGGGCATCCTCTACACCTAGAGGAGAGGCAGTTCTCCATCACCATAGACAGGGGCATCCTCTACACCCAGAGGAGAGACCATTCTACCGTCACCATAGACAGGGGGCATCCTCTACACCTAGAGGAGAGGAGGTTCTACCATCACCATAGACAGGGGCATCCTCTGCACCTAGAGGAGAAGCCGTTCTACCATCACCATAGACAGGGGCATCCTCTACACCTAGAGGAGAGGAGGTTCTACCATCACCATAGACGGGGGCATCCTCTACACCCAGAGGAGAGGTGGTTCTACCATCACCATAGACGGGGCATCCTCTACACCTAGATGAGAAGCAGTTCTACCATCACCATAGACAGGGGGCATCCTCTACACCTAGAGGAGAGGTGGTTCTACCATCACCATAGACGGGGGGCATCCTCTACACCCAGAGGAGAGGCAGCTCTGCCATCACTATAGACAGGGAATTTTTTCTGTGAGAACAGTGAAAATCTCTGCTGCAGGATGTTGTAATGGAGGATACTAGATGCCTTTCTTGTTAAAATAAACAAACATTTGTTTAATCTTTTAGGTTGGACTTTTTATATTTGTACCCTTCACGTTTCAGTTTGTGGGTGGCCCCTTTAAGGTTTCTTATCTGAGAGCAACATACTATAGCTGTCGAGATCTCTAACCCTGGAGATCTGAAATTCAAACGCAGGGGATCTTAAGATTTAAGAATTCTGATTATGGTTTAATTCATTTATTTTCTCAAGGGAAGGGATTGGACTACCTGCAGTTAGACAGTTAATCAGTTAATTAGATTAAGATTACTTTTATTAATTTTTTTTTATTTCTATTTTCAGGAGAAGAAGATATTTCAAATCCCATGGATGCATGCAGCCCGACATGGGTGGGATGTGGAAAAGGATGCTCCGTTATTTAGAAATTGGGCAATTCACACAGGTATTGTTCATGAAAGTTTACATTTTACTGGAATAAACATAAAAATATAAGGCCTGCTTGGTCTCTGTATCTATATGTTTTCTGATGTTAACTGATATTTCTAGGAAAATATCAACCAGGAGTAGATAAACCAGACCCAAAGACATGGAAGGCGAACTTTAGATGTGCAATGAATTCTTTGCCGGATATAGAAGAGGTGAAGGATAAAAGTATGAAGAAAGGAAACAATGCCTTCAGGGTGTATAGGATGATACCAGTGGCGGAAAGACCATCGAAACGAGGTGTGACTTTATTTTACTGCCATCTGTTTTATTAACATGAATGATGAATGGAGACGTACATGTGAAATAATAGTTTTCTTCAAAATCTAGAAATTTTAAATGTCCTATATGATACAATAAAGTCATGAACAAGCGTGCCTCATGTGTAACCCCTAGTGCAGTCCACAAAACATCACTGGAGCCTAAAGAAAAAGAAAGTTGTCTTCTGGTTAGGAACGATGTGGGGCAATTTATCATTAGGTCGGCTCCTTATGAAGGCTCGATGTCTGTCTTTGGAGTTCGCTGTGTGGGTTGTTTGTGACAGTGGCATGAAAAGTTACAAAAAACTCCAACAAAAGTCGCAACATAGACCAGTGTGTGGACTGGCGCCAAAACTTGCGCCTAAACGGGAATTTGTGCCAAATCGCAAATCATGAATTCAGTCGTATTGTAAAAACTTGTCTATGCAAATAATGAATTTGGCACAAGCAGGGTCTATGTCAAAGTGACTTTGCACTGTCCTGTGTTCGTTTCGCGCAATGGAAAGTCGCAAAACTGCATTTGTACCACGACCAAAACAGTGCCAAACATAGACAAAAATGTAAGTGATAAGTGCCCCTAATGAGTTGCACTCACACTTGGCCTATGCTAGTGAAGCAATTGTAAGCAAGAAATGTAATCAATTGTCATCCAATATTTATTGGGCCCATGTTCCTGTTATAGTTTACTGTCACTTCTCTGGATATTGATGCATTTTTACCATATATAGCTTCAAATATTATTAGATATTGGCCCTAGAGAGGTGTTTAGCCACACCTTTTTTGTGTGTTAGCAGCTTCAGGACTGTACAGCAGAAGGATTGGATGTAGTAGCAGAAGTGTGATACACTGATATGTGAGATGTGACAGCACAACCCCTTCCCTATGCTCTGTTGCAGGCTTCTGGTTGGGTATTACAGCAGAGGGGAGGGACTGGGCAGCTGTTGGTATGCAGAGTTCAAAGAACATAGCAGTGCAAGGAAAATTTGTGCTCCAAAATCCTGGAACATAAATAGAATTTTCACAGTCCTGCTGCTACCAACAACACACACAATGGGGCATATGTATCACACTTGTGGCTTGCCTTTCTCTTTAATTTTGAGACTTTTCATGGTTATTGTGTTCATTTGCGACTTTTTTTGCGCCTTAAACTGTCTCCTTTCAAAGTTTGCCGTTAACTAGTTTTCCGCGGTGTTCCCTGAGTTATCGCCTTAAGGCAGATGTGAAAGTTGCAACTTTTTTTTAAAAAAGTTGCAAAAAAGTCACAATTTTTGCGCAAGTCTACAGCTGCCCCTGACCAGGCATAGAACTGTTTGCCACTTTTGGAGACTTTTTGTGACTTTTGTTTTAAAAAGTCGCAAATTCACTACAGACAAAACGCCAATAAGGAAAAAATGCAAACATCTGACAGCAAGAAAGCCAAGAAAAGTCTAAAAAAAAAATAGAAAAACACAGACTTATGATACATGCGCCCCAATGTTATGAATACACAGATTTTCAGGGCCAGTACCTAACACTATGTGCACTGCTGGTAGACTCCCTTTACAGCTATGCCCTACATACCGGTGATGTTTATTTCTAATGTGAGTTTCACAATGAAAAGCTTAAACCTGACTGCTTGACATAAAACATTGAGTAGAGTAACTTTTAAGTATTTATTTGCCTCTATATTAAAGGACACCTGTCATCAGGTCTGTGTCACTAGTCCTGTCACCTCTACCTGTTGGAGCAGCTCACAAGGCTCCCATCTCAGCCTTTATCTAGTTATTTCATACATTATTCATTGTAAAATAATCTATTTTTTTATCATGTAAATGAGGCTGGTCACATGGTCAGAGGCAGTGATGTCACTCCTGTTACCCCTCCCCTCTCCTCCCCCTGCTCATGTCTGTGTGTAATGTATAGTAAAGCATGGCTGGTGTGTGTGCTGCATCTGCTGACACGCTGCATCCTCCTAATATACAGGTGAGAGACACAGACATCAGCTACACATGTAACATGGCTGCATCCTGGAGCTGCTGTATCTCTCCTAAACACACACACACACAGGCTGCAGGAGGCGTGGCCACCAGCACCAGGAAGCACATCATTATACAGGCTGTCAGTCAAGCACTGGGGGTGTGGCTGTGCCTCCCACTCATGAATAAGGTGGACAGCTTGAATATGCTAATGCTTCATTGGACATTTCACAGCTCATTTGCATACAGCTTTAGGACCTCATTGCTTAGGTTTACAGGCATGTAGAGGGACAATGAAGGGATAGAGGCAATGCTCTCTAATGGCAGTTTATGAAAATATATTTAGTTTAGGGGGGTTATTTTGCATGACGGGTTCTCTTTAAGATGAACTATAGGAGGCGACCATTTTAGTCAGGGGAACCCATTGGGTGTCCATTACGAGCGGCATCTGGTACTTTCGAATTGTTGCTTCTGCACCTGTGACTGAGCAGAACAATGGAAATAACTAACACAGATGTGAAAAATTCTCATCTCTGTGCATTTTAGTATCTTCTCAAACTTATCTACAAATGTCCTCATTTAAGCACTGAACGGTAAGTCGGTACAGTATTGGCAAATAACTGGAGCCATGTAGCCTAGTTATTTAATAATTTCTATAATTGCTATAACATTGCTATAATTGTGCAACTTCCCGTTAATGTTTCTATGCGACATTTGTTTGAAAAGGATTTTTTTTTAATGTCTCCCTTTTCACTTCCTTATATCTGTAGTGTTCCTTCCTTCTGTAATTCCAATTCCTCAATTAGCAACAGTGCCAGCAATTTACTACTAAGAAGTTCTTCTCTATGCACAGGGAGAGGTGGAGATCACTGTACACATTGTATTATGTTTTATGGGGTTTTATGAGGACTATTGATAAAAGTAACAAATGGATATTATCAGGAAAAGTATGATGCACAAAAAAAATGGATGCCTTGAATTCAATACAAGTGACAATCTTATAAAAAATTTTCCAGCCGGTCTTTTATTTCTCAAAGGAATATATTGATTGCCTCAGACTAATGATAATGCATTCTTAACATAGCCACAAAGTTGTGTTTTTTTTCTTTCTTCTGTTTAACAGATTATGAAATAACGTTGAGTAATATTGGCTTTCGGTTGCACATTTTATGCAAAGCATAGGCTGTTGTTATACAGGTAGCATCAAGTTTTATAAAATAGTGCAATGCATATACAGGCGGTCCCCTACCTAAGAACATCCGACTTACATACGACCCCTAGTTACAAACGGACCTCTGGATGTTGGTAATTTACTGCACTTTAGCCCTAGGCTACAATTAACAGCTATAACAGTTATTAGAGGTGTCTGCAGTTATTAGAGGTGTCTGCAATGAAGCTTTATTGTTAATCCCGATTCTTATGACAATCCAACATTTTTAAAATCCAATTGTCACAGAGACCAAAAAAAAAATTAGCTGGAGCTACAATTATAAAATATACAGTTCCGACTTGCATACAAATTCAACTTAAGAGCAAACCTACGGAACCTATCCTGTATGTAACCCGGGGACTGTTGTGTATGTACATGTAGAGTAACAAAGTCTGAAATATATGTATTTTTTATTTTAGGAAAAAGGGCAAAAGCTGAAAAAGAAGAAAAGTTAAAACATGAGAAGGTGTGTTATGGGCTTGGATTTTTTGAAAAATAATTCTTTATTTATATAGTGCACACAGATCACCCAGCGCTGCACAGAGTTTGCCAAATTGGTCCCTGTCCCCATGGGGCTTACAATCTAATCAACCTACCAGTATGTTTTGGAGTATGGGAACCGGTGGAAACCCACACAAACACGGAGAGAACATACAAACTCTTTGCAGATGTTGTCCTGTGTAAGACTTGAACCCAGGACCCCAGCGCTGCAAGGCCGTAGTGCTACCAACTGAACCACTATGCTGCAGCTTCTTGGGGATACATATATATATGATTATGGTGTAATCATATATAGTAGCATAAAACATAATAAGATTATATTACTCAGGTAGATCTTTTTCAATGCAGATTTTTTTTAAAGGAATTCCACCATCACAATCCAGCATGGATAAACCAGGGACACTGGTTTACCACAGACTCTGTGACTATGGGAATCATCTTATATTTGTTATCCATGGCTTCCTTCCTTCTAAAATTCAACTTTTACAATTATGCTAAAGAGCTTGAAGGGCTCTTTGGGTGCGTTACCAGAACGCATCTTGCTGCACTGTGCAGGAGTTCTTCCCACTCCTACTGTGTGGTGAAGCCTCCTTTGCTGTAGTGATATTACATCAGATAGGGAGGGAGGGAAGCCAGTGTAATAGCTTGTAGAGCTACAGGGGCTCTGCTAATGCTCCCCAGAGCACTTCTGGTTCATTAGCATCATAAAAAAGTTGATTTTAGTAGGAAGGAGGTCATGGATAACAAATATAAGAATATTGTCACAGTCACACTGTCATGGTTGGGTGTGCCCCATTCGGTCAGATATTTATTTAAAAAAAAAAAAGGCTTTTAAAATGATGCAAATGACCCTGGAAGGCTCTGGGGATCGTCAACAGAGCCCCTCCATTGTCTGTCAATTATGCACCCCTCCATGTAGCTTTAATGTTCTCCTCTTCCTCTCCTCACTGCGCAGTTGAACCCGGACACCGTTTCAATCTCTGGGGAGCAGCATGCACAAGAATTTCTGACAGCTGGGTGACGTCACCAGCTCTCTGCCTGGGAAGGGAGAAGGGGGGCACACAGGTTTCATAAGCAACATACAACCAAGCCAGAGGGGCTATGGTGATGCCCCCTCATTCATTTGCATTATTGTAGGAAGCTAAAGGAGCTAAAAATAGAGCATATGCTGGCCAAGGGGGCATACATGAGCATGCATGCTTGGTTTACAATCTTTGATCCTGTTGGAAATGGACATTCTGACTCGCACATACCTGCACATAGATGTAGCTGAGATGATGCAGGAACATATCTTAGTTAACCACATAAACCGGTTGTTTCATTATAAAATTGATATTCCCCGCCTCCTCCCACCCTCCCTTCCTTGCTCCCGAGAGCCGGCACCAAGCCCTCAGGAACACTAGTGATGGTCTCCTCAGAGTCTCGCGATCATACGAAACTTCGGTGGTAGACTAGCCGGCCACTGCGCTGTGCAAGCCTTTGATGCGCATGGGCTAGTGCTCCTGAGGGCTTGGTGACGTCACCGGATCTCGGGATCAAGGAAGGGAGGGTGGGTAGAGGCCAGGATTAGAAGTGCCTGCATAATTATACTAATCAGCACCCAAGTGCTGATTGGCCCTTGACGTACACAGAAGCATCGAGTGGGTGATTAGCTTAATATAAGAATCGATTTTATAACGAAACTGCTGGTTTATGTGCTTAACAAAGATATGTTCCTTTATCATCTCAGCTACATCTATGTGTGGGTCAGAACAACCGTTTCCAAATGGTATGTTTCCTTTTAAAGTGTTATATATACAAAAGAATATGTAGGTATAGCTTTAAGAGACTTATGTGAAACCGGCAGCAGTCAGCTGTGTAGTTTCACTATGATTCATTGACTGAGCACGGAAGTTATTGTTTTTTATATACTCCTTTAGGTTCTTTTAGTGTCTGACAAAGCCCAAAACATAGTATAAATATTAATAGATGTTGATTTTCAAAGTAATCCTAACAAGCAGCACAATAGGCGGCATTCTGAAGTTACGTTCGTGTTATGGTTTGTGTATTACCACCACGTCCCATAGCGGATGAAAACAACGTGTTACACAGAAGAATAGTAGCGGTTAACAGTACTCATAATAGTATACCGTATATACATGTGTATAAGCCGAGTTTTTCAGCACAAATTATGTGCTGAAAAACATCACCTCGGCTTATACACAAGTCAATTAAAAAAATAAACTTATATACTCACCCTCCAGCGGCCCCGATGTTGGCGCGGCTCCTCTTCTGTCTTTCCTGCGGATCACCTTCTTTCTTCTGTCTTCTGTACAGCCGGCAGGGACGTGGCCATGTTCTGTTCCTGGCCGGCGCATACTATGACGTCCTCAGTGGCCGCATCATAGTATTCACTGGCCAGGAAGATAACATGGCTGTGTCCCTGACGGCTGTAGGTATCCGACTGTCTCCTCATCAATATAAACTATACAATTGCTAATTATGTGCTAAACATGCTAAACAATTGAGGGACCAGTAGTGTCAGTTTGATAACTACTACACAGGGTTGTTTCAGGCCCACAAAATAAAAAAAAGATTCTATTTTTTTTTTTAAATTCCTTTAGGAACATTTCTTAAAGGCAACATTTATTTTACCCCACTAAAATAGCAGTCCCCTTAGATAGGGTCTAATATATAATTTCTAGAATTTCCTCTTTTATGTAAAATCTCATGCAAATGAGCAGAAAACTGTATTTTTCAGGGATGTGGAGGCTGGAGGGGGAGCATTACTCAGCATTGGGATCTCAGGTTATATAGCCGCTAGAACCTTAGAGAAGATCATTGTATCACAGGCTTTGAATCTGTGAGATATAGGCAGGTAAAGTCATAGTTGGAAATGCAAGCTGCAGATAAATATCCAATTCCTGTATCTCTGTAGCTCACAAAACCTTAGGCCTGATGATTTTAAAGATGAGATTCTCTGCTTCAATCTGATACCAGAACCATGGTTCTAACTGCCCTCTTTAAAAAAAAAAAAAACTATTGTCCAGTAGTGCCCCCTTTTATGATAAAATAATAAACTTAGTACTCACCTCCGGTGCTCACCCCTAGACTTTTACTCAAGTATATACGTAAATGCTCCTCCTCCAGCCTGGCTCTTCTAATTTTCACATGACTCTGGAGTATTAGAAATGATATATCATGTACCATACCTGAGATGGGTTGTTTATTTGGGTAAAAACTGGTGACGGGTTCCTTTTAAAAATCTGAGACCAGTGAATGAATGTCTATTTTGGCTATTTATAATTGATTTATTTGCATTTGACACAGAATGAACCGAGCCAGACGCCTCTGACACCCATGAATGGGACGTGCACAGTTACCTCTCCGTATGCTTTCATGTATTCAGCTATAAAAGAAGAAGTGGATAGTACAGTAAACATTCAAGGTTGGTATCCCTCATGTGCCTATCAATTTATAGAACATACGTGAAATCTACAATAGAATTCAATGAGTCCACTCTGAACACCCTCTTGATTCAATGCAAGTCCGCAGGTCCCAGAACATCACAACAAGTCCTGAGTCCTTCTGATGAAAAAAGTTAATCAGGACAAGTACAATATCGATGACCCTTTTTTCTATATTGTACTAACCCTGGTAAACTTTAGTATTAGTGGCCAAACCTTTAAAAAGGAACATATCTATTAAGGAATAATAAATTGCTGTGTCTGGCTCCATGTGATCAATTTTCTATAATATGTATTTTCAAAGTTTATTTTCTTTGTTCCAACTCCTATTTTTTTACTGTAGGTGATGGTAGTTACGCTTGCGACACGAATACGGTGGAAGATTTGATTGTCACCAATCCCCCCGATGTTTGTCAGGTTGTTGAAGTGATGACAGAAAGTGAAGAGCAGCCGTCTATCCGAGCGCAGCATTACCCTCTGCAGATATCGCCAGTGTCTTCGTGTGCAGGTCAGGTTTTGTATACAGTGAAGTTGTCAGTAATGAAATCATATATATTTCAGGAGATTTATCTGTAGTAGTATATCCACACACAATATGATTTACAATGGTAAAAATCCGGAGTGAATTTGACACATAATTTCCAGCAGACTTTGAGATGATTGTGCAGGCGAGATGAGGAAGTAAGTAGTGACCATTAGCTTTGGTGAAAGGACAATCTATTGTTATCTATACATAGGTCTTTTGTTTGGTTGTAATTCTGCCTGTATTGAGAATAAGAGCTCATTCACATGAACGTAATGGGGACCGATTTGCAACCGGATATCGTTACCCATTGACGCCTATGGCGCCTGGTCACGATGTGGTGAGCACACGTTGTCTCACCGAACCGTGACATGCATAGAAGAAATATATATGATATAGAAATATTTCATAGTGTTACAGCGCCGGCCCTGCGCTTCTCTATGGAGAGAGGAGGGGTGAGCAGTGTTCATCCCTACTCCTCTCCAGCACACAATCTACCATCAGACTAGTCCCGGAGGGCTTGATGGACCCTACAGATGGGAGGGATAATGTAATAATCTTAATATAGCACCATCATATTTTGTAGCGCTGTACAAATCATAGGGGACATATAAAAATATAATATTACGTTACCGAGTACAAACCGTCATACGAAACAATAGGATTGAGGTCCCTGCTCGCAAAAGCTTACAGACTATGAGGATGAGGGGGTGATACTAGAGGTATAAGAGCTTGTATAATGGTCCAGCCAGTCTTTATAAGGGAACAGAATAAAATCATTTAATAAATAAAAAATTCTGCTGCTTGAATCAGCCATCAGCCACCATCTTGTATACAGAGTTCAAGGTCAATGGGACTGCAGAGATACCCGCTGATATAAAGCCATCAGGGTGATTTGAAACTCTATACCACCCACAGATCTTTATTCACCAGTGGATTAGTGTCAAATCACCCTAAATTATTTTGATCCGGGTCTGCAATGAAAAAGTCATATTTAATTTGGTCCAAAGCTGTTGGTGCGTATAGTCAATCAGTGAAGCTGGCATAACACCCCTAGGCTTCGCTATGCATGTGCCATATGTAGGGTGCACCGTGCCGGCTTAATTGAAGCAAACATTGGCCAATACATTCTATGTGTTTATAATACTATATATTATACATTTCAGTACAGACTCACTTTTTGGGGGATTTTCAATGTTCTGATGCTGTACAAGCACTGCATGATGTCTAAAAACTGTTGAAACAAAAGCCAAAAAAACCACTCTCCCGTTTATCACTTATGAGAGATCATGGATCAGTTAGAATATATGGACACACTTGTGGAGATCATATTGTGCTATGTCCTAGAAGAAATTGGTGACACAATGACCACCCCCATGCTCTAACATGCTGCTTATTTTCATAGTGCGCAGGGAGTGAGGCAAAATGAGTGAAGTTCTTGCTTATCGAAAGAGGAGAGGACCCCCTTCTATCGGGTTCTTCCTCTATATAAAGGCCTATCTGTATAGGAAGTACTTAAAGGAAAAGTCCATTGTTATTATAAAGAGAAAAGCTCCCCAGGCCACTGTGGTGGTGTCAGAAGTTGACATGGAGGGAATTAGTTCTATGTCGTTCTACAACGCTGGGACACTTCTTATGTTAATTCTTTGGTCACTTTTGATACTTTCTAAATTTACAACTCACCTGGGGAAATTGAGCCTAAGGCCCCTTAAACATTTTCCACATGATAGGTCATACTTGGGGCGCCAGTTATAGTTTTCCCCCACGGCCCAGGAGCTTCATGTACCCCCCTGGATTCAGATGAAGTAGAACAGATTTCTGCTGACTGCCTGTCTCCGCTGGGATTTTTTTCTCTGCCCTTCTGAGATTTATCTCATTGTCTAATAGGGAATTCTCCTCTTGTACCATAGTAACCAGTCGAGCATCTGTCATGTTAAAGTATACCGCTGAGAACACAAATTGATTTATCTAGCTGATGTTCAAGCCATCGTTATTTTCACTTTTGTGTTTATGTCTTAGACTTTATTTACTGGAAAAAAAGTAAAAAATTTCAATGATGCATGCAGTTATGTTTTCCCAAAAGCAGGGCACTAAGTATAATGGAGCTATTATATAGAGTAGCGTATTATATAAAGTATTATGTAGCAGAATGGAATTTGCCACTGAACTGTTCGGGGCTGTATTGTAGCTGTATTGTTATAAAGCATTCTGTAGCCTTTCCTATAGCCCTGTGCAAACTAACACATACTGTAACACAACCTAATTGAAGTTGCCCCCCCCCCCCACCTTGTTGAAATCAAACAAAACGTTTGTGCTTAACACCTAAACCTATGTAAACACCTAAACGTACCACAAAAATTTTTGCTGCACAAACCAGCACAAACGTTTGACACCAGTTTTGTGTGATTCGGTTAATTTGGGAGGGGGGGGCTCATTAAGATTTTGACCTTTAGAATTTTGTTAATATATTCAAAACAAAAGCAGCACAAACAAAAATTTGAGCAGCACAATCCAGCACAAATGATTGGAGCGAGTTTGTTTGATTTGGGCAATGTGGGGGTGCTGGTTGACCTCTGATGACCTCTGGAATCTTTTATTAATATCTTAAAAACAATAGCGGCACAAACGATGTACATATACAATGTAACACATTGTTTATCATGATGAATTTTTGCAAATTATACAAGCAAAAAAATTATTTTAAAAACAAGTCCTTTAAACTTGACTAACCTCAAAACATTAATAAGGGGGATGGCTGTAATATGCTGAGTTGTAGTTGAACTCGGACTACACTGCTTTGTGTCATGCTGCTTGGCCATTATGGTCCTTAATTGAAAGGTGACCTAGAGGCCACAAGCAACACAATCTTACAGAGCTGAATCCTCAGTCGAAATATTCTCTAGGTATGTACAATATGGAGTTAATAATTAATCTTATTATCTTTCTGAAGCATATGGAAGAAGGTTTTCAGAAATACTGCTCACTACAGGAGAAAGTAGGAGCACAAAAGTAGCTACTTTATTTAATACATTATTTTACAAAGTTTACTACCGGTGTTATCATCTGCACTTTTCACTATGTCTCTTTAATGTGCCTGGTACTATAGAGATTTATTAGGGCAATCAAGCCCTGAGACAGTTGCAACGCCAGAGATTCTGATTATTTTCCTGTCACCCTATCTCCACGGAAAGAACTTAAAGGAAATCTACCATGCGTTTTCATGCATTGTGAACCAAACATACCTTGTGAATGCTGTAGCTACACTGATGCAGAAACATATCTTGTTTAGTGGGGTTTTTTTTTAGAGTTGAGTGGTTTAGCTGAAAAAAAAATTATAAAATTATGATAATGAGCCTCTGTCGCTCCTGTGGCTGACTCAGCGCTTCTCCTCTTACCCTAATTATCCACTGCTTCAGAGAACGCTGTATTAGCAGGCAGAAGTAATCAATCGCTGCACCATCCCCCAGCTGCTGTGCATGGGTCATCCAGCTCAGGTTGATTAGTCTTGTCTGGACAATTCAGGCAGCTCTGTATAATGTGTTTATGAATGGCAGCCAGCATACAACCCAGCTTTCCCAAGGTCCAGAATTTTTTTAATTATTTTTTAAAGCAAAACCACTCGGATAAGCGATAAAACAAGATATGTTGGTGCATTAGTGTTGCTACAGCATTCTCAAGGTATGTTTCGTTCACAATTCAAGAAACAAATGATTGGTTTCCTCTAGATGCAGATAAAGGAGGCAATAGTTTGCTATCCATAATAAACTTTATGTTATAAACCCCTAAGATGAAATCTTTAGGAAGTTCTGCTACATTTGTGACTTATTCATGTCTATTTATTTTTTTATGTGTGGCATTGTAGGCAGGCCTGACATACGAATAGTACGATGCATTGTTTTATTTTCATTTTCTCTTTTATTCTGCAGAAAGTGAAACAGACAGCGTGCCCAGCGATGAGGAGGGTTTGGTGAGTCTGCTTTATATGTTCACAATTCTTTAGTGAATGTTTAAATGTTAGTAATGTTTCCTTCGTGATAAACATGTCAGCTGACTATTTGTGATTGTGGGGGTGAACCTTTGGAAAATGACTTTGCTTTTGAAGGAAACATTTCTCTATGATTGTGACCTGTCTGTACAGGGTGACTATGAAGCTTTGTATCTGCAGACAGTCCATGGGTCACAAACATTGGTTCTGTAGTTGTGTTTTTAAAGGAAATCTACCATCAAAATCAAACATGATAAACCAGGGACACTTACTCACAGATCCAGGCACTGTGACTGTAGTAATCTTCTTATATGTGTTACACATGGACGCCTCCTTTCTAGAATTAACTTTTAATAATTATGTTTATAAGCCTCAGGGGTCGTTACCAGAACCTCTCCGTACTCTAGCTTGACAGGTTGTTACACTGTGCAATGAGCACTCCCCTGCTCCCACTTTGTGTTGAAATTTCCTCTGCTGCCTTGAGATTACAACAGGCAGTGTAACAGCCTGTGAAGTCAGAGCACTGAGGATAGATCTCTTTTTAAGCTGAATTTGTGGTCAAGTCGGGACAGATATTTTGTAAGTGTAACACGCTAGTTACTATTACAGTCGCATCCTGAGATTCTGGTTTAAAAATGTTTAAGAAACAATTTTCACAAACTCTATCAGGGAGAACAAAAATGATGTGCGATTGGCAGCATTGGTAATGGGTTTGTATTCGGTCTATATTTTATGGGTAGTGCTGGGGAAAAAAGATCTCTAAAATATATAAATGGATCGGTGTCATTATGTAAAAACCTTTCCGAGAACCTGAGTGGGTTAAAGTGACCGGGCAATGTTTACTGACGCGGTTGTTTGCTTTGGGAGGAGTCCTTTCATGTAGGAAGCAAGGTGCACATGAAATGCAGGTAACTTGGTTACAAACGACTACAGGCGTTGTATAATTAACACATGCTTTCCTAGGGGTTTAATGGGATAGGCACGCTGTGTACAGGTCAAACAGAAAAGATATGGCAGGTGCAAAGTCTTCACAAATGTTTTGATGGAGTGGTCAGTGTCCACCTAAAAGTAGTACTATGTCACTTTTCAATAAGTCTTGTCATTCAGCCAGGCCTCAGGATTAGTCATTGCATGTGCAGTGATAGAACAGGAAAGCACTATTCATATCATCTATTCTGGTTAAAAACTGACGTTTACATTTGAGCAATGACCCACTATTATCTTCTGGAAAGAAGTTCTCAATCTGTAGTTTAAAGTACTAATATGTAGGCTAAATGCACATGACTGAGGAAAACTGGTGCAACTTTGTGGCCCATCGAAGATGGGAGAGGTGAGCGCTCCTCATCCTTCTCATATCCATTGGATGGCCATGTCGCAACAGGAGCAGGTCTATTCTTTGCAGTGCGGTTGCCTGGCTCGCTGGGGTGGATCAGTGTGTACTCTCCGCAACATGACCGTGTTAATTTAAGTCGGTGGTGGTCGTGAACTGGTCTCTCTTTGTGGGGACAGATAACGACCAAAATATATGTCCGTCTGCATGAGGCCTTAGAAATACAAGCGGTCCCCTACTTAAGAACATCCGACTTACAGACGACACCTAGTTACAAACGGACCTCTGGTAATTGGTAATTTACTGTACTTTAGCCTTAGGCTACAATAAACAGTTATCACAGGTGTCTGCAATGAAGCTTTTCTGTTAATCATGGTTCTTATGACAATTCAATATTTTTAAAATCCAATTGTCACAAAGACCAAAAAAATTCTGTCCGGGATTCGATTACAATAAAAATATACAGTTGCGACTTACATACAAATTCAACTTAAGAACAAACCCAAACCATCTTGTACATAACCCGGGGACTGCCTGTATTCCTTCTTGAACCATCTGTACAAGTTCTGCATTTGCAATACAACCATTCATAACAATTGCAGTTGCGGTCAGCTTGCTGCGTCTGGTCACCTTAAGATTTCAGGAAACCACTTTTTTACAAGTACAATGCAGACTGAAGCGGTTTTCTGGGTTTCTATTAATGAGCTATCCATAGGATAAGATGTTAGTAGGGGATCATCAAGGGTGTGGCGTTTTTCAACCCAACCACCAACTCATTGAAAGCAGAAGGCTATGATAGTAGTGTAGACTCCCTGCAAGGGCAGTTCTCATTTTCATCAACAGGATTTTCACCGGCAGGGACAACCATCATACTATGTACTTCTGCATCTGTAGTGTAACTGTACCGCCAACAATCAGCTGATCAGGGGTGCCACGTGTCACTCCTCACCAATCGGTTATTAAGGATAGATCATTACTAGTTAGAGAGTAAAAAGACTGTTTAAAATATATGGTCACGTTGGCCTATGATATAGCTTTATAAGGGTCAACAACTAAGGTGAAAATATTTGTAGTTCTTTATCAGAAACATTGCGAGACAATTATTGAAGAACTGCACCTTTCTTCTAAGGTTACACTCAACATACCATGTATTTAGATCAATATCAAAAATTCTTTATTGGGTTACAGAGCAGCATTAAGAAATTGGAGGGATTCACATACATTACATTAAAATAAATACCGTATATACTCGAGTATAAGCCGACCCGAGTATAAGCCGAGGCCCCTAATTTTACCACAAAAAACTGGGAAAACCTATTGACTCGAGTATAAGCCGAGGGTGGGAAATGCATTGGTCACAGCCTCTCCAGTATGTAGCCAGCCAGCCCCTGCCCCAGTGTATATAGCCAGCCCGCCCCTGCCCCAGTGTATATAGCCTGCCAGCCCCTGCCCCAGTGTATATAGCCCCCCCCCCTTCCCCGTCGTGCAGCACAACAATACCGGATGGATCGCACAGAAGATCTACGGGTACCGCCAGAAAGGCGAGTTTTGATTTATTTATTTTTTTGACTCGAGTATAAGCCGAGTTTGGGTTTTTCAGCACATTTTTTGTGCTGAAAAACTAGGCTTATACTCGAGTATATAAGGTATACATAAGTAAAGAAACAAAACTAGACTGAACCAGTGCAAGTAGTAGTAGTCCCTGCCAGTAGGGCTTGCAATTTATATGGGAGGGTAGATGAAATCACTAGGTGAGGGAACATGGCAGAGGGGTTATTTGTAAGCAGATTGATTTTCAGGTTATGTTTGGAAGGTGAGGGTCCGTCTGACATTCTTTTGGAAGAGAATTCCAGAGTATGGGGGGATGCACAAGAGAAGTCCTAGAGACGGTTGTCACAAGAACAGATAGTAGTGGGATTACATGTGCGATGGTAATGGGTGATTAGTTATATATAGAGAGGGGACAGGTTATGGACAGCTATGTACGGTAAGTCCTAGTTAGTGTTTTAAACTGAATGAATTGTGTCATTGGTAACCAAAGGACTGGCAGAGTGGAGAGTCATTGCCTACCCGGGCAGCAGTATTCAGGATAATCCTTAAGCTGAGAAATATACTTAAATAGTCTGGAGAACATAAGGAATTGTTTGCACCTGACACTTCCTACATCCGATATTTACCTTTGTTCTTTCTTGATGCTTTTGTGGACATAGATGACAATAGCAAAACACCCTGGGATTTGTTATAGACTCTGTTGAACAGGAAATGCCACATAGGAATTATGCAACACTCAAGTGCTCTTATTACACCTATAAACTGCACAAACAGGGAAGTAGGGGATCCTAATTCTTCCCACAAGTGAAACTTTCATCTCTCTGTTATTTATAAGCATTTTTTACAACTGGAATGCAAAATTTCATTGCATCCATTGAAAGTACGGTACTATAGTTTGACAATATAGCTCCAGGATAGCTTACGTTATAAAGGGAATATCCTATTCTTCCTCCTCTTTGTTGCCAGCACTTAGCACGTCTTTACATCAAAATTTTTTTCCACCATTTTAGAGGATTGTAAAAATTGCCATTTTCTCTTTGCGGTTTCTGCTAGTGCTTTTGAGAGATATTTCCCTACCCCATATCCTACACTATTTTTAATTTTCTCAGATTGTTGTTTTTTAGGAGGGTAAGAAATAGAAGTTTTATTGGACATTTACATTTTGTATCACAATGGGATAATATAACTTTTACTATGCATATTGGATACAGATATTGCTATGGTATAAAGCTCTACGGGGGAGATTTATCATAAGCCTCTTAGAGCAGAACTGTATTTTCCGTGGGCAACTAGAACAGTTTTACCTTAATAACTTGAGAAAAAATCTCCCCCTATGTTCCTATGCTAAACCCCATTGTTAGGCCTCATGCAGACAGCCATGTGCTTCACCTGCAAATCAGGTCAAAAATTGGATCTTCTCTGTATTTGACGGTGCGGCCGCCTGTTTCGGTCACAGTGTGGTGAGACATAGTGTGATAATAGACCTCTATGGGGGCTGTGAGATTGGCACAATTTGTGTGGCCAGTTCCCGGCCTCTGCACACGGTCATGTGCATGAGACCTAAAAACTATGACAGTCGGCTTCTCTGCAATTATTTTTTTTCTATGACATTTATTGTTTGGCATCTATACTAACACGTCCTTTCATTTATTATTTTATTAAAGAGTCGATTGAGGAGTCATAAAATTGTTGAAAACAAAGATTGTGTACGGACATCAAGCCCGAGAGCTTTATACAATCTCCCTAGCATGGCAACATTTGTAACGTCCAATAAACCCGACCTTCAGGTCACTATAAAGGAGGAGAAGTGTCCCATGCCTTATAACGCATCGTGGCCGATTTTCTCGGATGGGAGCGCTTATACACAGACAGACAGCATCTCGACATTGTCCAGCATTCGAAAAGACCACGAAACCAGAGCGACCGTCATTAAGAAAACATCAGACGTTACTCAGCCGAGGCTCAAGACATTCTAAGTCTTCACTTTTTTTATCATCTATGTCTGGGAGAGAAAAAGAAAATTGTTGTGTCATAGTATTTAATTCACATTTGTCTGCCTTTTGGGTGCTGTTTAGATGAAAGAACATCGGTGGCTGCAGTTTTCTCAGGAGTAAGGCCTGCAAAAAGGTCTCAAAGACAAACCGAACACAGGACCAAGACTGCGAGTCAACATAACAATGGCCTTAGTTTGGATATCGATAGAGTTTATTCAGTTTCTAAAAAAATAGATCTATATTGTAAATATGTATATTATATGCAGCAGATTTGGCACATTTGCTTGTGCACCTTAGAAAACAAGCACTTACACAGGAAACATGGCCGTCTATAGTACCGCTGTAAATTTAGGACACAGCCTTTTATAACAGTCATTGGTCATAATTTACGCCTTATGCAAGTCCAGACGAAATGTGGAATTGCTAGAGACTGATATCGGTCATCGCCCTGACAGAGTTTAGAAAATGAAAGTAGACATCTGATTGGTTGCTATGTGCTACTCCAATTTTATTTAGTCTACTTTGGATTTTATGCATGAGGCCTCAAAGTCATTCACCAAGGCAAACGGAACATCCGCCTCCTGTTACACTGAATCGCTTGTGTACTATACATAAAGGAATTGGAAAATTGTTATTGCAAAGTGCACTGAGTGGATTTAAAAAAGATGAGTATTTTACTGCATACGGAAATGGGACCAGGAAATAGAGACCAGTGGGGAACTGGTAAGTATCTAAACTGGGATTGTTGAGGCGAGTATTACTACTTCTTTCAAGGGAATCTACCACCCCTCACGGCTGCCAACATGGTAAAAGAGACACAAAACGTATCCTCATCACTGCCCGCTCCCTGACTCGCAGTCTACCGAATGAACCAAGAGGATTAGTATATTGGGGCACATTTACTTAGCTGTCCACTGCAGTTCACCGAAAGTGCATTGTCCGATGAGAATGCACTGTGCCGCAATTCACTAAGATTGTGCACCTGATATCATGAATGTGTCGCTTTCCCACCCAGGGCCGACAGCGTTCACCATCTATTCAGTGGTGCATGTTAGGGCTAGGGCTTGCGATACAATTTGAAAGTCAAATCCCGCGCTCAGTCTGAATCAGTTAGATTGTCTGACGGCACGCCCCCTCCAAATTTGAGTCGCATGGAATCCACAAAAGGATTGCGTGCAACCCAATCCCAGCGTGGACACTTGTTAAATACCTGCCCAAGCTGTGCAATCTCCGAAAAAGACAAACAGTCCGACGAAAATGAGCAGCGCGACCCTTAGTAAATGAGCCCCATTGTGTCTCTGTTTGAATTCTATGGCATATCCAACCTAGTATAAAATACTACTATAGCCACGAAAAGATTCTGGTGCAAGCTAAAGCAAATGCGCAAAAGGCGTGGTTTAGAGTGGCGTAGGTGGTTGCCTTCCTCTTGATCTTTCCAGTGGCGAGAAAGAAATCTGTCCATGTGATGTGATGGACCTGCAGGTGCACCAGCCGTTATTATCACACTGCTTCTATTACACTCTGTGATAATAACGGCTCATGCACCTGCAGGTCCATCACATGGACAGCTGGAAGTAAACAAAGAAGCTTCCTATAGAAGGACAGCAAGCAGAGATGTAGAAAACCGCAAGGAATTGATGCAGAAAGTACTGTATATACTCGAGTATAAGCCGACCCAAGTATAAGCCGAGGGCCCTAATTTTACCACAAAAACTTGGTAAAACCTATATTATTTTTACTCGAGTATAAGCCGAGTTTGGGTTTTCAGCACATTTTTTTTGTGCTGAAAAACTAGGCTTATACTCGAGCATATATGGTATATTGAAAAATTGGATAACTTTTCCTTACACTAACCATATTAAATATTTGCTGAAAGTGGACAACCCCTTTAAGGCGCATGCACAATGTCTCTCTTCACAAAGGCGTGCAATACTGATAAGAAGGGTGAAGCTGTAAGATCTTCCATGGACACAGGAAGAAATGACGGTAGGAGGCTCGGAGCCTTAGGAGAGGGCAGTGCTAGAGAAGGGAGGAAGGTGAAACATACCAGAGTACATGCCCCAGGTGCACTTACTAGCTAATTGCCAGAGCCCTACTGTATTTGAGGGTACGGTTGAGATCTGTGCAGGGGCATCTCTTTTACTATACTGATAGCTGTATATTGTTGGGAAAGGTGTTTATCTCCCTTTAACTTTTTTATTTAACCAACTCTGAGCTCTTTGCCAATTTTCTCCGGCCGAACCCCTTTTAAGATGACAGATTTTATGATAAAATTATTATTAAATTAAAGCTTCCTTTATGAATTTGCTCATATGTGAGGTACAATAGGAATTTAGGTCTTTTTCGCAGTTCTTATATCCCATCCTAAAACTTTAAATATTAATATTATGCAAATTAGAAAACAAATAACTAATCTCTCCCAAAAAAAAAAGTTTTTATTGTTTTTTTACAGGGAATATTTAATTTGAAATTAATCTAAAACATATATAATTGTTTTTTTTTATCTTTTTTTATACAACAGATTTATTTTATGATTCAGTCTTCTGTTTGTTTCCAGGCACATTTCTAAATTTTCTGTTTTATTTTTGGTTTCTTAACATGAAACTGATTTATTGATCTAATGTGTAGAATGCAAATTATCCTGTGGATTGAAAAATAAATATTAATTGCAGTTTTGTTTGCTAATGTCTTGAATTTTTTTGTTTTTGAGCTTTATGACTAAGTATTTCTAACATAAACCTAAACAGGATTGTAAAAGAAGAGATACTTGTAAATGGAGTTATGACAGCCACAACCACATGCTTTAATAGTGACATATGACATTTTTACAATTTATGCAGATTAATATTCCTGTCCATGAAATTCTTTATTATCATTGATGCTAGTAAATTTTTCGACTGATGTTACAGAAATCTAAAAGAAATCTACCATCAAAATCCATCATGATAAACCAGGGACACTTACTCATAGATCCAGGCACTTTGACTATGGGAATCTACTTAAATTTGTTATCCATGGATTCCTTCCTTCTGAAATTAACTATTGAAAGTATACTAATGAGCCTGAGGGGTTACCCTAGCCCCTCTGTGATTTGGCTTTATAGGCCGTTACACTGTTGCAACCTTCTCTCTGCTCCAACAGTACTTCCCCCTCCTTTTGCCTGATAATCTCACTGCAGCAGAGAAAGTTTCAGCACACAGTGGGAGGGCTAAGTGCTTCTGCACAGTGTAGCAGCCAGTGAAGCTGCACCAAGGAGAGCACAGTTATGGTGCCTGGATCTGAGAGTAAACTCATGCTTGATTTTGAAGGTAGATTTAGTTTAATAACTAGCATCTTCCTCTATTGCTGTTAGACATGTATGTATGTAGTTTTGTTACATTTTTGTTCAAGTTTCCATTTTTAACAATAAAGTCTGTATAGGTCTCAAACTTCCTTAGCTGAGAGTTAATCATTTAGCTGGATAGTGAGCAGGTCACTGATGCAATGTTTGGGCTCCTCCCCTTTCTGAAGAGCAGGAGGTCCCCTTAAATTGAAAACTTGGACAAAGATGTAATGAAATGCAATGGAAAAAGAAGCCATTGGCTTGTAGGGCCAAACAGACCGTGTCGCCATCCAGTTTTTCTGCCTATAAACACTTAATAAAGTCAAGATTTTGTGTCGGTGAGTGCCATGACTTTATCTTTATTTGATCTTTATCAATGGACACACAAGTCGTACCCGGTGTGATGCGAGTCCCTGCAGCATACGGCTGTGTGCAAGTTTTCAATGAGTGAAGTGACTCATGAGGTACCACCAGTAGCATATTCTACTAATACTTGTATAAAATGTAATAAACATTTTATACTCTCGTCCTTGTTCCTGTTCACCCCGGACGGCGGTGTGTCCCAACCCCTGCCCCACGTCTGCTACAGCATTAGTTTCAGACAGTAGCAGTGGTCAGAACGGAACCACCAACCTCTGTAAACAAACAGTAGTTGACAGCGTCGCTGGTGAGCGGTAGCACCGGAGAAGGTGAGTATAAGATGTTTTAATGTTTTTACAGCCCCCCGAGCCATACATATAGGTCCCATAGAATGACATGGAGCGCCTAGACACATAAGGGGAGATTTATCATCAAGTTTGAGGTAAAACTATTCTAGTTGTCCATGAATACCAATCGGAGCTCAACTATATTTTCATAAACAGCTGTGGGAAAATGAAAGCGGAGCTCTGATTGGTTGCCATAGGTAACAAGAACAGTTCTGCTCTAAGAGACTTATGATAAATCTCTAGACCCCGTAGATCTCTAAGGGACCCTAGTTTGCACAAAGCAACATTATGACCTACTTCTAGTCCCTCCTTGAAGATTACTTGTTTCACATAGACCTGGGAGCTGTATAGTCTGTAACTTGAATCCTCACTTGTTCCTAACACTAAAATAACCATCTTGGGAAATTCCCCGCATCTACATTCCGCAGACAGTCTTAACTACACTTACAGCTTAAGACTTCAAACAATGCAAATTGTGCAAACCACCTGCCTTGAAAACAGAACTATATTTGTACTGGAGTCAGCTCTACTCTAGATCTAATCTAAAGTGAATCAATTATTTATATTATACAAGTTTTTATGCAAAATTATATCAAGAATACAGCAGATAAAATAAAGCACTATCTATACTAGGCATTTAAATAGAGGGGATTCTGATTCTATAGTGCCACCAAAATCTACTACCAAAATCCATCATGATTAACCAGGGCCACTTACTCATAGATCCAGGCACCGTGACTGTGCTTATCTTATATTTGTTATCCATTACCTCCTTCCTTCTAAAAAAAATTTTTATAATTATTCTTATGAGTCTGAAGGGCTCTGGGGGTGTTTCCAGAGCCCCTTAGAGCTGTAGTTACAGAGGCTGTTACAATGAGCAGAGCAGATGGTCCCTGTTGCTACTAGTCTATACAGGATGTAGGGAGAGCGCAGGGGGAGGGGAGATATTTTAGCAGCCTGTGGAGCTGCTGCACTGAAGGGCTCTAGTAAAGTCCCCAGAGCCCTTCAGCCGCATTAGCATAATTGTAAACACTGATTTTAGAAGGAAGGAAACCATGGATAACAAAATTACCACAATCAATGTGTCTGGATATATGAGTAAATTTCTCTAGTTTATCATGATGGATTTTAAGGAAGATTTTCTTTAAAAAAAAAAGTTTTCTTTCATTTGGGATTGTAACAGGACACCAATGTAAGATATTTCTGAACGATGTATCACATTAAACAGCCTGTGTCAGACCACCCAAATATCAAGCAAAAATGTGACAATGGAATGAGAGTGTGAAGTCTAAAGGTGCCCCTGTAGTACTTTGGGGAAAATAAACTTGAAGACTACTTCTTTTTTTCTGTTAAAAAGGAGGATTTATGAGCATAAAGATATTGACTAATATGTTGTTCAGGTGTGACGTACATTCTGCTTCTAGTCTACAATATACTGGGCTTACTTGACTTTGATTAGATAGAATTGCAAAAATGTTCTCCATTTATCTAGTAAAAAATGTACACTACTCACAAGTTAGGGGTATTTGGCTTGTGCATAACATTGCAGGATGAACCTAAAGCTACTTTTCCTTTTACATTTGACTGTAGTGTCTGAATGAAACTCTTCAATGTTTCTTTACTTTTTCCACTACTTGCAATTCTCTAACAAGGAGTTTAATGGCACAATTCTCTTAAATTAAAATTTGTATAAAACAGTCCTATTTATCCTGAAGTTCACATTTTGACGTCATGAGACCAAGACAACACCCAACAATTGCAAGACCATTACAAGGCGTCAGCCAGGATGTTCTCAGATGGAAGTGACCAAGAGCTTAGAGCAGTGGTGGCAAACCTATGGCAGGGGTGCCAGAGGTGGCACTCAGAGCCCTTTCTGTGGGCACCAAGGCCTTCAACCCAGCACAGAGTTTGCCAGATAGGACTCAAAGCTTCCTCCTGTGGTCCAATACAGCCCAGAACTTGCCATTTTAAAGCTACATACTTGGCTGCCAGGGTTACAGCAAGAACAAGAAGGTGTGGATAGAGACAGATTATTGTTGGAGCTCCCTGATTCTTCCTCTTCAGGGAACCCTGGAGGGAAGCTACAATCCACATTTCTCCCTCATCTTTCTATTGTATTGGCAAACTCATGACGCCAATACGATTAAAACCTGTGATACAGCAGGAGCACCACATGTGTTGCCGGTAAACAATTCAAAACACGTGTTCAGTCACTCACAAATGCAGGCGTTTAGGTCTAAACTTATAAGCGATCAGGAGAAACTCCTACCTTCTATATTAAAATTTTGCCAACCTGTGCTCCCAAACCACATCCACTTATGGTTTATATATTGTATCACAATTGCTTTTTGTGTAAATTTTGTTTTGCTCCTTGTGAAACTAGAGGGATAACAAGCTTCCTTGAGCTCTTAGACTTGTAAGTCCTAAAAATAAATATAACAGAAGGCAACATAATATTGGTAAATATTGGTAAATAACCTCCAAATTGGCTAATAACTATCTTCCGAAGAAGTGAAAACTCCGAAAATTGGGAATCTTACCAGATGTCTTTCATAAATAAACAAAAAACAGATCCACCAGCATTTTACTTCCATGTAATAATGTAGAATTCTGTTGGAATCTGCACCAAAAAACTGTCTCAAATGCTGTCCACCCATTTATAGAGGGTTTTATAACATTTGTAGACACTTTTTAAGGCATTTCAAAACTCACAGAAAAGTGACAGAATTGAAAAATGGGCCCTGGTCAGCCCAAAACCAGCTCCGATGGAGAACAGTAATACATCACAGTACCATTCACGATAATCATCTACCACCTTTAGATAAGAAACCATAGAAGTTTTTGTTAATCAGTAGTGAAAAAAATGAACTGTTTACCTACTTTATATATACTTAAGGAAACTTTATTGTACATTATTTATTGGATCCTGATATTGTGTATCTTGTACCATGTAATATTGTTTTTTCTGCATTATGATGAAATAAATTTGATTTTATCCTCCTAAGCCCTAAGGAAGGGCGATCCTTCACCCATGGGTTCCCTAGAGGTTTCCTCCACAGGGGTTTTTCCTCTCCTGAGTGCTGTGGAATGATGTTTGGTGAGTCAGAGGCCAGATTGATGGTTGCTTGGACATTAATTCGTAATGTATATGTTCATGGCGTTGATTTATAAAGAAATACATGAATAGAAACATATATTTCTAAAAAAACAAAATGGGAGTCAATTTTAAGTAATAATAGCAGGTTTTGCTATCTGTCACAGCTTTGGAGTTGGATGGAAGTTGCAGGTGGACTAATTTTTAACTAATAGAGGATGTTAAACCTCATGGTGGTGAACAGGCTGAGCTTTGGAAGTGGCCAGCCTGAAGGATGTCTTAATGGTAATGTCATCCAGGGGCGGGCATGGTGGTGAAGCACAGGAGTGAGGATCTTCACAAGGGTTGGTGACCTTAAAGTGGACTGGCTATGCTAGAATGGCAAGCCAGAGCGTGCCGCCCCTTTATTGCTGTCTGGCCGGTGGGCTGTACGTCAGGCAGTTTTGGTGAATCCCATTCCTAGCAATTCACCCAACTCCTCCTCTAACTGTTTTAGTCTTGTGATTAAAGTGCTTTCTGTTTATTTATACCGGACACAGTGTTTCCTCCTGAGTTGTTATGAGGAAGTGAGGGTCCATTCCATATCCAAAAGTCAAGGAGCTTGTGCATACATTAGTTTTGTTTGTTTGCATGATAAAATTTTTTTATGGCTATTTTGTGTAATAATCTTAAAGAGGACCTATCAGGTCAATAAAACACTTTAGCTGCTCATACTAAAGTAAGCAGCTCCCTAGCCCTCCCCCAGTTACAGCATTGTTAAATCTCTAGAGTTATTGGAACATATCGAAAAGCTAGGAAACACTCCAGTATGTAACGGTCCTGAGTATTCATGAGGGGGCGGTGATTGGAGCATGGAGCCAGGCAGTCACCACCAGCATATGGTGTGGGAATGGGGCCCCCATAGAGAAGCTGAAGAGAGGGGAGTGCCTTGGACTGCCCCCTCATGAATACATACAGCTGAGAAACCCTCCGATAACGCTAGCAAACACTGCTGCGAAGTACAATAAAAACGCCAGACCGTGCTTAATGCTGTCCGGTGTATTCATGAGTGAGCGGTGCTAGGGGCAGTGACTGCCGCTTGAAGCTTGGCAGTCATCGCCGCCCTATGAAGTGGGAGGGGTGGTCTGGGGAAGAGGCAGCGCCTTGTACCCCCCCCCCCCCCCCTCACAAACCTATCAGTGTAACACTGCTACATCGGAGATAGCACTAGAAGCTGCTTACTTTAAACTATAGATAGAAATTGAGTTTTATATAAATTTACTTTAGTTCTATGCAGATAAATTGAGCGCTGTCTCACTTATTTAATTGTCTTGGGCATAGAATATTTGTGGAAAAAAATATTAGTAAATCATAATGATGTGTTGGAAAGTTATTACCCAAATACTCTCCACCTACATTCATTAGAAATTAGGATTTAACTTATTTTTTTTTATTCAGCAAGAAAATGTTTGCACAGTATTTTTCTCTAATTAATGCTCCTGAGAATATCCAATGCATCTTTTTCCAGTCTAGTTTCAGCAGCCTGGAAGGCATCAGATTATGAAAGCACACATTGAAAACGTAATGCAGACAGTAGCCTTCATGAAAATCAAAGGCAACTAGAAATATCTGTACAATAATGTACAAGACAGAAGTTTCTTATAAACTATGTGGTACATGTCTATGAATTAATATTTATAAATTACTCTTATTATGTACAAGTCCTTATTTAAATATTTATAAATGCCCCCCCCCCCTCATTTATTCCAGTGCATGTTATGATGATGTTTTATATTTTGTCACTAGATGGCAGATAGGTCTTGCTACTAAAATGTTATGAGGAGATTTCTGCCTTTGCCACTTCCTAGATCAGTGATGGAGAACCTTTTAGCGGCCGAGTGCCCAAACTGCAACCCAACCCCCCCCCCCCCCTTATTTATGGCGAGGTGCCAACCAAAAATTAAAGCAGTAACTTATTGCTCCCTGTTCAACAAGTTTCAATCATATTGGTCTCCTGAGGAGAGCAACACAGTATAAAGATAGAAAATTTTCATAATTTTAGCTTCTTTCCAGTGTTCCTCTGTACAGAGAAAATCGTAGGGCCAGCAGAAGGTCCTCCAAAGATAATTGGCCCTGTCTACTCCCTCTTTCTACCGTCCCAAGTAGCGAAGTAAGTATCAAAATATCACTGAAAGCAGCATCTTTTAAGTTGCTTGGAACTGCAGGAAGATTCTTTGGGTCCTGTCTGGTGTGGTGGGGCGATGGCTTGGGTGCCCACAGAAAGGGCTCTGAGTGCCGCTCTGGCACCCGTGCCTTAGGTTCGCCACCACTGTCCTAGATGGTCGTACAGGTCCATGTGCAATGAGCTGATCATAAGGTTTTCTCCTACTAGGGCCCCTTAGAACTTCTATTATCTGCCACGCAAAGCTGATCCACACCCAGTTTTAGAGGGGTTTGTCAAAAGTGTCATCATATTTAAGACAAGAACAAATAAAAAAAAAGTGGAAAGCAAAAACAACAAGGGAAAAGGAACTATGGTGTAGTATTTCTTATTGTAATGGGTGCCTCTGCGACCCACGTTCGGGGTCGCTGGCACACCCGCGCCCCTTGCTGTGCGGGTTCCCCCTCTACCCATACACCCGTCTCTCCCCGTGGCCCCCAGCCTCCCTCTGTGCCTCACCTGTCCGCATTCCTGCCCTGGCAGGTCAACGCACACGCGTCGGAACTTAAAGGGCCAGCGCACCGCTAATTGGTGCTGGCCATTTCCAGGAAACTGATAAAAGCCGGCCTCACCCAGCATTCCCCATCGGATCTTTGTGCCTGGTGCCTCAGAGAAAGCTGTTCCATGCGTTTTGCTGTGTTTCCGAATTCCCGTTGTGATCCCAATCTGCCTGTCCTGACCTTCCACTACGTCCCCGACTCCGATCCCAAGCTGCCTGCCTCGACCTCCTGCCTGTCCCCGACCATGAGTTTGCCTGACGATTCTGTACTTCGCCTTGGCCGCCGCCGCCCCCACCTGTTGGCACCACGCTACAACAAGTCCAACCTGCTTTGGGGCTGGCACTGGTGAAAACCGGGCACCAGACTCCGGTCCCAGGTGTCGGCTTATGTCATCGTCTGCTGTGGTACAGGTACAGGTACCCCTGATCCTGACACCTTCTGATGCTTGTGTTATGTTACAACCACACTATACACATATTGATGTTAACCACAGCAGTGAACTTTTCAGCTGGTGCAGCCTCGTGGAGCCACGGTCTTGTATAAATCAACCAGAAATCTGCTAGCATTAGACCTTTGGTGTTACTGATATGTTGTTAAAGAGGTAGCGTTGACATGATATGAGGTATTAGGTTCTGTGACTGTAACCTTCCGTTTTTCTGCTAGCTCTGCCAATGTTTTTGTGTGCCCCTCCAGTACGGTGAATATGTCCCAACAATTTTCTGTCTTGTACTTTTAACATAACAGTACAATTTTGAAAAAAACTGTGCATGAAGTCTGGCTGTTTTCTGTATAGGATGCATATTTAAGTGCCAATGTAGATTAGTGCGATACTATGGAGGAACACCGTATGAAATAGCCATAAATATATGTAGACAGTGAAAATTTGTCCTCTATGTTGAGGTTTTTCCAATTGTGTTGATGATTCTCACAATTCAATAGGGTCCCTACCCAAATCGCAGGGGAAGTTTATACCACAGGATGAGGGTATCTTCTAGTTTGTTTTGGGGTAAGATTTTATTATGTAACTGGGAAGGGGGTTTTGTTATACAGACACCCAGATAGTCAATAGATTCTGGCTGCCAGTGTAAAGGGATGTTGATCACCCAACTAGGTTTATATGGGCTGCAGAGCTTAAAGAGGACCTGTCACCCATAATTTCGGCACTAGGAGCTGCTTACTAAAGTAAAGTAAAGGGAAAGTCAGACTGTCAAATTTCACAGCTTCCTAGGGCTGGGCCTGAAAAGACATCTGAAGATGAAAGATGTCTCATTACGGGGGTCTGAGGAAATATGTGTGAAGCCCTTTGATTTAAAGCCTGTTAAAAAAAAAGATCCTGATTTCTCTTTAAAAAATATGATTTTCAGGGAACTACCACACATATACTGAGGGGAGTGAATGATTTCTGGGAAAGTGCTAAATGGTCAAATTGGAGAAATTTATTTTTAAGACAACATCATGTGGACTTTCTGGGGCATATTTATGATTGCCTCGCTGCTGGATTCTCGCAGCGACATACATCAAGAGGCGGGAACCTCTTGATGTATCATGGCAGGCGGCTGCACATTGTCTACCTTACATAGCCAGCGCCTTTTCATATCTGAAAAATTGCCGGCAGAAGCGAGTGCACTGGTGCGGTGACAGTAACTCCCTGCGCCGGCCCACCCCGGCCGGCCGCGCCCTCACTGGCATGAAGGTGGTGGAGAGGTCAAAATAATTGCTGGTGTGGCGCAGAGGCCCTAATAAATATGCCCCTCTGTGTGCATTTTAATAAGATAAATAGGACAAACAAGGAGAGAACATACAAACTCTTTGCAGATGTTGAACTGGATGGGACTTGAACCCAGGGCCCCAGCACTGTAAGGCTGAAGTGCTAACCACTGAGCCACTATGCTGCCCTGAATGAATTTTTTAAGTGGCCACTGAATAATATAGCTCTTCATTAAAGGAATATCACAAGCAATATACACCAATAAGCCATTACTTTTTGCATACAAATGAGTACTTGCTCAGCAAAATCTCTAAAATTGTAAGGCCTCCATGGTTAAGACTTATTTATCCAGCACATTCCACAGATGCCTGATTAGAGTGATGTCTAGGGAATTTGGAGCTTAAATCAACTCCTGTTCCTCAATGACATTAAAAAGTAAGTATGTAAGAAGGAATGTACAACTTTAAATAATGTTGAAACTAAAATTGTGAACATAGCCCATATAATTGCAAAGACGACTGTTCAGGTTGTGCCCACATACCCCGCACAGGACCTTTCACTGAACCAAGGAAAGAACTTGCCAAAAGGCTACTGAAAGTCCCCAGTAATAGAGGCAAGTACTACTCAGTTAGTAGGGACCGCTGATTGTGCTGGCACTACCAGTGCACCAGCCTGATCAGCAGGGGGAGACTGACTGCAAAACATAGCCTAGTCCCTGCTTCATAAGCCCTGCACTAAGAGATCATGCAGACCAGTTCAACTCCTGCAATCAAACTTGCCTCTGTCGTCCCCATACAACACGATTGTGGGTTGCAAGGGGTTGCCCTGTCTGCTCAAGGCCAGATCAAGGCCTCCATAACTACCATGTACAGAAGCCTATTCGGCCCAGCCCGATACTGGGACAGGCAAACGGTCGGTACTACAGTATTGCAGTGTATTGTACCAAGGATCATGTATTCCAAATGTAAGTGTAAAGACCATATGCAGCTCCATTATAGGTGGTGGGCAAGTCATCATCATCCTCACCTCTGGTAGGTCCATGGTTCCCCATTCAATGCTGTTTCATGATATAATTACTAGAGATGAGCGAACATACTCGTCCGAGCTTGATGCTCGTTCGAGCATTAGCGTACTCGAAACTGCTCGTTGCTCGGACTAATACTTCGCCCGCTCGAGAAAATGGCATCTCCCGCCGTTTGGTTTTTGGCGGCCAGAAACAGAGCCAATCACAAGCCAGGAGACTCTGTACTCCACCCAGCATGACGTGGTACCCTTACACGTCGATAGCAGTGGTTGGCTGGCCAGATCAGGTGACCCTGGGATAGACTAGCCCCTGCCTGCGCTGCTCGGATCATTCTGTGTCTGGATGCCGCTAGGGAGAGAGCTGCTGCTGGTCAGGGAAAGCGTTAGGCTGTTCTATTAGAATAGTGTTAGGCAGGAGTGATTCAACAAGAACCCAACAGCCCTTCTTAGGGCTACAATAACGTTATACATTTTTTTTTTATTTGCAGCTAGTACCATATTGTGAGGAATTTGCAGGGGGACTTGCTACCGTTGTGTTTAGCTCTTAGTGACACACATATCCACCTCAAACACCAAAGTGGGAAAATTTATTAGGGGTTTGATTTCAATTAGGCACAGTCTGCCAGTTTCTTTTTATTTTACGTTTATTTTTTCATAACTCAGCGTCATCTCATCTGGCATAGTAGTGTGCTTTCATACTTGGCTAGAAAATAGCCATAGGAGAATCCAAACGGCTTACTTAGGCCTACAATAGCGTTATATATTTTATTTCTGGTTGATCTGCTGGTGGATGGCCTTGCTGCAGTGCATCTACTACCATATTGTGAGGAATTTGCAGTGAGACTTGCGACCGTTGTGTTTAGCGCTTAGTGACGCACATATCCATCGCAAAGACCGAAGTGGGACAATTTATTAGGGGTTGGATTTCAATTAGGCACAGTCTGCCATTTACTTTTTATTTTACGTTTATTTTTTCATAACTCAGCGTCATCTCATCTGGCATAGCAGTGTCCTTTCATAGTTGGCTAGAAAATAGCCATAGCAATAGGATAGCATCGTTTGGTTTTAAAAACTAAAAAACACAAAAAAAAAAAAAAAAAAACACAAAAAAAAAGTAAAAAAAAAAAATTAAAGTTATAACTTTCATTTTCAAAATGTTTAACCCGAGGGCTAGGGGTAGAGGACGAGGGCGGGGACGTGGGTGTCCAACTACTGCAGGGGTCAGAGGCCGTGGTCCTGGGCGGTGTGAGACACCATCTGCTGATAAGGGAGCAGGGGAACGCCGCAGAGTTACACTCCCTAGGTTCATGTCTGAAGTTACTGGGACTCGTGGTAGAGCACTGTTGAGGCCAGAACAGTGCGAACAGGTGATGTCGTGGATTGCTGACAATGCTTCGAGCAATTTGTCCACCAGTCAGTCTTCCACGCAGTCCACCCATGTCACCGAAATCGGCACTCCTCCAGCTCCTGCACCTCAGCCTCCTCCCCCCCCAGTCTGCCCCCTCCCAGGAAAATTTGGCATTTGAACCGGCATACTCTGAGGAACTGTTTTCTGGACCCTTCCCACAATCACAAACCACTTGTCCGGTTGCTGCTGAGCAATTCTCCGATGCCCAGGTTTTCCACCAGTCGCAGTCTGTGGGTGATGATGACCTTCTTGACGTAGTGGAAGAAGTGTGTAAAGAGGTGTCCGACGATGAGGAGACACGGTTGTCAGACAATGGTGAAGTTGTTGTCAGGACAGGAAGTCCGAGGGGGGAGCAAACTGAGGGATCGGAGGATGATGAGGTGACAGACCCAAGCTGGGTTGAGAGGCCGGGTGAACACAGTGCTTCTGAGACGGAGGAGAGTCCTCGACCAGAACAGGTTGGAAGAGGCAGTGGTGGGGCCAGACGGAGAGGCAGGGCCAGAGCTGGTGCATCATTGCCAAATGTGTCACGTAGTGAAGCTCCCGTGGCGAGGGCTCCCGCGGCGAGGGCTAGATTTTCAGAAGTCTGGAGGTTCTTTAAGGAAACACCGGATGACCGACGGACTGTGGTGTGCAACCTTTGCCAAACCAGGATCAGCAGGGGTTCCACCACTACTAGCTTAACTACCACCAGTATGCGCAGGCATATGAATGCTGAACACCCCACTCAGTGGCACCAAGCCCGTTCACCTCCGGCCGTGCACACCACTGCTCCTTCCCCTGTGTCAGCTGATAGTCAGCCCCCTGCCCAGGACCCTGGCACAAAAACCCCATCGCCGCCTCCACGATCCTCCACAGCATCCACCAGCGTTCAGCTCTCATACCCCAGACGCTGGAGCGGAAAAGGAAATATAGTGCAACCCACCCGCACGCCCAAGCCCTTAATGTCCACATCTCCAGATTGCTTAGCCTGGAGATGCTGCCCTATAGGCTAGTAGAGACCGAGGCCTTTCGCAACCTCATGGCGGCGGCCGCCCCTCGGTATTCGGTCCCCAGCCGCCACTACTTTTCCCGATGTGCCGTCCCAGCCCTGCACCAGCACGTGTCAGACAACATCATCCGTGCCCTGACCAACGCCGTTTCTGACAAGGTCCACCTGACCACAGACACGTGGACGAGTGCTGCCGGGCAGGGCCACTATATATCGCTGACGGCACATTGGGTTAACTTGGTGGAGGCTGGGACCGAGTCCGACCCTGCGGCTGGTCATATACTGCCGACGCCGAGGATTGCGGGGCCTACCTCGGTCCAGGTCTTTCAGGCCTACTATGCCTCCTCCTCCTCCCACCCCTCCTCCACCTCCTCCTCCGAACTACCATCTGTGGGCATGGCGTCATCAGTCGCTAGCTCTAGGCACAGCAGCAGTGCCGTCGCTAAGCGACAGCAGGCGGTGCTCAAACTGCTGAGCCTAGGCGATAAAAGGCACACCGCCCAAGAACTATTACAGGGCATCACGGCGCAGACTGATCTGTGGCTGGCACCGTTGAACCTGAAGCCAGGCATGGTTGTGTGTGACAACGGCCGTAACCTGGTGGCGGCTCTGCAACTCGGCAGACTGACACATGTGCCATGCCTGGCCCATGTGTTAAATCTGATAGTTCAGCGTTTCCTCAAGACATACCCCAATCTGTCTGATTTGCTCACGAAGGTGCGCCGCATCTGTGCTCATTTCAGGAAGTCCAGCACAGATGCTGCCACTCTCAGGGCAGCGCAGCGCCGCCTCCAACTGCCCGCTCACCGACTGTTGTGCGACGTGCCCACGAGGTGGAATTCAACATTAACCATGTTATCCAGAGTTTACCAGCAGCGCAGAGCGATTGTAGACTGCAAGATGTCAACTTCCACCAGAACTGGTAGTCAGGTCAGTCAGCTTCCTCAAGTCTACAATGAGGAGTGGACGTGGATGTCTGATATCTGTCAGGTGCTGAGTAACTTTGAGGAGTCAACACAGATGGTCAGTGGCGATGCCGCCATCATCAGCCTCACCATCCCGCTGCTTGGCCTGTTGAAAAACTCTCTGATCAGCATGAAGTCGGAAGCTTTGCGCTCATCACAAGAGACGGGGGAAGAAGATTCCCTTGTTGATAGCCAAAGCACCCTCAGGTCTGTGTCTCAGCGCATATCGGAGGAGGTGGAGGAGGATGAGGAGGAAGAGGAGGAGAATGTTGGCGAGACACAAGAGGGGGCCATTGTTCAGTCCTTCACTGTTCAGCGTGTATGGGCAGAAGAAGAGGAGTTGGAGGAGGAGGAGGAAATGGACAGTCAGGCCAGTGAGGGGAGTGAATTCTTACGCGTTGGTACTCTGGCGCATATGGCAGATTTCATGCTAGGCTGCCTATCCCGTGACCCTCGCGTTCAAAGAATTTATTCCAGCACCGATTACTGGGTATTCACTCTCCTGGACCCACGGTACGAGCAAAATATTTCCACTCTCATCCCTGGAGAGGAAAGGAGTGTGAGAATGCATGAATACCAGCAGGCCCTGGTGCACAAGCTGAAACAGTATTTCCCTTCTGACAGCGCTAGCGGCAGAGTGCGTAGTTCTGCAGGACAAGTAGCGAGGGAGAGTAGGCGAGCAGGCAGCTTGTCCAGCACTGGCAAGGGTACGCTTTACAAGGCTTTTGCCAGCTTTATGTCACCCCAGCAAGACACTGTCACCTGTCCCCAGTCTCGGCAGAGTAGGGCTGATCTTTACAGAAAGATGGTGAGGGAGTACATAGCTGACCATACCATCATCCTAAATGATCACACAGCTCCCTACAACTACTGGGTTTCAAAGCTGGACATGTGGCACGAACTGGCGCTGTACGCCTTGGAGGTTCTTGCCTGCCCTGCCGCTAGCGTGTTGTCCGAGCGGGTTTTCAGTGCAGCTGGTGGCATCATCACCGATAAGCGTACACGCCTGTCGACTGACAGCGCTGACAGGCTGACGCTTATTAAGATGAATAAAGCCTGGATTTCTCATAATTTCCAATCTCCACCAGGTGAAGGAAGCTCAACCTGAATAATTTATGCACTCCTCCTCCTCATTTTCCTCCTTCTCCTCCTCTTTGTACACTAAAGCAGAGGAAACTGGCTATTTTTTGACAGGGCCCACTGTCTCTAGCTATAGTACTTTATGCATTTAATTTTTCTGGAGGGCCACCTACCCGGTCCTCTGTTTTAAACAATTTTTGGGACTGCCACATACAGGCACTCAATCTATTCAATTTTTCTGGAGGGCCACCTACCTGCTCCTCTGGTTTGAAAACTTTTTTGGACTGCCACATACAGGCACTCAATCTATTTCATTTTTCTGGAGGGCCACCTACCTGCTCCTCTGGTTTGAAAACTTTTTTGGACTGCCACATACAGGCACTATCCAAATTAAATTGTCTCCATAGCAGCCTCCACACGTTGTCTCCATTGCTACCTCCAAAAGTCGTCCATATAGCTGCCTCCATACATCGTCCCCTTATCAAACGAGGTGTGTCAGGCAGAAATTTGGGTTGTTTTCATGGATTCCACATCAAAGTTGTTAACTTTGTCGCCACCCTGCTGTGTTATCCACAAAATATACTGGCAAACTTTTATGATTAACCGATATTATTTCAGCGCTTCTTGCGCATCTGTTGATTACACTGCTGTGTAATCCACAAAATATACTGCCAAACTTTTACCATTTACGGATATTATTTCAGCGCTTCTTGCGCATCTGTTTACATTCCCCTCACCCGCCATATCCCAAACTTATAAGAACGCTACTACACTTAACTTGGTGGAGGCTGGGACCGAGTCTGACCCTGGGGCTGGTCATATACTGCCGACGCCGAGGATTGCGGGGCCTACCTCGGTCCAGGTCTCAAAGGCCTACTATACCTCCTCCTCCTCCCACCCCTCCTCCACCTCCTCCTCCTCCGAATTACCATCCGTGGGCATGGCGCCATCAGTCGGTAGCTCTAGGCACAGCAGCAGTGCCGTCGCTAAGCGACAGCAGGCGGTGCTCAAACTGCTGAACCTAGGCGATAAAAGGCACACCGCCCAAGAGCTATTACAGGGCATTCCACATCAAACTTGTTAACTTTGTCGCCACCCTGCTGTGTAATCCACAAAATATACTGGCAAACTTTTATCATTTACCGATATTATTTCAGCGCTTCTTGCGCATCTGTTTACATTCCCCTCACCCGCCATATCCCAAACTTATAAGAACTACACTTGATCTTATACAAAAGGTTCTTAGAAGTGCTGTTTGGGGAGTAGCCTAGAGACAGGGGCTTGGATTGGCGAAAGCTCGCCTGGCAGCGGAGCGCCAGCTCCATCCCAAGATCCAACTAACATAGTTTTAACTGCAGCACCTTTAATCTACTACTAGTTCACTGCCTCCATACATGGTCCCCTTATCAAACGAGCTGTGTCAGGCAGAATTTTCAGGTGTTTCACCACATACATAGTGGAACTCGGCGCGTCTGTCGCCGCCATGCTGGAGACCTGCAGTTGCAATCATAGAAGCGCAATATGGATGCCCCATACTGTCGCTCTTAATCATGGAAGTCCTCTCCATGGCTGCCTCCAAATGTCGTCCCCTTATCAAACGAGCTGTGTCAGGCTCATTTTTCGGGTGTTTTACCAAATACGTTATGGAACTTGGTCACTATGTCGCCACCATGCTGTGTTATCGACTAAATATACCGTCAACCTTTTGTTCACAGAGGAAATAATTTCAGCGCTTCTTGCTCACCTCCTTTGGTTCCTCTCTGCCACCCATTGGTTTGAAGCCTGAGTCCATTTAGGGTTTGTCGCCATGCCACTCTCTAGCCTGCCGCTGCTGCCGCTGCCTCTGCATGCCGTCCCCTATAGTGTCAGGGTCAATTATTGGATGTTTTAGATGCTATCTAGCTTCATTCTGTCACTCTGTTATGGCCATGCTGTTGCCCATAATTTTGGCATAATGGTGCGTTTAAGCAGCCTCAGAGGCATCCATGCATGCTGCCCCTGCTGTTTCCTGTCCATTTCCGTGGTGTTTCCATACTTTTCTGAGGTTTCCAGGTGTTTGGCCAAGCTTCCCTGTGCAGAGCCTTGGTCCCCTTGAAAAATGCTCGAGTCTCCCATTGACTTCAATGGGGCTCGTTATTCGAGACGAGCACTCGAGCATCGGGAAAAGTTTGTCTCGAATAACGAGTACCAGAGCATTTTAGTGCTCGCTCATCTCTAATAATTACCGTATGTAAAGCTGACTGCAAGTGGTTAAAATGCAAACACCTGATTAATAATTGATAACAAAGGGGGTATAGTACATGAGACATCATATCAGTTATTGGTTATCTCTAGTCTCCCATTATTTACCAGACTCTGGATTGTGTTCCACAAGGGATGATATTACATTTTTATATTGCATATGTATTGATACTGTTATATTGTGGTAGAAATTCAGTAAATTCCCACATATATTGTATTGTCAGCAATGTGCCAGCTGGATCATTCACATAATTTTTTAAAACCTAAACTGTAAAGTGATATTTTATAAAGAGATGGTCATTTCTTTAAAATGTTAGCTTAGCTCTACTGCACCCCCACTTAGGTTGACACTCCTTGACACTTTTTATCAGATTAAAACCTGGATGCTTAAACATGGACATCTTATATAAAACCAGGTGGTCTCTTTGTTTCCCTGATCCCCTCCACCTCCCCCTGTTAGTTCCCTTTCATGCTGTGTTTTTCCATTTTTGGGATTGTTGTATTATGGAAAAATTTACAATAAAAACATCCTCCCCTTTCATATTGTACTTCTATATCAAGATAAGGCCAAAATTCATGTATAAGGCTACATTCTCACGAACATGTGGAAATGGCCGTATATATACGGGTACCATACGTCCCCATTCTTTTCAATGGGCAATACAGCCTTCCATCGAATGGCTGTATTGTGCACCGTACTGGACCGTACCATTTTTGAGCTGTGTAAAAATATAGAGCATGTTCTATTTTCTCAAGTACTTGCGTCTTTATGCCACATGGACGTCAATAGGAACATATAAAATACTGCATACGTTGTGCTGCTGTATATACGTGCAGTGTCCAGAACCATCCAGCCATCATTTGCCAGTCCACCGTATTTTATACGGATATGGTATGGATAAGGTGCCATACGTACACATATGGATGGAAAATGTTGCATATAAACAGATTCATACAGCATGTAAATAGAGGACTGCAGAAATCACAAGTTTGTGTGACTGTAGCCTAAGCCTGAATTCACACAGACGTATGCCTGCACGGCATCAGTCACGATGGAGAGGAAAAGGGGTGACCCCTCCCATAGCAATCCACGGCGCACGGCCCGTAACACGGGGAAAGATAGGACATGTCATATCTTTTCCCCGTGTATGGAGCAGTGAGGCACCGTACGGCCATTGCTGGTGTATGGGAGAAGTACACCTATGGCTATGTGAATGTGGCATAAGACTGAGACCTTTCTAAGCAGTGTCCATGTCTCAGCTCTGCATCTGATTCAGAGAATGTATATTTTGGTGAAATATCCTCCACCACATGATATTGAGGACACAGGAGACCACATTCTAATGCCTTGTTGGGAGGCTTGAAAGACCTGTTACCGAGTCCAAAGACTGAGTTTACTTAGTCCATGTGGAAGAAGAACTTGAAATAAAAGGTATAATATGCAAAGCTTCTACCTCAAATGGAGATGTGAAGTCTTCGTAAAAGGTATGCAACCCACAGCACTTTTGAGTTCTCCAAATAAACGATAACAGAGGTTGCAATCCATCTCCTTTTCTTTTTCCATTGGCTTGATTGGTAACCGTACACACTGCTTCAAAGAAGATGCACTATATTTATCCACCAGTTCTGGATAAATTTGTAGACTACAAGGAAAATAGATCCATAGTGCAAATCACTAATGGCTAACAAAGTATTTCAAAGGTATTTATTGTATTCACAAGCAGAAGTAAAAAAGTGCTTTGTATAAAATCATCTCTAATCTACACCAGCAGACATTCTCGCCCGACCCTGGGGTTAGCTGAATGGCTTCTTCCTGGGCATGACTCTGGCTATACTGACAAATCCTTTTATAGTATGTGAATGTGTGGAAAAAATATCTTTACATATTACATCACATATCTATATCTCACATACCGTATAACAATGTTTAATTTGTACCACAATCTTATACTTTTTTTTGTTTTAGACATATTAGAATAGATTAAATTACCTGGTAAATTTCTCATGCTATTCGTTTAGCCAATCATAATACTTCAAACAGACTTTTTCAACTTCCCGCTTCTTTTTTCTCCAATGGTGGTCTAAAATCATCTAAAATCATCTAACCAATCCATCAACAGTCCGCCTCTCTTATATGGGAATTTCTATTTTAATGAACTACCACTTACAGTGTCTCAGAAGCGGCACACCTCCCAAGCAACCTAAAATGGGAACGCCTCACTATGGCGATTTCCATTATATTATTTCACCAATGGGATTTCAAGTCAAAACGGACATACCTCCCTAGTAGCCAATCAGGAGAGCGCCTAAGTCCTATGGGAATTTTCATCATATTGTTCCCCCAAATAAAATTTCAGATCTGATGTTCCTCCCTCCCATTCCCCAGATAAACAACTTATGTGCCTGTAGCCTGCAGCTCTCCTCTCAAGCTATGCTGTTGTTTTTGCCGGCAGGATGTGAGTGTGTATCAGTGTGAGCTCCTCCTGCAATGCAAGGGGAGAGGCCGCTGCAGGGAGCAGAGAAGAGCTGAGCTCCAGAGTGTCAGTTGGCTGACCCTAAAGTCTGAAGATCCAGGGTCAGAAACCAGGGGCAACTGAACTTCTGTGGGAATACCCCTTTAAGGTGAGTAATATTTTTTTTAATTTATGCATTCGCTGCAATGTAAAATAGAAGGAAAATTCCAAGTGCCCCAGAATCAGGATGCTAGAACCTGCTTTAAGGTATGTTCAGTTTGGGAAATCTGGGGTGGTGAAAGGTTCTCTTTAAATAGACAATGGGGGACATTTATCAGAGCTCAACTTTCATTTTCTCTCAATTGTTTATAAAATTACAGCTGAGCTCTGATTGGTTTCCATTCACAACTGGAAGGGTTTTACATCAGACATTTCTGATAAATCTCCCTGTTTATCTGAAATAAATTGAAATAAATGTACATGAGCTTATGTGAACTTATGTGTGTCCGCCGCCAGGGGGAGTATCACAACTGGCGCACAATGTAACCAGTCCTGATAAATTTCCCCCTATGTGATACTGGCCTAAAAAAAGTTTTAAAAAAATCTAATGAAAAGAAAATTAATTTGCTATAGTTTTATAGGTTTTATACATTGCTCGAGCTTGGGTAACATTGTAAAGAATAGTAATTTCTTGTCACAACACCAAATAATTTCTAGGATACATAAAATTTCCTGTACAGATACAGTCCTTATATAATCACCATGCATTATACAACTTGTTTAAGTTTACATGTCATAATCCAGCTCATTGGTGACGTATGGCTCATCTGTAATCTCTTAGTTTCTGGACTCTGTCCCCAGATTCACCAACACCATGCTTTGTCATATAGGCAAAGATTACACCGTCAGCAGTTACCTGTGTCACAAAGGGTTACACATTGTAGAAGCAGGCAATCTGTGAGAGCTGCTGCTGAGCCAAAGTCAGGCCCATCCCTTTATGCAGAGCAGCCTGTAGCTCTCATCTCTTATTCACTGACTATCAGCATTGACAGTGGGGAAACTTCCAGCTACAACCATGCCACCATACAGAACCTTCTCTGTGCTGCTTCTCACCCTGAATCTGTCCGCCACATCCTTAGCGAGCAACAAACTTTTAGTATTTCTTATTGATGGCTTTAGATTTGATTATATTAATGATGAACAACTTGAAATCCTTCCTGGCTTTAAGAAGTTTGTCCAATACGGAGTCAAGGTGGATTATATGACCCCAGACTTCCCCAGCCTCTCCTATCCAAACTACTACACTCTCATGACAGGTAAGTCCCATTTATAGTTGTATATAACTTTGTGTTCCAATAACACATCAGCCATTTTATTCTTGTACTAATTCTGAAAACAATATACATTAAAATTCAGCCTTAGTTCACACTAGCATTAACAGAGTCTCCACTAAGCTTTCTATTATCTTGATTATTTTTGACACAAATATCACAAATATTTTCAAAAGTCTCACAATTCATTTGGCCTGTCATCGATGTGTGAACAGACCACACATGACCATGATACACAGGCTGCAGAAACAGACCATGGTTCTGTTTGTGGCCTGAGAATTCACACATTCGTGTTCATTAAGGCTAACTGCTAACTAGAATAGTCCAAAACATGTAACAGATTCAGATTGTTCCTTTACACCTTTTCTATGTGTAGGTTATACTTCTAGTTTTGATTTTCAACCACTAATGTAAAATACCAATCAAATACTGACCACGTACAGATCCCCTTACACTGACCACGTACAGATCCCCTTACACTGACCACGTACAGATCCCCTTATACGATAGACGTTGTGATGAAATTGACTCTGACTACACAAATATATAATGAATTACAAAAATTTAAAAATTTACTTTAATGTCTGTCCTATTCCTGATCTAAACATTTAGGCCAGGAGTGAACAACACACATTGTTATAGCACTGAACTTTAAATGGCCGCACCACTACCTAGCACCCTAGTGCACCAACAATTACAGTACAGCACAAAATGCCATCTATAAATTATAAATACCACAGTACAGCTAACACGTACTTAGCACTCCTTGGTCCTCTCCTGGGGCTTCTCTGCTGTGTGTGCTGACGCTGGCGCATACATTCAGCATCATGAGTCTGGATACAAAGCGGTTTGGCAGGAGAGGACCCGGGAGCAATGAGGACCTCTCAGCTGCACTCATGGCCACCCAGCAGGACGCAGACTACATGTGGCTTGTCAGACAAGGGTTGTGCATCCCTGTTCAAGGCTTTTAAAAGAGATGAAAGTGGTTGCACTTTATGCACATGCTCAGTAGTGAAGCCCCTCTGCTATAGATAAGAGGAAAAAGTCACTGGGAAGGAATGTCCGCACTCAGCTTACAACTGCTAGGACCAGCAAAACAGGGCTGTAGAGCAAAAGTTTGGCTTACCGACTCCACAGCTCTGGAATTTACTATGAAGCTACTGCAAAATCCAAGTATCTCCTTTCAATTCAGAAAAAAACACAGTAAAATGGCCAGTTAAAAAGTTTTTTTTTTAAACATTGTTTGCATCATTTAGTTCCAGGCCAATCCTAGTTGTGCAGACTGCACATATGTAAGTTTTAAATAAAAACACTTGCAACTGTTTAGTGTTTTCAGCCACTCCTGGTTTTGGCTTACGATGAGGGCGGTTTCACACTGACTTGTTGATTGCTGTTAACATTGTATTTACAGAACACAGTGTTAACACATTTGCCCAGATATATAATTGTGGCACATTTACTAATTTTTTCTGTCGGACTTTGCACGTTCTTTCTAGTGCAAACTGCTTGCACAGGTATTTAAGAAGTGTCCACACCACATATGTGTCACGCGCAACCCTTTTGTGTCGCAGCTGCACTAGTCTTCATGTGACACAAATTTCTGCACTGAAGGGGGTGCTCAGTTAGACCGTGAGCCACATTTAACATACAAAGTCGGACAGAATTGTGTTGCACTCCCCAAATAAAAGTGGTGCCCTCTGTCAGAGAAGTGCAGATGAAGAAATCCTGAATCTGACGTCCTCTGCTAATGTTAACAGCTGTGTAATTGGGTAACTCTTCTGTCCTCAGTTGTTGTGTTTCAAAATGCAATGTAAATGCCACGTGTGAACGCAGACTCACAATTATGTAACAGTATCTAGACACAGGGAAAAGATTTTGGCCATTGCATCATATAATTAGTTCAATAATCCCATCTGTGACTGGCATTGGTTATGTTAACTAGAGACACCTAATCCTGTCACACTTGGCATTGATACATAAGAATGTTAGATGTGTATGAATGAAACCTGGTTTTGCTACATTTTAAATCCATTTTCTGTTCAAATAAGGGCTATATCAAAGAGAAATATGGCAAGAGGGCTTTGGATAATTTTGGCTATCGCCATTGATGGGTTAGATGGAAGTTGGATGGAACCGAGTTTCTATTAACTTAATGTAAGCAAACAATCCTTCTCTCATAGAAATGCCTGTCCTCCACACCTTAGTGTTGTAATGATGGTTCATATTATGTAACAGGGCTTGCTTCAGTTTACTTAGAAAAACAATGGGGGGGGGGGTGTTACCATTGTTGTACTTACACCAGTCTTCAAAGTGTCACAACAATTTACCCCAAATGTATCATGTGAATCTAAATGTGATAGACATATCTATAAAGTGTTGTCTCAAAAGGTTGCAAATTCAGGCTCAAATCCTCTACATTCAATCAATAATACCAGAACTTTGTTGTGACTTTTTTGTTGTGACATGCAGTTGAAAAGTCACAAATGTACTCTAAATATTAATACCTCATGTACCAAAATAAAACCACTTAAAGAATGATGTTTAAGGGCTCTTTCACATTGACGTTGTTTTTCACGTTCGTGGCTCAGGGATTTTCACGGATGCCTCACAAAGCCATTTATTTCTATGGGTGTTTTCACATTTGCTTGTATTTTAACTGATCCGTTGTCCGTGGTAAAAATGATAAAACATTTCCTATTTTTTCACTGATGCGGATCACAAAAAGCAATAGAAATCTATGAGTCTGCAAAAAAACCTGAAAAACTGAAAAACTGTGATGTTTTCAAAGTAATATTACACCATCTGGTTTTTTTGCGGGCACAGAGACAAAACGGAACGGATGTGCAACTGAAGCTGAACATTAACGCCAATGTGAAAGAGCTTTAAGCCATTATAAATACTCTGATATGCTTAACCGGTTCGCGACCGCCTGCCGTGTATTCACGTCGCGTCGGTCGCGTCGCGCTGCATGGAGAGGGCTCACGGGCTGAGCCCTCTACATAGCCGGTAAGTCTTTGCTGCATATTGCAGCAAAGTCTTACCGGTAACATCCGCGATCGGTGCTAGCACCGATCGCGGGTGTTTTCACAGCGTGGGCTGCCGGCAAAGCTGCCGGCAGCCTCAAACAGATAGCGGCGCATGGGCGCCGCCATCTTACCTGGGATCGCCGCTCCCCGTGACGTCATCGAGGGGCGGCGAACCGTCTCCATGGTAGCCTCGGGTCTTCCGAAGACCCGAGGCTATTTCGTTTTAACCCCTTCATTACAATGTGCTGATAGCTGATAGCACATTGTAATGAATGAGGAAGAAAATCCCCATATACTGCCATACTGCAGTATGGCAGTATATGATAGGATCGATCAGACAACCTAGGGTTAAAGTACCCTAGGGAGTCTGAAAAATAGTATAAATAAAAATAAAAAAAAAGTTAAAAAAAAAATTATAATAAAAAAGCCTAAAATTTCAAATCACCCCCCTTTCCCTAGAACTGACATAAATATAAATAAACAGTAAAAATCATAAACACATTAGGTATCGACGCGTCCGAAAATGCCCGATCTATCAAAATATGATAACGGTTTTTCAATGCGTTTAACCCCGTAACGGAAAATAGCGCCCAAAGTCAAAAATGGCACTTTTTTGCCATTTTGAAAAATCTAAAAAAATCTATAAAAAGTGATCAAAAGGTCGTACAGTTCTAAAAATGATATCATTGAACATATTATCAAATTTCGCAAAAAATGACACCACCCACAGCTCCGTACACCATAGTATAAAAAAGTTATTAGCGCCAGAAGTTGGCAAAATCAAAAAAATTATTTTTGTACAGGAGGTTTTAGTTTTTGTAAATGTATGAAAACATTATAAAACCTATACAAATTTGGTATCCCCTTAATCGTACCGACCCAAAGAATAAAGTAGACATGTCATTTGGGGCGCTCAGTGGAAGACGTAATATCCAAGCCCACAAGAAAATGGCGCAAATGCATTTTTTCACCATTTTCATTGCATTTGGAATTTTTTTCCCGCTTCCGAGTACATGGCATGGAATATTTAATACCATTATTATGAAGTGCAATTTGTTACGCAGAAAACAAGCCATCACACAGCTCTTTACGTGTAAAAATAAAAAAGTTATAGATTTTTGAAGGTGGGGAGTGAAAAATGGACATGAAAAAACAGGAAAGGGCCCGGTCCTTAACCGGTTAAAATGCCAAAAACCTCCAAAGAGTGTCTAAAAACTGACATAAGATTCCTGCCTAATGATGCCTCGCTTTTATAATAAAAGTGGGTAAAGTTAAAGGGTACGATGGCTTTCATTATGGCCAGCTATACATTTTGTCTGGAGCAGTAGATATATGTAATACATGGGTAGCATACATGAGAACACCTTCCTTTGCATTTTGCACTTCTCACATGTTGGGCTTGTGTACAGTTCTTATTTTGTATGAGCATTGGCGCAGGTTTTTGTATTGTATTTTTGTATTTGTATTTTTGGTTTGGGATTTTTGTATTGGCTTGAACATGTTTGTACGGACACCGTGCCTTTATAGGATTATACCATAGGATTACATCACATACATTGCATCTACTTTTCTTCTAAATGAAGTAGACGTGTATTATTGTGTGAGTGAATAATTAAATTGGTCACAGCCTTTAGCATTAAACATAGTTACCATTGACCTTTAGAAACCACAATGATCATTTAGCCATAAACTCAAGATCACCAAATTTCAATGTTCTTTCATGTGAATGAGTGACTAACCCCTTCCAGTAAAGACCCGTGACCTATTACAGTGAAATAAAAGGGAGGGTGAGGGGGGAAGTTCTCAGATTCTTGGCTGAGAAACACTTGGATAACTTGTGCAGAATGTACAATGATGAGAGAAAGAGAAAATTGTCAAAATAATGTCTTCCTCAGGATAGAAGATCAGTGCTAAAATATAATGTTTCTCAAAACCTAAAGTGACGTGTTTCCTATATCACAAGTTGGTCTGCAGTGGCGTAACTTGACGCTGATGGGCCCCAGTGCCAGGCCCCCTATAATGAATGGTTCATAGTACTATTCTTCTCATATGGGAAAGTGAGACCTTATGGGCCCCCAAAGCCTCTTGCGCCCAGTTGTGACGGCATCCTCCCCCCCTTAAGTTACACCCCTGTTGGTCTGTATGAAGCTTCCCAGTCGAGAGAGTGAAGATGCTGCTGTGTGATAGCTCAAAGTTTTTGGCCTCTGCCCCATTATCTCAGCAGCTCTAAGAAGACGACTTTCACATAGCCCATATTTTGCACCAGGAATAGCTTAAAAAATTTTTTTAGCGATATATGGCTTTCCATTATAACTTGTCTCCTCATTGGTTCCTGATGCAAAATACTGATGAAATACTGAGTGAAACTGACCTTAGGCAGCTGACAGGCACCTGTCATTGTGTTTGTCACCAAAATGTTTAATAAGCAGAGGTCGTATCTCTGAGTAGAGAGCTCACAAGGCAGAAGCTCAATAATAGGATGGATGGCAATTCCTCAAGCAAAGCCTGCTATGTGCTTGTCAACCGTGAGAAAGGTGACACGTAAACTATGTCCATGGGAGAATATGATAACTAAATCAGATAAAGAAGAAGTCAAGAACAAAAGTTACTTTACTGTACTTGATTGAGACTTGAGTGGAGTGGTACAAAGACGGAAAAGGATAATTGTTGCCCCATCACAACTGAGATCCTTATTGATTTAAAGGAACAATCCAGTCAGAGCTAACTTACTGAATTATGCATGGTGCGGGGCAGAAAGGGAGGAGCATGACTTATTTTCATTGTATTTCTAGAACCTTGCTAAAACCTAGAGTCACGCTCCTCCCCTCAGGCCCTGCACGAGGTATAATTAGATGACTCAGCTTTGACTGGAGTGTTCCTTTAAGTGTCATGGATGATGATCATGCTGACAGTGATGATTTAGTGCTGAACTGGCTTGGGTGATGTGAAGGCGATGACATCCAAAAAGCGGTTGGAGGTAGTGGAAGGTGGCACCTATTTACTGTGCAATCACCAATACCATAGGCAATACTCCTGCTGGTGGAGGCAGATTTGTGCAGCCATATACTGCATGGTAATTTTTTTTCAACATTGCCAGAAGACAAAACCATAGCAATGTGGGGCTATATAAAAGCGATAACCTACTTAGGAACCTTTCACATGAACGTTTTTGCTGTACATTTTCTTGTATTCCTGTATTCGTGGATAACTTAGGGCTTCATTCTGTGTAATTGGATTCATTCTCGCTGATGTTTCTTTCTAGTGCTGTGTTTGCGTAGCTGTAATATCAGGTCCCATTTTTAGCTGTTTTTGCATCTAGCCCCTTCCCATTGAAGTCTATGGGGAACAGTTACAATGGCATTTTCGCCAGTTTTGTGGCGCTCTCATCGCATGTTCTACTTTCCAACCTATTTATTAGCTGGCGGCGACAGAAAAAATGACTTCTTTCACCTGCTTCGACTTTTCTCCGAAAAGGGTGTGGCTTTGGCGTAGTGGAAGCTGTGACACAATAGGGCACATGTATCATAGTTTTTTGGCTGCCACTTTTTCAAGTTTTGTGAAGTTGGCCTACTTAACCCCTTAGTGACGTGGCCTGAAAAGGCTCTAGTGACCGGGCATTTTTAGCAAATTTTCGTAAGTGCCGGTTTAAGGTCCACAACTTTTTTTTTTGCCATGCTACCTTAAAATTTTTTGCTGTGTTTTTTAGGGACACAAAGCCAGTTAAAAAGGTAATAAAAGTTCAAACATTTTTATTTGTATTTGGGGTTAAAAGTGGAAAAAGTACTTTTTTTTATTTTTCAAATTAACTCAAAATGAACATTATTAATTAATTCCCTATTTAGCTTTGGTCTTTTGATATATAATATGTATAGTCTTTGACAAACAGGGGGGCTATGACAATCCTTTTTGTAGTGTAGCGTTGGATTTTTTTTTATTATATAGCAAAATGTCATTGTATTTTTATTAATATTTATTTATTCATTCATTAATTTTACTTTATTTTTTTTCTTTTACAAGTTTTCCCCTGTAGATGAGGCATCTATAAGAGCCTCAGTTACAGGGGAAATGAACCCCACCTGTGACTAGGGAGTCTGATCAGAGCTGGACTGTGTCTTATTAGACCCAGCAGCTCTGTTTAACCCCTTTAGACCCGGCTCCATGGCTCATTCAGCGCAATGCTGTGAGGAGCGGAGATGGGATCTAGGGTCTCCAGGTGTCTCTGACACCCGGAGAGTGGGTCCTGCTCCCACGGCTAGCGTGGGACTACAGACCTGCGCCCGCTGACGTCTAATAGTAGTTTACCAAAAGTAAGTCAGGGTCTAGGCTGCTCTGTTTGGGGACTTATTGAGCACAAGTATGGGATAATTCCAAGCCCAAATGTCACACAAGTTAAACAAACATCTGGGCTACATAGATAAATCCCGCATACTGCACTAAATCCTTCAGGCAGTTGACTCTCGTATGCTGCTTGAATCTGCACCTAAAAAGTCACAAACTGCGAAATGTCTCACAAAAAAGTTGCATGAAAAAAGAAAAAGGAAGCAATAGGAGTCAATGGAAGCAATATTCCCCAATGTGTCATAGCCATTTTTGGGTGCTGTAAACTGGCGGATAGTAGACCAAGAGAAATTTGGTCTAGCAGGGACACAAAACCATGCTACTGCAGGTAACTTCCTTTTGAAAAGTGGCGTTTAAAATCAAATTATGTTCTACTGCAATGGCTATCATGGATTTTGGATTAATTGTACGATGGTCCATAAAATGTAGATGGCTATTGGGATGACGGAGGCAAAACACTTCCCACCTTAGGATGTCTGCTGCCTGTTCTTCTGGCATCCAATCCCGACCTGACGAGGTCAGCCACCGATGCATTGCTGCAGCGTTCATTGCTGCACACCAGGGCAGGGCTCAGCCTGTTCTCCGACTGCTAGACACCTTTCTGGAGCTCGGGATAGATTTTGGCCCCAGGGGCAGAAAATAGTCTTGGCGCCAGTAATATATTTACACAACACCATAATATTAAATATGAGTATGTATCCCTTTTCCGAGAGCAAATTGGTAACCAAGCCAGTGCAGACACCGACAGTTTATGTAAATGTCCCCCTATGAGGACAGGTTTGCAGGTTGCATTCAGGTTCACAGGTTTTTGTGGACCATTTTTGCATCCAGATACAATCCATTTGTTCAAAAAATCATTACATTACCAAGTTTAAATAGAGTCAAGGAGCCAATGATACAATTTAAACCAGATTCACGTCTTTTCAGTATTAGGATGGCATATGGATGACACAGGTTAAAAACAGGCACCACTGGCCTCTGTAAATAAAGACTCAGCAATGACGGACAGCACTGCAGCTAAACGGGAGCACCGGAGGAAGTGAGTTTAAGTGGTTTATTCTTTTTATACACCTCCACATATATAATATTTTTTTAAATCCCGGACAACCAGGATTGAATACTAAAAATCTCATCCATGCTGTACTACTGAGTTTGCAGCTGTTACCACTAGTCCCCTACAGCCAAACTTCTCCAGTCTGCTCATCCTATTCCAAACTCTACTGCTAATGCATGGCTGCTAATGCATGGTAGCATGGCTACCACTACAAGCTAGATATCTCCTGCCCTGTCCACATTGTGCTGCTGCTACTGATGTTGGGAAAAGTACCATCCATAGGAAAAATATAACAAAACAAACCCTACCAATCACTCAAATTATTGTACAAAACTGGATATGTTAACTGTAGTACTATAAATATTATTGTTTAAAGAGTATATTATTACCAAAAAATGTTAAAATGTTACATTTTATGTCTTAATTAATCTAAATCCATGTATATGTGTTGTGTTCTCATAGGACGCCACTGTGAAGTTCATCAGATGACTGGAAACTACATGTGGGATCCAAAGACTAGCAAGTCATTTGATATTGGTACTAATACAGATAGTCTTTTGCCAATGTGGTGGGATGGATCAGAACCACTCTGGGTCACCATGGAAAAAGCAAAAAGGAAAGTTTTTATGTATTATTGGCCAGGTAATTGGTTTTTATAAAGTTGTTACATATTGTACAATTGGTATTTTAAAACATATTGGGGCACATTTACTTATACGAAGGAGTTCCCCAAAGTGCATTGTCCGACGACAATGCACCGCGCCGTGATTCAATAAGATCGTGCTCTCGATTTCCTGAATGTGTCGCTACCCCAATCCGGTCCGCCAGAGTTCACCATCTTCTTCCCGCTGTATGTAAGTGCATGTCTTGCGACACAATCGTGCTCAGTCCGGATCAGTCCAACCGCCCGCCCCCCGATTTCTGTCGCATGAAAGCCGGCGCCGCTGCGCCAAAACCTGATCACGTGCAACACAATCCCCTTCTAAATAGTAGTCCCACCGGTGACATCCCCGAAAATATCCGACGAAAGTGCGGTCTGTGGACCGTTAGTAAATGAGCCCCAATGTGTTTTCTTGCCTGAATTGCAATGATTACTCCATCCAACAAACATATATCCGCCTCCAGTTAACAGCGCAGAAATGTTTCCTATATATTTTAGGTCCAAATATAAATATATGGAAATATACTTCCTAAAATAAATATATTTTCATTAACAGTACTTTATATTATCTACCTTGACTTCCCCCATGTGTTTCACCCCGTTAGCCACAAGCATATACACTCCTTGATATATGGGACAGCAATTAGAAGAGTCACCATTACATCAAATCCCCTTGACATCCTCTCCACTCAACAGGTAGGACCGGGTGTAGAAATAAACGCTACACAGCCCGGTCTGCAGATAAATCAAGAGGCCGGACGTGCGGGGATTTCATCCGCCGGCGTATGATAAAGCTCCACCTCATTTACATACTCCTTAGGAATGTACCAAAAGAGCAGACAACAAAGCAACCCTCCCATAGAAAAGCACACATTGGTACCCTACCTAACAATAACCCAGGGCAAATTTAACGACAATGGTCAAGTGATGTAGTAGATGTACAATACAGTAGAATATGAATTAGTTTACCCCACTTTGTCCTCAGTGGTTACCTCTATCCACTACATGGTACAGTGACTTCATATGATTCAACAACTTGATTCAAAGATGTGACCAAAGATGTGAGAACACATCGCAAACTATGACCTTTACTGTAACCCGATGTATGTACAACTTCCCCAGTTGCCACCAGTATAAGTTAGTAGTTAGTCCCAAGTGCAATGAAAAAGAGGTCTGGAGCCCATGGCTTCATCTTAGCCAATCGATTTTGGATGGATAAAATAATGCAAATGTCCCACTGGACACACCCAGATAAGTATTATTTATCTCCTATATTTGGTGATAACTTTATCATTCTTGTCCAGAGGTATTATTAGGTGGAGTTACCAATGTGCACTTCTGTATCTTATTGTGGCTTTGTTTTATTCTTTCTCACCATCTTCTTAATTTGTTTTGTATCGGCTCCAAGCTGGAGATGAGTGGTCTGCAAATATCTGTGGTGACTCCACTTGTTGCTGTCCTAAATATTGAAGTTATATATGAGCCTGAAGTGGCATGGGCTAAATGCGATAGATGAGTAAAGGGACCATATAACTATAGTTAAAGATATATTGTTCACAAAAATACAAGTTTTAGGCTCTTTTCACATTGCCTGTGTGGGGATGTATATGGTGCACCGGTGGCATGCTCTATCTTTCCCCATTCCTATGACCGGGCGCTGTGCATCGCTATGGAGAGGGGAGAAATGTTTGAGTGATACATTCATGCCGCGGGTAGAAATACTTTTTACAAGCCCCTCCAGCTTTCTTCTTGCACCGGAAGAAACCAGTAGCAAATTCTACAGCCAGACATTTCTCTACAGATAATGTTCTAAGTATAGCTAAGTTATTTTATTCGAGCGAACTGACGGTGCAGTGAATGTGTTGCCTGTCACTAGTTATTTCCGAACCCTCTAAACCTTTTACTTGTCTTCAGTGCAACAGTGCACCAGCAACCTCCAAATTCTATACACATAATGATACCCATTGACCCTCAAAGATACAGGGTGTTTTATTTAAAAAAAAAAATGTGTATATAGATATTTTTACATAGTGGTGAAAAAAAATATTATTTTACCATTTACAGGCTGTGAAGTTGAGATTCTTGGTGTCAGACCCAATTATTGCCGTGAATATTACAATTTCCCATCAGATGCTAATTTTACACGGGCAGTCAATGACGCTGTTCAAACTCTGAGGTACAGTAAAACATTTCTAATTTCTTTATAGCATTTTATAGAGTTTAATATTTAAAAAATAGTCATATTTTTACTGTACTTCTGTTTTAGTTTTTTTACTTCCTGCATCCTAATAGCCATAGCTGTTTTATTTTACCATTTGCAAAGCCATGTGAGGACTTATCTGCAGGACAAATTGTGCTTCATTGAGACCCCATTTAATATTATATTTAACGTACTGGAAAGCTGGAAAAAAAATCCAAATTCAGTGTAATTGACAAAAAACTGCATTTGCTGTTGTTCTCATCTTTGGTTTTTATACGGCTTTTACTGCCAGGCACAAGTGTGGCATCCCCTTTATTCCTTGATTCAGTTTGATTAAGTCTCTTCCAAATTTATGTATATACATCCCCCCTTGAGCAAACGGAACAGTATGGAGCGGTAATGTGCAGCATACGTGCGGCACATACCGTTCTGTACCCAGGGAAAAGGTAGGACATGTCCTATCTTTCCCCGTAATATGGCGCCGTGTATCTCTATGGAGAGGGGGGGGGGAATCAAGCTCCCTCTCCCGTGTGCTCAATCTGCTACGGCACGGCAGGCACATGTCTGTCTGAATGAAGCCTTAGACGGTATATCAGAATCAATTCCAAGAGGGAATTATGTTAAAAATGGGACCAAGACTGTTATTTTTATAACCCTATATGTTCCCGACTTTATTACATATGTGTTTTGTATAATTTTTTATTGCAAAGGTGATCTAATTTTTCTTTTCTTTTATAGGAATGGAAACGCTGAAATGGCTGCCGTCTATTATGAACGTGTTGATATAGAAGGTCATCACTTTGGACCCTTGTCTGAGCAAACCAAAAATGCCACAAAAGTAGTAGATCAGATGTTACAAAATCTGGAACAACAAATGATAGTAACTGTTGTTTATTTATTAAAGATCTAAAATTCAAACAAAATCTGATGAAAACGCAAAGCTTTATCCAAGAACAAAATCTGTAAAGGGTTCATAATGCAACCATAACTTAAAACTCCCCTTATAATATATCCCTGCATAGGATAACCCTCTTTAAAAAAAAGAGGATGAACTTTATGGGGAAGATTTATGGAGTCTAGTGCATCTTTGATCTCCCTTGCTGAAACTACCCTGCATATAAACTTACTACAAAAATGCGATAAATCTCCCCCTATGTAACCATGGTGTATCCCAAATGTACATCATAATTACAATTACAATCAATGGTTGAGTACTACCTCCATCATTACTAAATATACTAATAATCAGTGTTGGATTGGGATTCCTTAGGCCTTATAGAGAAAATTAATCTGCAGATCCACTCTTTATTATCCCCCAAGAAATATAGCAGCCTCCAAATTGGCTTGTTTTCTGCTGGACCTCTGGAGTTCAGTGTTGAGTTGAAAGAGAGCCCATCGAAGGATCCTCTGGTACTCTGGTGGGCCAGTCCGACACTGCCAATAAGCATGATCGGATATTGAGAACATTGTGATATTTTTTAACAGATTTTCCAATTTTCTATAAATAACACAAAATAATAATAATAGAAATGACAAAATTTAAAATTTTCTAATATACTTTAGATTTTCATATATATATATATATATATATATATATATATATATATATATATATATATATATATATATATATATATATATTCCAATATGGGTTAGTTTTCAATTCCTTAAAGGGGTTGGCTCCTTTCAGTAAATAATTTGATATTATTTGTGTAATGAAAAGTTATACAATTTTTCAATATACTTTCTGTATCAATTCCTCATTTGCTGCCCTCTTATAGTAAGCTATATATCTATCTATATTCACTTCCAGTGGATATAACCTGTCCATGGTGTGTGATGGACCTGCAGGTGCACGAGCCGTTATTATCACTGAGAGTAATAAGAGCTGTGTGATAATAATGGCTCCTGCACCTCCATCACATCACATGGACAGATTATATCTACTGGAAGTAAATAGAGAAGCTTTCTATAGAAGGACAGCAAGCAGAGATCTAGGAAACGGTGAGGAACTGATACCGAAAATATATTGGAAAATTGTATAACTTTTCCTTACACAAACAATATCAATTATTTGCTGAAAGTGGACAACCCCTGTAATTACAAAGATTTCATTTATTCAATATATTTAACTAAAACAGAAACACTCATTTAACTCTCTTTTCATTTAAAGGACACCTGTCATCAGGTCTGTGTCACTAATCCTGTCACTACTACCTGTTGGAGCAGCTCACAAGGATCCCATCCCAGCCTTTATCTAGTTATTTCATACATTATTCATTGTAAAATCATCTATTCTTTATTATGTAAATGAGGCTGGTCACATGGTCAGAGGCAGTGATGTCACCCCTGTTTCCCCTCCCCTCTCCCTGCTCATGTCTGTGTGTAATGTATAGTAAAGCATTGATAGTGTGTGCTGCATCCTCCTAATATACAGGTGAGAGACACAGACATCAGCTACACATGAATCTGACATGTTCTGCTGTAACATGGCTGCCTGGAGCTGCTGTATCTCTCCTAAACACACACACATGCACACACAGGCTGCAGGGGGCGTGGCCACCAGCACCAGGAAGCACATCATTATACAGCCTCACATCATTATACAAGCTGTCAGTCAAGCACTGGGGGTGTGGCTGTGCCTCCCACTCATGAATAGAGTGGACAGCTTGAATATGCTAATGCTTCATTGGACATTTCACAGGTCATTTGCATACAGCTTTAGGACCTCATTGCTTAGGGTTACAGGCATGTAGAGGGACAATGAAGGGATAGAGGCAATGCTCTCTAATGGCAGTTTATGAAAATATATTTAGTTTAGGGGGGTTATTTTGCATGACGGGTTCTCTTTAAGACAGTTTTAAGTCGTGGTAGAAATGAACCTTTAACACATTATTTAACAATTAATTTCTGTTACATATTGTTAGACTAAAATGCATTCAAAGCACATTCCATGTCTAACTGGACTTCTAGAATGTAGACAGAATACATTGTATGTTCATGACGTTCCCATTGACTACACTATTTGCCAGGCTTACGTATTAAAACTGAACTGTATGATGTATTTGATATAGAATGCCTATGTTGATTAAAGGGGTGGGAGTAAAGTTGAAAATTTAGCATTTTGGGCTGAGGCATAGCTTTACAAGAAGTTTTGGACTGCCAAAATCTTTTAATATTAATTATTTATATTTAATAATATAAAATTTAAGGCACAAATTTCGATGTTGACTAAATGTGAAAAACACCTTTATGCAGCAGCCGTCCAATGTTGGAGGTTCTGTAGACTCACAATTGATGGAAACAAATATATAGTGCTGATTTCATCTGGAAAAAAATATTCATACGAAAGGACATGATTGATAACTCTCAATACTTGTGGGTCAACAAGTTTTCACACCGCCCCACCACCCCATGTATTAAAATGGACTCCCATATACATACAGCCATGGTTTCCACAACCCCATGTGTGAGCCGACTGCCCAAGCTGCAAGCAGAAGCAGGAATTGGGCCTACTACAAAATTTTTGGCTTGGGCAGTTCTTTTCTAGTGAGCAGACCTCACAAGCCAATGACACATGAATTTGCTGTGAAAGCCACAGCCAAGCATTTTCCAAGCAGTGGCCGCTTTATAATAGTTCTCTCTGTTCTGGCCCATATAGGGCCCATATATACACATTCCCTATGGTCAGCGCTGATGACACAATTGCCTCAACTTTCTGCCTTTACTAAAGAATTGCTGCTTGCTTTGTATCAAAAAACAGTGGTTCAACAAAGACAAAGGGAAAATGAAGAAATTAATCAGCAGAAAATTTTATTATACATGTTGACCAATATTTCTCCCTTTTTATTTTTTATTAGCAAAATGGACTAAAAGATAAAGTAAATGTCATTCTTTTCTCTGACCATGGAATGACAGATATATTCTGGATGGAGAAAGTGATAGAACTTGAAAAATATATTGACTTTAATGACATCTTACAAATGAAAGACCGTGGTCCAGTTGTGAGTCTGTGGCCTGCAGAGGGTAAACACACCAAGGTAGGTGGTGCTGACTTTTACTTCTGCACCAAGTTTGTTCATTATAACTGCATTCATATTATGTAAAATGTCCATAAAAATTGAGACCAAGATGTTAGTATACATGGCAAAGTCCATTTAGCCTCAAAATGGCCAATTAAAGTGGTTGTCGGGTCTGGCCAACTCCGAGAATAATTCATATATAAGCTATAATGAATGTATGTCATAATGTAGAAATGAAAACTAAAGTGAATATATTAGTATTGTGTTATTTTGCATGACCTGATATCATTTTACAATGTCTTGCATTTGACAGGTCTACGACCAGTTGAAAGTTGTACAGCACATGTCTGTGTATGAAAAGGAGCAAATTCCAGATCGGTTTTATTATAAAAATGGAAAATTTGTACCACCATTAACTCTGGTAGCTGAAGAGGGTTGGTTCATAGCTCAGGTACAGTAGATATGAATGATGGCATTCCAGCTTTCCATGGTATGGATTCCATAAACTATATTCTTTTTATATTATTTAGAGTAAAGAAAAACTTCCCTTTTGGAATAATGGCACAACACCTAATCAAGGCTGGCAATATGGGTGGCACGGATATGACAATGAGTTGATGGACATGAGAGGATTTTTTTTGGCATCTGGCCCAGGTAAATATAGATAGATGATGATCATCAAATAAAAACGATTGTTTCTTCTTCACCAATCCTCTGTCCTCTCCAGTCCCCTCTGTCCTCTCCAGACCGATCTTTCCTCCTTGTCCTCTAGACCCATTGATACTCCCCTGTCCTCCTCCTGCAGACTCCCCTGTCCTCCTCCTGCAGACTCCCCTGTCCTCCTCCTGCAGACTCCCCTGTCCTCCTCCTGCAGACTCCCCTGTCCTCCTCCTGCAGACTCCCCTGTCCTCCTCCTGCAGACTCCCCTGTCCTCCTCCTGCAGACTCCCCTGTCCTCCTCCTGCAGACTCCCCTGTCCTCCTCCTGCAGACTCCTCTGTCCTCCTCCTGCAGACTCCTCTGTCCTCCTCCTGCAGACTCCTCTGTCCTCCTTCTGCAGACTCCTCTGTCCTTCACCTCCAGGCTCCTCTATCCTTCACCTCCAGGTCCTCTGCCCTCCTCATGCAGACTCCACAGTCCTTCACTTCCAGGATACTTTGTCCCCCCTTCTGCAGGCTTCTCTGTCCTCCTCATCCAAACTCTTCTGTCCTCCTCATCCAGACTCTTCTATTCTCCTCATCCAGACTTTTCTTTCCTCATTCTCTAGACTCCTCTGTCCTCCTCATTCAGATCCCTATGTCCTCCTCCAGAGCCCTCTGTCCTTTACCTCCAGACACCACTGTCCTTCACCTCCATAATCCTTTGCCTACACCTTCAGGCCTCTCTGTTTTGCTTATCCAGACCCCTCTGTATTTTTAAGACCCTTTAATCCTCCTCCAGGCCCCTCTGTCCTGCTCATCCAGACCCATCTGTATCTTTAAAAGCCCCACAGTCCTCCTCCAGTCCTTTATATTGCTCCGACATCCTCTTCCTTTCTCTTCATTGCAGCCGTGCATCATCGGGACACTCTGGGACTGGGACTCTATTATTAAAATCCAGTATGTTTCCCAAACTCACAGATGAGCTTTTCTGTGATCCTGTCATGCAGCCAATTACAATTGGGTACTAAATATGTGTCCATTAGTCACAGAGATAGTTTTGGGTGTGGTAAAGATCTGATGAAATTTTGTTTGCCAGAAGTAGTCCCATATCATAGCATTAGTCATCCGTATCTTAAATAACATTGTCACAATCAAAAAGTGATGTGGAACTCAATGTAGAAAGGACAACAAGTTAATCTATATGGTTTCAGAATTTCCTCCAAGAGCGATACAAGTCAATATTATTGAGAGTTTTGCTATGGCTAACAAGTGCAGCACTTGTGTCATCTGAATGTTTTCAGGGAAGGTGTTTGAGCTTTCAAACAGAAATATTCATAGATTTTCTGATAAAATTGAGGGACATCTTGAGTATATTTCAACAGATGTCTAAAGGATCCATTAGGATCCCAGCAGAGATCTTGACCAAAACAGACACAAAACATGAATTAGATAGTAGTATATACTGTACTCTTTTATCATTTCTTTTTGATCAACTCTTTATTATGATTTTTTGAATAAGTTTACACATATGCAGCAGTCCTTACAAGGGCGAAAAGAAAGCGCAAGACAGGGCCCTTACTCCTGTCGCAGCAGGAGGACCACTGCACTATTTTATCATTTCTATTAACAATTGGCAGATGAAAACATGTTTGTTGTGGGGCTCTTAAAAAGGTTGTAGCAAGTCAGGGGATTAGGGAATAAAAAGCTGATTGGCAAGGTCCAACTGCTGGGAACCCACCTGATACCACCTGGAACCCACAGGAACAGGACCCCCTAGCAATTCACATCAGGTCAAGCATGTCCTACCACAATAATATGGCGGCAGTGTTAGATAGGGCTGGTCTATCTCCCATTGACTGTAGAGCGCTGTGCTCAGGGTAACCTGTTGATAAAAACCCTTAAAGCCTCATACATAGACAGACAAGAAGAAGTGGTTCATGGCTTAATTTTTTGTTTCAGATTTTAAAGAAAACTTCAAAGCTGCTCCAATCAGATCAGTTGACGTGTACAACATAATGTGCAAAGTTCTTGGTATGGAGCCAAAGCCTAACAATGGATCATGGTCTAGGGTGGAGAGCATGTTACAAAGTGGAGCCTGCCCTAGCATTCTGAAAACATGCCCAATGATACCCCTACTCTTCACACTTGTTGCAATATGGATGTAGCCATTCTTTTGTAGGATTAATAAGGGATTTTCTTTCATTTATCTTTCCTATTTAATTTTTAGCACAACTTTTATATAATATGTTTGCCAAAATTATAAATTACTTTCTGTACATGCTTGTTTTGTGAGTCTCATGCAATTCGCCCATTATATTTGAACAATACTTCCTTGTTAGGCAGGTTCTCTTGGCAAGAAGCTGATCATAAAGTGTACCCATGTTGGGGCTCCCAATTATATGGGAGAGATGGCAATAGGTGTTCAATTTTCTAACAGCTCCACCATATGAGGAATGGAGCATTACATAGCATCCATTAAAACTTATGGATTATCATTAAGTGATGCAGGACAATGCAGGTCCTCCAAAGCAAGAGACACTCCCCAGTCCCCTCCAGTATTGGCTCAGAATATAAATGTTCTTTTTTTTTTAATACAGGTTGAGTTAGTAGACCGTGATATGATCAAATAATCGGACATGTTATCGAGGGGTCCACTGCTCAGGACTGCCTTTATGAGCCAGAACAGAAAGTTGCTAACAAGAAGTTTGAGGTCACTAGAGCTACTATCTATGTAATAGTGGCAACTACAGTAAAATGCCTGCCATCTAGACCTGCTGCTAATTAAAGGAATTATCTATGGTTTGTTAATTTCTTAAAACAATGAATTAGTACTTGGATATCTCCTAGAAATCAAAATATATGCTTAGCAATTTGACAATACTAATTTGCCCTATCACTGCCATGTTGTAATCTACTCCATAATAATCGAAAATGCAACCTTTATAAATGTGTTATGTAATATTCCAGTTTTTTATGCCAAATTGATACACAAAGCAATCTCCATTATAGAGCTAGAGCTATATTACCATCGTGGATGAGTTATCCAAGATAATGGGACTATTGAAACAATGATTATAACAAAATGATTATTGTCATGTCTATAGAAACCTTGGCTAAAAGGATATTTCATTATTTTACCTGCACAGTGAATGGAATAAAAAGTAAAAATTAAAAAACATATCACAATTGCTACCATATTTTTGTGTATTCTGACTGACAAAAAAAAATGATCAATTGAAACGTTGGATCTACTGCAAAATGGCCCCTTATTAAAACTTTGTCTCATCATGTAAGTCATTTTAGAAAGAAAAAAAAAGTTAAAGCTCTTTTGTGCAAATGTAGTATAATAATAAAGACCTATTGATATCTGGTTTCTTAGTAATCACACCACCAAATAATTTTAGCATTTATTATATGGTATTGGCAATGATAGCAGGTATTAACTCTTTACATATCGCTGGCAAAGGGTGCCGCCATCTTGGCTGTGGTCCATCCATCACCATAACAGCCTCGGGCCTTTAAGACCCAAAAACTTCTGCCAGTGGCACATTCTATACTGTAGTATGGCAGTATATTAGATTAACTTTTATCCCAAAACTGGGAAATTATTGCGGTGTAGTTTTAATACATCAAATATCAACACACATTCACATAATTTACATTTAAAATACTTAACAATATATATAATTTATACAATATAAAAACGTTAAAAAGCTCCACCAACCCTAACAATGCCTTAATATCTCCAAAACAGTATCTGATTATATAGGACAATGGCAGTTGGAAGAAAATACCTATGATAGCATACTCTGTGCACCTGTCACCTGAAAATACTCATCTGGCAATGAAAATACTCTGTTGCCTGTCAATCTTCTGATTTAGCGAATTATATTGATTGTCCAAGATATATTTAAATTTATCTAGAATTCTTTTCTCCACTACCAGTAAAAAAATTATCTAAATTAGCCCCCATAGTTCTTTCAGCCTTTTTATAACTTTATCATTGAGCTATTCTATATCCAAAATAAACACAACCAAAAGAGATGGTGCTAGCAACAACAGTGTCATAAAACGTGTCATTTAACGCATGAAGGTGCAGTCTACTATCAACATCCACAAGACTTATATCACAAAAGTAAATTGATATAAACATGAAAAATGACAAAAGCAAATCATACAAAAGAAATGCAGATGAGATATTACAAATAGTAACAAAGTCACGAGGCAACGTCCGGAAACAGGGGTAAGGGGTCAAGGCAGCCCCACACATTCTGCCACATATAGCGGCACCCTTAGGGGTAATGTGAGATAAACCAAGAATATACAGTATATAACAGTCATGTGTGTGTCAGAGTAAGGCTACATTCACACTAACGTATGGGGGACGTATATACGGCCGACGTATATACGGCCGACGTATATACGGCCGATATACGTCCCCCATAGGCAGCAATGGGCGCACGGCACCCTACGGGAGCGGTCCTATCTTTTCCCGTAATATGGCGCCGTGCGCCATAGGTTGCTATGGAAAGGGGCGGGGGTGAGCTGCGCTCACCTCCTCCTCCTCTCCCCGTACAATGCCGTTGCCCGCTACGGTACGGGCGGGCAATGGCAGTGTGAATATAGCCTAAGAGCCATGGCGTCTGGAATAATATACTGCACGTACGAACCTCAACCTCCAAGAAGTTGGAGAAGGTGTCCGTGCACAAGGACAACGTGGCCATAACAGCAAAGCACCCAGAGCCCAGTATAAATAATATATCTTAAAAGGTAATATATAAATAATATTCAAGAATTGAAACAATACAATAGGTATTAGAATATCACGTATACATAATGATACACCCAAGCTTTTTGAATAGAGGATAAAGAACAATTCATGATTACCAAATAACAGTGTCCTATGGTGTGGTGGGCAATGGGGGAAAGATTGCAATACACGTTAATCCAAAATTTGATGCATGTGACTCAGTACGTACAATAAATACAGTGCATATGCATACAAAAACTAATAACGTGTACAGTATATTTAGAAAAAAAATACATATGTATATTTGATGCCAGGGCTATAAATCTTCTTTAGAGATGAGCGAACACTAAAATGCTCGGGTACTCGTTATTCGAGACGAACTTTTCCCGATGCTCGAGTGCTCGTCTCGAATAACGAACCCCATTGAAGTCAATGGGAGACTCGAGCATTTTTCAAGGGGACCAAGGCTCTGCACAGGGAAGCTTGGCCAAACACCTGGGAACCTCAGAAAAGGATGGAAACACCACGGAAATGGACAGGAAACAGCAGGGGCAGCATGCATGGATGCCTCTGAGGCTGCTTAATCGCACCATTATGCCAAAATTATGGGCAACAGCATGGCCATGACAGAGTGACAGAATGAAGCTAGATAGCATCTAAAACATCCAATAATTGACCCTGACACTATAGGGGACGGCATGCAGAGGCAGAGGCAGCGGCAGCAGGCTAGAGAGTGGCATGGCGACATACCCTAATTGGACTCAGGCTTCAAACCAATGGGTGTCAGAGAGGAACCAAAGGAGGTGAGCAAGAAGCGCTCAAATAATATCGGTACATGATAAAAGTTTGCCAGTATATTTTGTGGATTACACAGCAGGGTGGCGACAAAGTTAACATGGAAGCCATGAAAACAACCCAAAATTCTGCCTGACACAGCTCGTTTGATAAGGGGACCATGTATGCTTACAGTTCATGCCAGTCGCTGCACTGGCTGCCAGTCTCCTTTCGAATACAGTTTAAAATAATAATAACCCTCATCCATAAAGCTCTGTATAATGCTGCACCCCCCTACCTCTCCTCTCTTATCTCAGTCTATCGCCCAACCCGTGCTCTTAGATCCGCCAGTGATCTTAGATTAACCTCTACCCTAGTGCGGACCTCCCACTCGCGTCTCCAAGACTTCTCTAGAGCTGCACCAATTCTATGGAATGCTCTGCCCCGGACTATCAGACTAATACCTAACCTCCAAAGTTTCAAACGTGCTCTTAAAACCCATTTCTTTAGGCAAGCCTATAACACTCATTAACTGCATGAAGTTTTAACTCTTCTACTAACCCGTCCTGTGTCGTCCTCCCATCTGTTATCCAGCAACCAACAGGCACCAGACTTCTCTGCAGTCCCATTCACCCTGGACCTGGTATATAAGATGACGGCTGAGTGGTTCAAGCGACAGCAATTCCATTTATTATATTTTTTTCTATTCCCTAAGAAGAATGGCTTGACCATTAAATATTCTTTTACCTCGTGTTACCCCATCATCTTCATAAACCGTAAGCTCTGGCGAGCAGGGACCTCACTCCTGTTGTTCCATACAAATGTTGTGCTCTGTTACATTACATTTGTATTTGTTTCCTATGATTTGTAAAGCGCTACAGAATATGATGACGCTATATAAATAAAGATTATTATTATTATTATTATGGAGGCAGTGAACTAGTAGTAGATTAAAGGTGCTGCAACTATGTTAGTTGGATCTTGGGATGGAGCTGGCGCTCTGCAGCCAGGCGAGCTTTTGCCAATCCAAGCCCCTGTCTCTAGGCTACTCCCCAAACAGCACTTCTAAGAACCTTTTGTATAAGATCAAGTGTAGTAGCGTTCTTATAAGTTTAGGATATGGCGGGTGAGGGGAATGTAAACAGATGCGCAAGAAGCGCTGAAATAATATCCCTAAATGGTAAAAGTTTGCAAGTATATTTTGTGGATTACACAGCAGGGTGGCGACAAAGTTAACAACTTTGATGTGGAATCCATGAAAACAACCCAAATTTCTGCCTGACACACCTCGTTTGATAAAGGGACGATGTATGGAGGCAGCTATATGGACGACTTTTGGAGGTAGCAATGGAGACAACGTGTGGAGGCTGCTATGGAGACAATTTAATTTGGATAGTGCCTGTATGTGGCAGTCCCAAACATTTTTCAAACCAGAGGAGCAGGTAGGTGGCCCTGCAGTAAAATGGAATAGATTGAGTGCCTGTATGTGGCAGTCCCAAAAATGTTTCAAACCAGAGGAGCAGGTAGGTGGCCCTGCAGTAAAATGGAATAGATTGAGTGCCTGTATGTGGCAGTCCCAAAAATTTTTCAAACCAGAGGAGCAGGTAGGTGGCCCTCCAGTAAAATGGAATAGATTGAGTGCCTGTATGTGGCAGTCCCAAAAATGTTTCAAACCAGAGGAGCAGGTAGGTGGCCCTGCAGTAAAATGGAATAGATTGAGTGCCTGTATGTGGCAGTCCCAAAAATTTTTCAAACCAGAGGAGCAGGTAGGTGGCCCTCCAGTAAAATGGAATAGATTGAGTGCCTGTATGTGGCAGTCCCAAAAATGTTTCAAACCAGAGGAGCAGGTAGGTGGCCCTGCAGTAAAATGGAATAGATTGAGTGCCTGTATGTGGCAGTCCCAAAAATGTTTCAAACCAGAGGAGCAGGTAGGTGGCCCTGCAGTAAAATGGAATAGATTGAGTGCCTGTATGTGGCAGTCCCAAAAATTTTTCAAACCAGAGGAGCAGGTAGGTGGCCCTCCAGTAAAATGGAATAGATTGAGTGCCTGTATGTGGCAGTCCCAAAAATGTTTCAAACCAGAGGAGCAGGTAGGTGGCCCTGCAGTAAAATGGAATAGATTGAGTGCCTGTATGTGGCAGTCCCAAAAATGTTTCAAACCAGAGGAGCAGGTAGGTGGCCCTCCAGTAAAATGGAATAGATTGAGTGCCTGTATGTGGCAGTCCCAAAAATGTTTCAAACCAGAGGAGCAGGTAGGTGGCCCTGCAGTAAAATGGAATAGATTGAGTGCCTGTATGTGGCACTCACAAAAATTGTTTCAAACAGAGGACCGGGTAGGTGGCCCTCCAGAAAAATTAAATGCATGAAGTACTATAGCAAGAGCCAGTGGGCCCTGTCAAAAAATAGCCATTTTCCTCTGCTTTACTGTACAAAGAGGAGGAGAAGGAGGAAAATGAGGAGGAGGAGGAGTGGATCAATTATTCAGGTTGAGCTTCCTTCACCTGGTGGAGATTGGAAATTCTGAGAAATCCAGCCTTTATTCATTTTAATAAGCGTCAGCCTGTCAGCGCTGTCAGTTGACAGGCGTGTACGCTTATCGGTGATGATGCCACCAGCTGCACTGAAAACCCGCTCGGACAAGACGCTAGCGGCAGGGCAGGCAAGAACCTCCAAGGCGTACAGCGCCAGTTCGTGCCACATGTCCAGCTTTGAAACCCAGTAGTTGTAGGGAGCTGTGTGATCATTTAGGACGATGGTATGGTCAGCTACGTACTCCCTCACCATCTTTCTGTAAAGATCAGCCCTACTCTGCCGAGACTGGGGACAGGTGACAGTGTCTTGCTGGGGTGACATAAAGCTGGCAAAAGCCTTGTAAAGCGTACCCTTGCCAGTGCTGGACAAGCTGCCTGCTCGCCTACTCTCCCTCGCTACTTGTCCCGCAGAACTACGCACTCTGCCGCTAGCGCTGTCAGAAGGGAAATACTGTTTCAGCTTGTGCACCAGGGCCTGCTGGTATTCATGCATTCTCACACTCCTTTCCTCTGCAGGGATGAGAGTGGAAAGATTTTGCTTGTACCGTGGGTCCAGGAGAGTGAACACCCAGTAATCGGTGCTGGAATAAATTCTTTGAACGCGAGGGTCACGGGATAGGCAGCCTAGCATGAAATCTGCCATATGCGCCAGAGTACCAACGCGTAAGAATTCACTCCCCTCACTGGCCTGACTGTCCATTTCCTCCTCCTCCAACTCCTCCAACTCCTCTTCTTCTGCCCATACACGCTGAACAGTAAAGGACTCAACAATGGTCCCCTCTTGTGTCTCGCCAACATTCTCCTCCTCTTCCTCCTCATCCTCCTCCACCTCCACCTCCTCCGATATGCGCTGAGAAACAGACCTGAGGGTGCTTTGGCTATCAACAAGGGAATATTCTTCCCCTGTCTCTTGTGACGAGCGCAAAGCTTCCGACTTCATGCTGACCAGAGAGTTTTTCAACAGGCCAAGCAGCGGGATGGTGAGGCTGATGATGGCGGCATCGCCACTGACCATCTGTGTTGACTCCTCAAAGTTACTCAGCACCTGACAGATATCAGACATCCACGTCCACTCCTCATTGTAGACTTGAGGAAGCTGACTGACCTGACTACCAGTTCTGGTGGAAGTTGACATCTGGCAGTCTACAATCGCTCTGCGCTGCTGGTAAACTCTGGATAACATGGTCAGTGTTGAATTCCACCTCGTGGGCACGTCGCACAACAGTCGGTGAGCGGGCAGTTGGAGGCGGCGCTGCGCTGCCCTGAGAGTGGCAGCATCTGGGCTGGACTTCCTGAAATGCGCACAGATGCGGCGCACCTTCGTGAGCAAATCAGACAGATTGGGGTATGTCTTGAGGAAACGCTGAACTATCAGATTTAACACATGGGCCAGGCATGGCACATGTGTCAGTCTGCCGAGTTGCAGAGCCGCCACCAGGTTACGGCCGTTGTCACACACAACCATTCCCGGCTTGAGGTTCAGCGGTGCCAGCCACAGATCAGTCTGCGCCGTGATGCCCTGTAATAGCTCTTGGGCGGTGTGCCTTTTGTCGCCTAGGCTCAGCAGTTTGAGCACCGCCTGCTGTCGCTTAGCGACGGCACTGCTGCTGTGCCTAGAGCTACCGACTGATGGCGCCGTGCCCACGGATGGTAGTTCGGAGGAGGAGGTGGAGGAGGGGTGGGAGGAGGAGGAGGCATAGTAGGCCTGAAACACCTGGACCGAGGTAGGCCCCGCAATCCTCGGCGTCGGCAGTATATGAGCAGCCCCAGGGTCAGACTCGGTCCCAGCCTCCACCAAGTTAACCCAATGTGCCGTCAGCGATATATAGTGGCCCTGCCCGGCAGCACTCGTCCACGTGTCCGTGGTCAGGTGGACCTTGTCAGAAACGGCGTTGGTCAGGGCACGGATGATGTTGTCTGACACGTGCTGGTGCAGGGCTGGGACGGCACATCGGGAAAAGTAGTGGCGGCTGGGGACCGAATACCGAGGGGCGGCCGCCGCCATGAGGTTGCGAAAGGCCTCGGTCTCTACTAGCCTATAGGGCAGCATCTCCAGGCTAAGCAATCTGGAGATGTGCACATTAAGGGCTTGGGCGTGCGGGTGGGTTGCACTATATTTGCGTTTCCGCTCCAGCGTCTGGGGTATGGAGAGCTGAACGCTGGTGGATGCTGTGGAGGATCGTGGAGGCGACGATGGGGTTTTTGTGGCAGGGTCCTGGGCAGGGGGCTGACTAGCAGCTGACACAGGGGAAGGAGCAGTGGTGTGCACGGCCGGAGGTGAACGGGCTTGTTGCCACTGAGTGGGGTGTTTAGCATTCATATGCCTGCGCATACTGGTGGTAGTTAAGCTAGTAGTGGTGGAACCCCTGCTGAGCCTGGTTTGGCAAATGTTGCACACCACAGTCCGTCGGTCATCCGGTGTTTCCTTAAAGAACCTCCAGACTTCTGAAGATCTAGCCCTCGCCGCAAGAGCCCTCGCCACGGGAGCTTCACTAGTTGACACATTTGGCGCTGATGCACCAGCTCTGGCCCTGCCTCTCCGTCTGGCCCCACCACTGCCTCTTCCAACCTGTTCTGGTCGAGGACTCTCCTCCGTCTCAGAAGCACTGTGTTCACCCGGCCTCTCAACCCAGCTTGGGTCTGTCACCTCATCATCCTCCGATCCCTCAGTCTGCTCCCCCCTCGGACTTCCTGCCCTGACAACAACTTCCCCACTGTCTGACAACCGTGTCTCCTCATCGTCGGACACCTCTTTACACACTTCCACTACGTCAAGAAGGTCATCATCACCCACAGACTGTGACTGGTGGAAAACCTGGGCATCGGAAAATTGCTCAGCAGCAACCGGACAAGTGGTTTGTGACTGTGGGAAGGGTCCAGAAAACAGTTCCTCAGAGTATGCCGGTTCAAATGCCAAATTTTCCTGGGAGGGGGCAGACTGGGGGGGAGGAGGCTGAGGTGCAGGAGCTGGAGGAGTGGCGATTTCGGTGACATGGGTGGACTGCGTGGAAGACTGACTGGTGGTGGACAAATTGCTCGAAGCATTGTCAGCAATCCACGACATCACCTGTTCGCACTGTTCTGGCCTCAACAGTGCTCTACCACGAGTCCCAGTAACTTCAGACATGAACCTAGGGAGTGTAGCTCTGCGGCGTTCCCCTGCTCCCTCATCAGCAGGTGGTGTCTCACCCCGCCCAGGACCACGGCCTCTGACCCCTGCAGTAGTTGGACGCCCACGTCCCCGCCCTCGTCCTCTACCCCTAGCCCTCGGGTTAAACATTTTTAAAATGAGAGTTATAACTTTATTTTTTTTTTAACTTTTTTTTGTTTTTTTTTTGTGTTTTTTGTTTTTTTTTGTGTTTTTTGTTTTTTTTTGAGTTTTTAAAACCAAACAATGCTATCCTATTGCTATGGCTATTTTCTAGCCAAGTATCAAAGCACACTACTATGCCAGATGAGATGACACTGAGTTAGTGCCTAATTGAAATCCAACCCCTACTAAATTTTCCCACTTCGGTCTTTGCTATGGATATGTGCGTCACTAAGCGCAGAACACAGCGGTCGCAAGTCTCACTACAAATTGCTCAGAATTGGCTAGTACATGCACTGCAGAAAGTACAGCCACCAGCAGATCAACCAGAAATCAAATATATAGAACGCTACTGTAGGCGTAAGTAAGCTCTTTGTATTCTCCTATGGCTATTTTCTAGCCAAGTATCAAAGCACACTACTATGCCAGATGAGATGACACTGAGTTAGTGCCTAATTGAAATCCAACCCCTACTAAATTTTCCCACTTCGGTCTTTGCTATGGATATGTGCGTCACTAAGCGCAGAACACAGCGGTCGCAAGTCTCACTCCAAATTGCTCAGAATTGGCTAGTACATGCACTGCAGAAAGTACAGCCACCAGCAGATCAACCAGAAATCAAATATATAGAACGCTACTGTAGGCGTAAGTAAGCTCTTTGTATTCTCCTATGGCTATTTTCTAGCCAAGTATCAAAGCACACTACTATGCCAGATGAGATGACACTGAGTTAGTGCCTAATTGAAATCCAACCCCTACTAAATTTTCCCACTTCGGTCTTTGCTATGGATATGTGCGTCACTAAGCGCAGAACACAGCGGTCGCAAGTCTCACTACAAATTGCTCAGAATTGGCTAGTACATGCACTGCAGAAAGTACAGCCACCAGCAGATCAACCAGAAATCAAATATATAGAACGCTACTGTATGCGTAAGTAAGCTCTTTGTATTCTCCTATGGCTATTTTCTAGCCAAGTATCAAAGCACACTACTATGCCAGATGAGATGACACTGAGTTAGTGCCTAATTGAAATCCAACCCCTACTAAATTTTCCCACTTCGGTCTTTGCTATGGATATGTGCGTCACTAAGCGCAGAACACAGCGGTCGCAAGTCTCACTACAAATTGCTCAGAATTGGCTAGTACATGCACTGCAGAAAGTACAGCCACCAGCAGATCAACCAGAAATCAAATATATAGAACGCTACTGTATGCGTAAGTAAGCTCTTTGTATTCTCCTATGGCTATTTTCTAGCCAAGTATCAAAGCACACTACTATGCCAGATGAGATGACACTGAGTTAGTGCCTAATTGAAATCCAACCCCTACTAAATTTTCCCACTTCGGTCTTTGCTATGGATATGTGCGTCACTAAGCGCAGAACACAGCGGTCGCAAGTCTCACTACAAATTGCTCAGAATTGGCTAGTACATGCACTGCAGAAAGTACAGCCACCAGCAGATCAACCAGAAATCAAATATATAGAACGCTACTGTATGCGTAAGTAAGCTCTTTGTATTCTCCTATGGCTATTTTCTAGCCAAGTATCAAAGCACACTACTATGCCAGATGAGATGACACTGAGTTAGTGCCTAATTGAAATCCAACCCCTACTAAATTTTCCCACTTCGGTCTTTGCTATGGATATGTGCGTCACTAAGCGCAGAACACAGCGGTCGCAAGTCTCACTACAAATTGCTCAGAATTGGCTAGTACATGCACTGCAGAAAGTACAGCCACCAGCAGATCAACCAGAAATCAAATATATAGAACGCTACTGTATGCGTAAGTAAGCTCTTTGTATTCTCCTATGGCTATTTTCTAGCCAAGTATCAAAGCACACTACTATGCCAGATGAGATGACACTGAGTTAGTGCCTAATTGAAATCCAACCCCTACTAAATTTTCCCACTTCGGTCTTTGCTATGGATATGTGTGCCACTAAGAGCTAAACACAACGGTAGCAAGTCCCCCTGCTAATTCCTCACAAAATGGTACTAGATGCAAATTAAAATAAAAAAAGTAGAACGTTATTGTAGCCCTAAGAAGGGCTGTTGGGTTCTTTGAGAATCACTCCTGCCTAACAGTAAGCTAATAGAACACCCTAACGCTTTCCCTGACCAGCAGCAGCTCTCTCCCTAGCGGCATCCAGACACAGAATGATCCGAGCAGCGCGGGCAGCGGCTAGTCTATCCCAGGGTCACCTGATCTGGCCAGCCAACCACTGCTATCGACGTGTAAGGGTACCACGTCATGCTGGGTGGAGTGCAGAGTCTCCTGGCTTGTGATTGGCTCTGTTTCTGGCCGCCAAAAAGCAAAACGGCGGGAGCTGCCATTTTCTCGAGCGGGCGAAGTATTCGTCCGAGCAACGAGCAGTTTCGAGTACCCTAATGCTCGACCGAGCATCAAGCTCGGACGAGCATGTTCGCTCATCTCTAATCTTCTTCTTTATATAAAGAACACCATAGTTAAATCTCTATGTAAAGTGCATATCCATGAGAAACTAAGTCATATACAGTTGATTTACAGTATTTTATCGAGAAAAATGGAGAACATCCACCAATTATATAGTTACTAGTGCTGTATAAGAATCATAAACGGATTCATGAGATGTAGGACCCGATAATCTTCAAGTACTGGGGTGTTCAAGTCTGAAAGTGAACAAATAAAGTGCCATATTGCAAAACATAATATTAACATGAATATTTTGCATCCAAAGTGCAAAACTGTGAAAAGAAAAAAGAATCTAGCAAACACCAGATATATACCAAGCTCCAGGCTTATCCCTGCAGTCATTCTCACCCTGGGTACATATAAAAGATGACGGCTGATGACTGGTTCAAGCAGCAGCATTTTTATTTATTAAAAAATGTTATTCTGTTCCCTCATAAAGAGTGGCTGGACCATTATACAAGATCTTATACCTCTTGTGTCACCCCTTATAGACTGTAAGCTCTTGTGAGCAGGGCCCTCACTCCTATTGTTCCATCTGACTGTTAGTACTCTGTAATGTAATATTATATCTGTATGTCCCCTATGATTTGTAAAGCACTACCGAATTTGATGGCGCTATATAAATAAAGATTATTATTATTGTAGAGATTGTATATATAAATTAAGGGCACACACTGTACATATGTAAATTAGGTGGCACGGTATGTATGACATTTTAAAAGGGTTGAGATCTGCATATACATTTAATGATGCATTTTGGCACAGTAAGCTCAGGCATGTAATTTAAAATGCTTCCGGTCATAAATTGGCGTTCTGCAGAGGATTTTTTCTGCAATGTGTGTATGACATCTACTACACTGAGGATGGTTACCCGGAACGGCGACCATAATGGGCACATGTAACATTAATCTAGGATTGTACATCAGATTTTTGTTCTTCCTCCTTTTCTGCTAGTCAGATGTATCTTAGTGTCTGATATACCTGGCATTTGAGGAGTCACGTTTCTTTTGTTAAATTGTAAAAAATAAAATGCAATCTACTCTGGGCTGTTTTCTTTTGTGTGACTTTTTTAAACAACATATGGATGAGGCGAAAACTCAGGGATCAATGCAGAAAGCTTGACAAATTCACCACCACCCACCCAAAAGTCTCAAAAAAAGAAAGGGAAAAAAAGAAGCAAAATAAATGATACATCTGTGCCAGTGTATATCCAAGTCTGCATCTTTTACAGCCTGGTCTTAGTTGCTCATCTTACTTAAGTGGATACATGATTTTTGTCAAAAGTCATGGCAGTTGGGTTGGCGGGTATGGAATGTTACATCTAATATATAAAGCTGGATGTATATGTGAGTATATATGTCAGGTTCGCTAGGGAGATTGCTGGGACTTCTGGTTCTTCTGGTGGTACCAGCAGCGTTCTCCGAACCCCGGCGCGTATCCGCGCAAACTCCACCTCTCGTCCTGGGCAGCGGCTGCTAAGATCTCGCGCTGTCTAGGAGTGGCTGGGACTTTGAACCTCTGCTTGGTGCTTGGTTGTTTCTGCACCATGAGGGGTTAATTCCCAGATGCTGTCCAGCACCTATCAGGTTCTGGAGGTGGAGTTCTGGCTGCATAAATTGCAGCTTCACTAGTCACCAGTGCCAGTGTTTGAAAATCCCTTTCTCCACCTGGTTGCTGCTAGTTTGTATTGCTCTGTATCTGTATCTATATTGTTGCTAACTCGGCTAGTTTTGGACTTTGACTCTTGCTTACTGATTCTGCTTTTGACGTACCCTCTAGTTGTGACTCCGGCTTGTTTACGATTCTTTTATGTTTTATGTTTGTCAGTCTGTTTGTGTTCCCCTTCCCACACTTACCCAGAATATTTCGAGTCTTCAAGTAGTCGCCCCACGGTTTAGCGTGGGGGGGCTATAGGAAGGGACAGAGGTTGGGGCAAGCTCAGGGCACACTATCCCCTGTCTTTTGTGTACCAATCCTAACAGAAACACTGGCCACACATAGGTCTGCATCCTGTATCCGACCTGCTACATTCTCTCCTTCCATGGAGCCTTTGTCAGCTGTGGTCACTCAGGTCCAGACCCTAACTCAGCTTGTTCAGGATCTAGCTTCCCGTCTCCAAATTCAGGAATCTATGCAGGTTCCACGGCAGACATCACCGCAGGATCCACTGCCACCCACGCCTGAACCTAAGGTTCCTCTCCCTGACGTGTTTTTTGGTGACCGTAAGAAATTTTTTTCATTTCGGGAGGGCTGTAAACTTTACTTTTCTTTACGCCCTCGTTCATCGGGCACAGAGATTCAAAGGGTGGGCGTGGTAATTTCCCTGTTGCGTGGGGATCCGCAAAATTGGGCTTTTTCTCTCCCACCTGACTCTCCATCCCGTTCTTCTCTTGACGCTTTTTTTTCTGCTTTAGGCCAGATTTATGACGAACCTGACCGCCGAGCACTTGCAGTTTCCCACCTTAGATCTCTGTGTCAGGGAAAACGGACAGCAGAAGATTATTGTGCCCAGTTCAGACAGTATGTGACTGACTCTCAATGGAATGACTGCGCCCTAAAAGACCAATTTATGTCCGGACTGTCAGACCGAGTACAGGACTTAGTCTTAGCTTATGCCGAGCCTCAGACATTAGATGATGCTATGACTCTGGTCATCCGAGTTGATCGTCGCCTAAGATCCAGGCGATCACCTCGGGTGTCCTCGGACTGTCAGCCAGCGGCCAGTCCGTCTCCAGGTAGTCCAGAATTGGAATCCATGGAGCTGGATAGCATCTCTCCTGCACAGCGGAAGCAACATCGAATAAGACGCCATCTTTGTTTCTACTGTGGAAGTCCTGATCATCAGATCAACACCTGTTCCAAGAGGCAGCAGCAGGAAAACTTCCGCTCCTAAGCAGTAGTCGGGGGGACTGCTTAGGAGCTCAGGTACTCCCTATTGTGTCTAGAATGTATTTACCTTGTACGGTTAAGTTTCAGTCTGTTTCCTGCACTGGTCGCGCCTTTTTGGATTCAGGTGCTGCGACTAATTTAATCGATTATAATTTTGTCTCTCAGTTTTGCATGTCATTGATTCCATTGTCCACTCCTATCCAGATGTCGGGTGCGGATTTGACCCCTCTACAGGCAGGGTTGATCAAATTCCGAACCCCGCAGATAAAGCTTATGGTAGGAGCTATGCATGAAGAATGGTGTTCTTTTCTAGTTATGGAAAACCTGTCTGAAAATGTCATTCTTGGTCTACCCTGGCTCCGGATCCATAATCCGGTAATTAATTGGGAAACTCTGGAGCTGGTTCATTGGGGTCCTCTCTGTAAGGAGCACCTGACCAGAGTTTCACTATGTACAGTAGTGACGGAAGATCAGGGTCTTCCAGGTTTTCTCTCGGACTACTCAGATGTGTTTTCAAAACCCTTGTCCCAAGTCCTTCCTCCTCACAGGGAGTTTGATTGTAAAATTGACCTTCTTCCTGATGCTAGATTGCCAAAGGGTCGTATATATAACTTGTCGGTACCAGAACGGGAGGCACTGAAGAGTTATATTGATGAGAGTTTGGCAATCGGACATATTCGTCCCTCTGAGTCGCCCACTGGGGCCGGGTTCTTTTTTGTTGAGAAAAAAGATGGTGGTTTACGGCCGTGTATTGACTATCGAGAATTAAATAAGATAACGGTAAAAAACTCAGGTCCCCTCCCCTTGATCCCGGATCTCTTAAATCAGGTTTCTGGGGCCCAAGTTTTCTCTAAATTAGATCTCAGAGGGGCTTATAACCTGATTCGGGTCCGAGAAGGGGATGAGTGGAAAACCGCATTTAATACACCTTTGGGGCACTTTGAATACCTGGTTATGCCCTTTGGTTTGAGTAATGCCCCAGCGGTTTTTCAAGGCTTTATGAACTCCATTTTTCATGATTACATCGGTGTGTTTATGGTGGTGTATCTAGACGATATTTTGATTTTTTCTCCTGATATGGTTTCTCACCAGCAACATCTCCGCCAAGTACTTACCAGGTTGCGCAAAAACCACCTCTTCGCTAAGCTGGAAAAGTGTGTTTTTTGCGTCCAGAAGGTTTCCTTCTTAGGTTATGTTGTGACTCCCTCTGATGTACAGATGGATCCGAGTAAGGTTCAGGCGCTCACGGACTGGGTTCGGCCTACCAATCTTAAGGCCCTACAACGATTTTTAGGTTTCGCTAACTATTATCGGAACTTTATAAAGAACTTTTCTGTGATCGCCAAACCCCTCACGGATCTAACCCGTAAGGGTGCTGATCCAAACAACTGGTCCCCTGCCGCTTGCTCAGCGTTTGAAACTTTAAAAGCGGCATTCTCGTCAGCCCCAGTTTTGGTTCAACCTGACCTCTCTCTACCGTTTGTTGTGGAGGTTGATGCCTCCGAGGTAGGAGTAGGTGCAGTGTTGTCTCAGGGGTCCTCCACTCTCACCAGACTTAGGCCCTGTGCATATTTCTCTAGAAAGTTTTCCTCTTGTGAGAGGAATTATGATATTGGTAATCGAGAGCTCCTTGCCATTAAGTGGGCATTTGAAGTCTGGCGACACTTTTTGGAAGGAGCTCTTCATCCGATAACTGTGCTCACAGATCATAAGAACTTAGTATATTTGGATACTGCTAAGCGTTTGAACTCACGTCAGGCTAGGTGGGCCTTGTTTTTCTCTCGCTTTAATTTTGTGGTCACCTACCGACCTGGGTCAAAAAATGTGAAGGCTGATGCCTTGTCCCGTAGCTTCGGGACTCCTGAGCTTCCAGCGACTACGGACAGTAATATTTTGTCTCCAGGTGTTGTGTTGGCAGCTGTCTCCTCCCACCTCTCCTCTCAAATTTTAGCAGGACAAAAATCTGCACCCAAAGACCTTCCGGAAGGCAAATTATTTGTTCCTCTTTCTTGTCGTTTGAGAGTGTTGGAGGAGACGCATTGCTCAGTATTGGCAGGTCATCCGGGAATGCGGAGTACCTTGGATCTCTTAAAGAGAAGTTACTGGTGGCCTCACATGACTAATGATGTGCACGCATTTGTCCAAGCCTGTCAGGTCTGTGCGCGAGGAAAGACTCCCAGGAGACGTCCTGAGGGGCCTCTTCTTCCGCTTCCAGTTCCCACCAGGCCATGGTCTAAAGTGTCAATGGATTTTGTCACTGATCTGCCAGCATCTCAAGGCTATACAGTGATTTGGGTGGTAGTGGACCGTTTCTCCAAGATGGGACACTTTGTTCCATTAAAAAAGTTACCTTCAGCTGAAGAATTGGCTGATTTGTTTATACAGAACATTGTACGCCTCCATGGTATACCAGATGATATTGTGTCTGATAGGGGCGTACAATTTGTTTCCAAATTTTGGCGAGCATTTTGTTCTAGACTGGAAGTTAATCTGTCGTTCTCCTCAGCGTTTCATCCTGAGTCTAATGGTCAGTCCGAGAGAATGAATCAGGAGATGATTCAATATCTGCGACTCTTTGTCTCGGACAGTCAGGACCAGTGGGTGAAATTCCTTCCGTTGGCAGAATTTGCTATTAATAACCACTGTAGTTCGTCCACACAGGTATCTCCGTTTTTCTGCAATTATGGTTTTCATCCACGTTTCTCTTTTTCATCTGTGCCTGTCTCTAATATTCCTCGAGCGGAAGCCATTACATCCAAGTTGCGCTCGCTCTGGTCACAAGTTCGGGAGAATATTCAGAGGGCACAAAATTCTATGGTCCAACAAACTGAAAGAAGGCGCACTAAATCTGATACGTTTGTGGTGGGGGATAAAGTGTGGTTATCAACAAAAAACCTTAAATTGAAGGTCCCCTCTTTGAAGTTTGCGCCCAGGTTTGTGGGTCCGTTTGTTGTTACTCATATTGTTAACCCGGTTTCCTTCAAGATTACACTTCCAGCAGGGTGGCGGGTCCATAACACCTTCCATAAGAGTCTTCTGAAGCGCTATGTTGAGCCTGTTTTGCCTCTTTCTGACCCTCCTTCTCCATCTATTGTGGAGGGGAATCTGGAATTTGAGGTGGAAAAGGTGGTGAATTCCAGATGGGTAGGTAACTCCCTGCAGTACCTGGTCCATTGGAAAGGTTTTGGTCCTGAGGATAGGTCTTGGGTTCCGGCTAGAGATGTTCATGCTCCACGGTTACTCAGGTTATTTCATCAGACCTACCCTCAGAAGCCATCTTTAAGATCTAGGGGTCCGAAGGCCCCCCGTCAGGGGGGGGGTACTGTCAGGTTCGCTAGGGAGATTGCTGGGACTTCTGGTTCTTCTGGTGGTACCAGCAGCGTTCTCCGAACCCCGGCGCGTATCCGCGCAAACTCCACCTCTCGTCCTGGGCAGCGGCTGCTAAGATCTCGCGCTGTCTAGGAGTGGCTGGGACTTTGAACCTCTGCTTGGTGCTTGGTTGTTTCTGCACCATGAGGGGTTAATTCCCAGATGCTGTCCAGCACCTATCAGGTTCTGGAGGTGGAGTTCTGGCTGCATAAATTGCAGCTTCACTAGTCACCAGTGCCAGTGTTTGAAAATCCCTTTCTCCACCTGGTTGCTGCTAGTTTGTATTGCTCTGTATCTATATTGTTGCTAACTCGGCTAGTTTTGGACTTTGACTCTTGCTTACTGATTCTGCTTTTGACGTACCCTCTAGTTGTGACTCCGGCTTGTTTACGATTCTTTTATGTTTTATGTTTGTCAGTCTGTTTGTGTTCCCCTTCCCACACTTACCCAGAATATTTCGAGTCTTCAAGTAGTCGCCCCACGGTTTAGCGTGGGGGGGCTATAGGAAGGGACAGAGGTTGGGGCAAGCTCAGGGCACACTATCCCCTGTCTTTTGTGTACCAATCCTAACAATATATGTATGTATGTATGTCCACTAATGGAATCTGCACCATCGCATTTACAATCACCAAATTTTACACAGTTGCTGCCTGTGACTCAGGGAATGTCATAGACCAAAATTTTAACCCCCACGCTTTCCAAAATCCACTTGTAGCTCACCATATACAAGAGCCATTGTCTGCTGCTGCTTTGGCAGTTGGAAGCTGAGCCGTAATTAGTTGCTGTTTTGCCACAGGTGATTAATATGAGATCTGAGCTGTGATTGGTTACTATAGGAAATTAGTATAAGACGCTTATGTGTGAGGTAAGATGGATACAGAGGTAACAGGGACTGACAGACACACTGTAACAGGGACTGACTGACAGACAGGATGTGACAGGGACTCAGACAGGATGTGACAGGGACTGACTGACAGACAGGCTGTGACAGGGAATGACAGGCTGTGACAGGGACTGAGACAGGCTATAGCTAAGAGCAGTTATTTACTATCCTGGGCAATGCCTGGAGCTACAGCTAGTTGAACATATAGAAGAACTTGTCAGTGCTGGAACAGATTAAGTTGTGTCTGAATCCCTATAGGAATATATAGGAATCCCTATACACTAACATCCCCCATAAAGATGGAATAGCAGCATGCCGGGCACATATGGAGAAGCACAACTTACCAACAGAACTGGTCTCAGATCTCATACAATTTGTGCTCACCCACAACTATTTTTCATTTGGAGAGGATCTGTACCTACAGTGTATGGGAACATCAATGGGTTCAAGGTGTGCACCACAGTATGCCAATCTTTTTATGGCTGAACTGGAAGGTGCTTACTTATCCACATGCACCACAAAACCCATGATCTACCTCCATTATATTGATGATATTCTGATCATCTGGATGGCAGGTGAGGAGGCCCTAATTCAATTCCATGAGGGCTACAACAACTTTCACCCCACCATCAATCTGAAACTAAGCTATTCAGACAAGGAGATACACTTTCTGGATACCACCATACAGATTAAAGACAGCCACTTAACCACAACAATATTCCATAAACCAACAGACAGAACGGCCTACCTGATAAATAACAGCTTCCACCCCAAACACACAAGACAGTCTATCATATACAGCCAAGCAATACGCTACAACCGTATCTGTTCAGACAAGAAAGACCTGGAAAAACACCTCCTGGAGCTCAGGTCTGAATTTCTCCAGTTGGGCTACAGGCCAAAAGTGACTGATAACCAAATAGGTAAAGCAGCAGCCGTCAACAGAGATGATTTACTCAAATATAAGGAGACCCAACAGGAGGCCAGAGTACCCCTAGTAGTCACTTATAGCCCACAACTGGAGATCCTGCGTCACATTGCCAAGGAACTCCAACCGATTCTGCATAAAGACACAAGACTGAAAGAAATATTTCCAGTCCCTCCTCTCCTGTCCTTCCGGCAACCACCAAACCTGAAACAACTGGTTGTCCGGAGTGCCCTGAGACCTCCATCAGAAAATGGTACCTCACCCTGCCTGCAAAGCAGATGTAAAACGTGCCATCACATTCGCACAGGTGACCAGGTACCCGTACCTCAAACACAGCAGGTACATCAGATCAAGGGGACCTTTTCCTGCAGGTCCTCTAATGTGGTCTACCTTATTATGTGTCAACAGTGTCCAACCACAGGCCTTTATGTTGGGGAAACAGGTCAGAGACTCCATCAACGTATGAATTCACACAGATCTGACATTAAAAATGAAAGAAAAGATCTGCCAGTGGCTGCACATTTCTCCAGAGAGGACCACACTATGGAGGATTTGCAGATTACTATTTTAATGGGACATTTTAAGACACAGAGGGAAAGGAAAGAATGGGAGTATAAATTAATGAGGAGATTCAACACCTTGCAAAGTGGTCTTAACATCCATGCCAGCTTCATGACCTCCTACCTCTGACCTGGGGGCTACAAGCAGATAAGAGCCAGAGCTCATGTGTCTCGCCTCATAGGTTTTTAATGTTTTTATTGCCATCCTGTTGTAAATAAGATGTCCCTGTTTTTATCAATCTGTTGTTTTAGAGGTTTTTTTAATATCCTTTGATGATCACTGTTTAGTATGTATAAAATGCTGTGAATTTTCTGTTTCATGCATAACATCATGTCTGACGAAGAGAACTAGTCTTCTCGAAAGCTCACCATCAAATATACTCAGTTAGCCTCAAAAAGGTATCGCCTGATTTCTTCACTCTTCTTCTGCTCTCCATGGCTAACACGGTACAAATCTACACTACTAGTAAGTTGTGACTGAGGTAGGCTATTCTGGCAGGTGTTAGTTTCCATAGATGTGGAGAAAGCATATGACAACATTAGGTGGCACAGGCTGGATTTGATCCTTGGCCATCCTTTTGTAACCCACAATAAAATGTTAAAATTTCTCTCCACTCCTCTTTAACCAGGCTTCTTATCCCCTAATCGTGGCGCTCAGCAATCTACGTCAGCTACATAGAAATTAATGGGGAAGTATGGACAGGCATGGCCGGCTGCTCCACTCATCTCGGTGCGGCGAAGGGGCTAGACAGAGGTACCTCAGACCCCGTTCTCATGATCTGTGAGACCCCCACCGATTAGCGAGTTAGGAACTATTCTGTGAAAAGGGCCTAACTTGTTTTGTGGGAAAACCCCTTTAAAGCATTGTGAACTGGAAGTTTAGTGTCTCATATCACCTTGTACCATCTCTGTCTGGACTTAAACCAAGTCACAATTTGGGAAACTAAATGTCAAATTTTGTCAATTTCACTGCATTTGGAATTTGCTTCCTGCTAAACAGTACACTGAATGGAATGTTAAAAACTGACACTAGGAAGTGCTATTCGTTACACAGAAAACAAGCCTCATACAGCTTTGTACACAGAAATATATAAAAAGCTATGGATTTTTAAATGAAGGGATTGAAAAATGGAAATGCAAAAAACGAAAAGAAACCAGGTTAAACTACCATGCCCAAGGAGGAAGCCACACTTTCCTCGGCATCTGTCTTTTGTTCACTTGAGAAAGGGGTAGAACGCCCCGAAACGCGTTGTGTTTTAAAGACCTTGAATAAAAAATTTTAGTATATTCACCTCTGTGTGCGCCATCCTTTTGGACCCCAACAATAGACCACTTTCACCACATTCTATAGAGTTTGGCAACTCCATTTAGGAAGATCATCCTCTGGAGGCAGCACCAGACAAAAATTATCACCACAAAGCCTACAATAGTGTTGTGCCTATCTACAGCACAACCTAAAACGGTGAGCACAATCTACAGCTTTATGTCCATCTGTTACCCCCTAAGATGTCACACTATTAGCGCTTTCTCCCTGTCCTTCCTTGCCACTTTCTATACAGATGCTAGGAGGATGCATGGTTTATGTCCCTCTTTCTCTTTGTGAAAAGTTTGGACATATGAGAACCTTATGGCCACATACACCCTAGACTTTTAGGGGTTCTCCTGGAGGGGCAAGCTACACTGTAAGAAACCCTTACAAACATGATGTGCACACCTAGTGTGCAGTCCATATATCCAGATAGACCTTTAAAGATTTTCCAGTACCAGCCAGAAGAACGGACTTAGTGGTGTGTGTGTTTATGAGTGTAAATGACCCTTCCACTCCCCCATCCAATGTATTTAGGCCTTACCACCCCTGGAGCACTTTACACCTCAGGCTTTCAATGCTGCCCAACATATGGTTTATAAATAGTGTCAGGATACTGTCAGGAAAAGCTTGACCAAACTGTGCAGATACAGTGGCTACCAAATGCCAAAGCACCTGGACAGTTCGCCTTATGGTTAAATAAGGGTGTTTTTTTCCAAATAAGAGCGTTTTGAGAGAGCTGACGATAAGCAAATATTAGGCCAATCCCTTTATGCAGAGCAGCCTGTAGCTCTTATCTCTTATTCACTTAGTATTGTCATTGACAGTGGGGAAACTTCCAGCTACAGCCATGCCACCATACAGAACCTTCTCTGTGCTGCTTCTCACCCTGAATCTGGCCGCCACATCCTTAGCAAGCAACAAACTTTTAGTATTTCTTATTGATGGTCTTAGATTTGATTATATTGATGAGAAAGAACTTAAAGTCCTTCCTGGCTTTAAGAAGTTTATACAGAGTGGAGTCAAGGTGGATTATATGACCCCAGACTTTCCCAGCGTTTCTTATCCCAACTACTACACTCTCATGACAGGTAAGTCTTTGTATATACTTCTGTACTGCATTAATACAACAAATATTTTATCCCTGTATTATCAATATACACGTGTGAATATGATATACTTTTTAACCCCTTTCAGGATCAATTATTTTCAGGTTTTGCGTTTCCGTTTTTCACTACGGTCATTCCACAAGGCATATCTTTTTGATTTTTCCATTTTCTAAAGCTTGTTATCTGCTAGACAAATTGTTATTTCTAGTGGCACCATTTAATATTCTTTGTCATGTTCCAGGAAGCTGGAAAAAGTTCCAAATATGATGGAAATGGGAAAAAACACAGTTGTGTCATATTCTAATGGGCTTTGTTTTTATGGCTTTCAATGTGTGGTGAGGTGGTGAACTAGAGATCCCCATGCTGTAGTTGTACATGGAGACTAAACACATGAGATTACAGTTAGATGTAATTCTTACTGGTGTATAGAAAAGGCTATATGATGAACTTTGGCCACCCATTACAAATAGACCAATAAGCTCAATGTATTGTTAGTGAAAATGTTACAGAATATAAAAAAATAACCATATCCATAGTATCTAGCTTCACCCAAGGCAAGCCACTTAGAATGGTTTCTGCAGCATTTCCCAAGTTTCTCAAGATCAGTTTTGGCAGAGGAAGTCGAAAAGTCAATAAAAGACAACAAAGATAACAAAGACAGTGACTGGGTGCAGCACAAACTTCATTATCAGTAGGGTTATATGGTGGATTTCTTAAAAAACGGATTATCTATCTTTATATCGTTGTAAAGTTCAACATGAAAAGTTGGGGTTTCCAACAGCTTCTAAGCTATGGGGTGGTGGTGGTAGAATCCCTTAAACTTGGCTATGTAAAAATATGTGTAATTTAATTATTTTGTTCAACCAACCACAAAAAGTATTGGCCCTTGCTACTGTGATGACAAAAGAATAAGGTTGAGCACAGCAGAAACAGCATCATATACAGTAGGTTGAATGTCAATTAAAAGATACCATGTCATAGGGGATACCATGTCATGTAGGTTACAACATCTATACACCGGAGCTTTTTTTAAAAAATGTAATTGAAAACATATTAGGTTTTGTAATTTTTATTTCCTCTTATTAATTGGGTCTTTTCATCATTTAATTAGTTTAATAATCTTAGGCATTGGTTATTTAGACAAGAGAAAACTAATCCTGTCACTCTTGGCACCGGTACATAAGGATGTTGATTAAACAAATCCGGTTTCTCTAGATTTTTAATGAACCGTGAAGTCAGGTGCAAGGACTGAGCAGTGGCTCATTGGCTTCCTATGAGTCTTTATAATAAAGTTGTAGGTACTTTTCAGAACAATATATTTTGAGTATAAGATCTGAACACTCCAGCTCAATGAACCAATCTTATATTTGAGATTTGGGCTTTGCTATTCTATAAACTATGGCCGGTGGAATTACAGAATGTCCAGACTTTGTGGCTATAAAACAATTAATATTATTGCCCTACATTACCTATAGCCTACGGTAGATACTGAACCTATAGTCTGTTTCCAGAAATTCAACACCGGGGGGAAGGGGAAGAATGACATTGCTTGCTGGCACTTGCAAAAAAAAATTTCAAAAACTAAAATTTCTTATAACTCCCCCCCCGCCCCATTTTTACTAGAACTGATATAAAAATAAACGAAAAAATCATTAAAATAAATAAAAACTGATTAATTTTTTTTAAAACTAGCCATTTTCAGTTTTTCAGGCAGATAGTTTTACCACATAAATTAGTTAATGAATAACATTTCCCATATGTCTGCTTTACATTTTCATCATTTTTGAAATGTCTGGATAATTTACTTTGATGTCACACAGCTTACAAGTCAAACATCGGTTTTCTGTATTTTCAGAATTTACTATTTTGGGGATAATTAATAGAGTTTTAAATATATAACATTAGAAATCCCCTATGTATCAACCCATTTTCAAATCTGCACCCCTAAAACTATCAGAAACAGCTTTTAGGAAGATTGTTAACCTCAATAGTAATTAAATGAAAATGGAGGTGAAATTTAGAATGGTCTGATTTTGTCCGTTATACGTTCATTTAGCCCTGAAATTTACACTTTTCCCAAAGATAAAAAGAGAAAACCCATCTTAAAATTTGTTATGTAATTTCTCCCGAGTACAGAGACCCCCTGCATTTGGCCGTTACTTGTTTTATGGGCGCACCGCGAGGAGCAGAATGGAAGGAGCGCCCTGCAGCTGCCAGGATTTTAGTTTCCTCATTGGCCCCTTTTGTAGACTATAAAATTTTAGTTTTTCTGTTAGTGGGGCCATGTGACAGCATTTTTTGTGGGATGAGATGCATTTTCCAGTGTTTCCATTTTAGGGTTGGTATCTCCTATTGTTGAAAATGTATCAACTTTTTTTTGCGGGCAGGGGTAGAAAAGCATCAGTTCTGTACTAGATGTTTTTATTTATTTTTTGGTGTTCACCGTATAACCCAGGGGTTCACAAACTACGGCCCGCGGACCTTCTCTATCCGGCCCCTGTCATTGACGCTCTTTGGGCGGCATCGCCGCCCCCCGCATCCGGATTTATTGGTTGGGGGCCCCCGGGCTGGCGCACCAAAAGCGCCAATGATTAGGCTCCTGCTGGGGACTCCGGCGGGCCGTGGCCTCCGGCAGTCGGGCAGGGGCCTCTGTCTGTTCGGACAGGAAGCTCCTACCCGTCACTGTATAGTGCTCGATGCGGCCGGAAACGGACACTATTACAGGAGCGATGTGACTGGAAGACAACCCCGCGCATATCGCTCCATGAACTAGGATGCGCCGCCGCGTGATGATGTCATCAGGAGGTCGCGCACCCCTTCCTGTCTGGCAGCGGCAAGAAGAAACAAGAGGTGGGAGCCAGAAGGAGCCACAGGTGAATATAGATTTTTTTTTTAATTTATTATATAACAGTACAAACATAGTTCCAGCCTGGGGCCCAACATATGAAACAATTCATTATGAGAGAAGATGAAATAATTCATGGTGGGGGGATATGAAATAATTCATTGTGGGAGGCAGCATATTTAATAATTAATGGTGGGGGGAAGCATATGTAATAATTAATGGTGTGGGGCAGCATATGTAATAATTAATGGTGGGGGGAAGCATAAGTAATAATTAATGGTGGGGGAAGCATTTGTAATAATTAATGGTGGGGGGAAGCATATGTAATAATTAATGGTGGGGGGCAGCATATGTAATAATTAATGGTGGGGGGAAGCATAAGTAATTAATGGTGGGGGAAGCATTTGTAATAATTAATGGTGGGGGGAAGCATATGTAATAATTAATGGTGGGGGGAAGCATATGTAATAATTAATGGTGGGAGGGTTTATAGCCTAATAAACATGTTATCTTTAGTCTATGGGTCAATACGATTATGGGGATACCATACATAGATATTTATTTTTACGTTTTACTAAATATGCAAAATAAAACCTACTGTGGGGAAAATCTATCATTTTTAATCTATCAATCTATCATGCATCTCTGTGTTTCAAGTGGCATAACATTTTTATTTTTTTGGCTGGTTGGAGTTGGTTGGTGGCTTGTTTTTTGCGGGACATGTTTTACCTTGCAAGAGTTTCATTCTGTAGTACATTTTTTTATCACTTATTATTGCATTTTTTGTGGGATGAAATAGGTAAAAATCATAATTTTTGGTCGGTTTTTAATAGTTTTTTTTACAGTGTTCATCAAGCGGGTTATATAATGATTTTTTTTAATTCGACAGGTTGCTACGGAAGTGGTGATGCTATAAATGTGGGGTTTGTGTAATGATTTAGACTTTTTTTTCCAATTTGTGTCTCTTCATATATTTATAGGGCTTATGGGCATTTTTTAAAATTTATTTTCATTTAAGAACTTGTTTTTTAAACTTTTTTATTTCTTGCACCATGGGACATGATGGTATATTGCAGGGTATTAGCTGTGTCAACCTATGCTCATGTATAGACCTACACTGTGCCTTTAAGATCCCTAAATATGCGTCTAGGATAGTCTTTTGACACTGACCACCCTTATCTCACCATGTCACAAGATATTTAATATGTGGGACTTGTGTATACATTCTCCTGAAATGTCAGCCATATGCACTCATGGCCAAAAGTTTTGAGAATTACACAAATATTATATTTGATTGCATTGCTTGCATTTTGTCACAATTTGTTGGTTTTTGTTTGTCCACCCGTCTCTTGATGATTGACGACAAGTTACAATGGGATTAAGATCTTGGGAGTTTCCAGGCCATGGACCCCAAATCTCTATGTTTTGTTCCCTGAGCCATTTAGTTATCACCTTTACTTTATGGCAAGGTGCTCCATCATGCTGGAAAAGGCATTGTTGGTCACCAAACTGCTCTTGGACGGTTGGGAGAAGTTGCTCTTGGAGGACATTCTGGTGCCATTCTTTATTCATGGATGTGTTTTTAGGCAAGACTGTGAGAGAGCCGATTCCCTTGGCTGAGAAGCCGCCCCACACATGAATGGTTGCAGAATGCTTTACAGTTGGCACGAGACAAGACTGGTGGTATCGCTCACCTTGTCTTCTCCTAACAAGCTGTTTTCCAGATGTTCCAAACAATCGGAAAGGGGATTCATCAGAGAAAATGACTTTACCCCAGTCCTCAGCAGTCCACTCCCTGTACCTTTTGCAGAATATCAGTCTGTCCCTGATGTTTTTCTGGAGAGAAGTGGCCCTCCTTGACACCAGGCCTTGCTCCAAGAGTCTCCGCCTCACAGTGCGTGTAGATGCACTCACACCTGCCTGTTGCCATTCCTGAGCAAGTTCTGCACTGCTGGGAGCCCCATCCCGAAGCTGAAACACTTTTAAGAGACAGTCCTGGCGCTTGCTGGTCCTTCTTGGGCGCCCTGGAGCCTTTTTGGCAACAATGGAACCTCTCACCTTTAATTCCTTGATGATGTGATAGATTAGTGACTGAGGTGCAATCTTTCTAGCTGCGATACTCTTCCCTGTTAGGCCAGTTTTGTGCAGTGCAATGATGACAGCACATGTTTCTTTAGAGATAACCATGGTTAACAGAAGGAAAACAATGATGCCAAGCACCAACCTCTTTTTAAAGTGTCCAGTGGTTTGATTCTTCCTTAATCATGACAGATTGATCTCCAGCCCTGTCCTCATCAACACCCACACCTGTGTTACTGGAGCAATCACTGAAACCATGTTACCTGCTCCTTTTAAGGCAGGCCTGCAATGAAGTTGAAATGTGCTTAGGGGAAAAAGTTCATTTTCTAGGCAAATATTGACTTTTCAATTAATTTCTGTTAAGCTGATCACTCTTTATAAAATTCTGGAGTATATGCAAATTGCCATTATAAAACCTGATGCAGTAGACTTTGTAAAAATTAACATTTGTATCATTCTCAAAACTTTTGGCCATGACTAGTTGTGGGCCCTGTATTTACTTCCTGTCTTGTATTGGTCATTGCTAATATATGCATATCTGTATAGCGTATATGCATTTTGTGTATATTTAGCAGCTGATAGTTGTACTATACATTATACATTGTGCAGCACAGAACTGGCTATTTGTTATTATAACAATCATATATATGGCCACTTTTTTTCTATACTTTTTTCCCCCTAGATATGTTATAACTGGTATTATCTAGGAGAACTTAAGCACTAGTGTACATAGGTACAGTACCCGCATCACTATTGCATATATGATGAATATGGTGGTCTCGTCATTGTATCATGTATCACCTCTATCCGTTGCATCTATCTGTTGTTTTGTCTTTAATTCTTCTCTAAGTAAGATTTTCTATAACATGTTATGCATATTCTACAATAAAATTTGACCTTTTTTATTATATAGGGGTCATTGCTTCATGTCTTGTTGGTTTTTGGTTAAGTACATCCCTCTTGTCCTTATACTTGACCGACATCATGTTCTCATTAGAGAGTGCCTTGAAGTTCCCCTTTCTAAGTGGCTGCCTAATTCAGGGAGGCCTCCCTGGTTTTTGCATGTAGTGCCACACTCTACTGTGCCTCTGGGATGAGGGATCGGAATATTGGAATGCTGGTATCCGCATAGAGGTTGTAACCTTTATCCAGCAGTGGTTGAACTCGATGGCAAACATTTTTTCCACTAAATCCTAGGAGCGGGGGGGGGGCATTCTGAGGGGGGTCAATTCTGGTGTCCTTTTCCTCATAAACTCTAAACCTGTGGGTGTACCCTGTGGTACTCCCGCACAACTGATACATTTTAAATCCAAACCTTGACCTTTTGTTAGGGAGGTACTAGCAGAGTGTGTGTGGAAAATTTGCATTATATCCACTACTGGCACATATTCATGTGTACATGTGTGTAGCTTATATATGTCGTATGTGCAGGATGGGGACAGCTGTCAGGATTTAGTTATATGGTCACATTGGAGTGCTGTTATGTCTTTATATTAAATATAAATAAAAACTACTGCAAAACAAATGAAAAATATATTACATTCTTTGTCTGGATGAATAACTGATATATAAATTGTGTGTTATAGGGCATCACAGTGAGGTTCATCAGATGACTGGAAACTACATGTGGGATCCAAAGACTAAAAAGTCATTTGATATTGGTACTAATACAGATAGTCTTTTGCCAATGTGGTGGAATGGATCAGAACCGCTCTGGGTCAGCATGGTAAAAGCAAAAAGGAAAGTTTTCATGTATTACTGGCCAGGTAATTGTTTTTATAGTCATACTTTATAGGCATAACGGTTGACAAAAGTCACATATTTAATTGTGATTTGAATTATGTGAAGAAATGCTTATATTGTATGTAGGGGATTGTAGGGGGATTATTTCTGTAACATCTGTGTCGGCATTGTCCACTGTCTGTGCTACCAGCTGAGGAGGTACTGATTGTACCTTTGTCCCTTTCTGGAACAACTACAGTCTGAATTTTTTCCAGGGCTACCTTAAATTTCCAGTCGTCCCCTGGAGCTTGTTATAGAAGTCTTCTTAGCCATCTCCATGCATTGATTGTGACTCTGATCTTTGTTTTCCTGGTATCCTGACCTTTAGCTCTTGTTCAGACTACTCTAGTGTCTTGTGAATTTGTACTGCATTTGACCTTGCTCTGGAGATGATTCATATCTCTTTGTACTGTTTTATTTTTATTTCTCTGTTTTGCTCTCTGGCACATGGAAGGGATTGTCGACCACTTATTGGCCACCACCTACGGTGGTTTTAAGTAAGTAGGTAGGGCGAGAACGGTGGCTTCAGAATCAGTGCTCACTGTCTTGTCCGTTTTTCTCAACCTAGTTCCTTCATTACAATATCTATATGACACTGCCTGATTGCCTTGTTGGCTTGATAACCATCCATTTCACACCAAAAAGACCTCAGATCAAATGGAATTATTAAGGGTACAAATGTGCAAAAACAGACTAGACAGTTTCAACCGTTAATGGCATTTACGGTTCTTGGTCGCTCACTCTGCATAGAAACGGCTCTCTAGCCGAGTTGTCTGCTGTATAATACATAGGTTGTGGGAGTTAACCTATGCCATGCTCAAACTGAGCATGTGCATTGTCATCTTAGATCTTATTGCTGGGCCCTGGGCATCATCCTGTCGGTGGCCTTTTTGCACCTATTAGCGCTGCAGCAGACCTAGTGCACAGAGGCTGGAAGAAGATCTAATATGTGCAAAATGGACATTTCCTCAGTAGGCAACCAGCTAGTCTTACATCACGAAAAGTTTCTCTATGTGAGTATTTTACCTTAGCAAAATTAGCAGTTTACTGCTGTGCCAGATTTATCATCATGTCTGATGCTGGATGATAAATCTGGAGTAGTTTAAGATTGTTGTGTCATACTTTGCACCTCCTATTAGTCGATCTAGTTTACTGCATCAAATTTTTGCGCATAAACTTAATTTTTTGGCGCACTGACTATTTGTCACAAGGCAATGCCCTCTTTTCAGTCATACTTTTCATACTTGTTAGGTTAACAGTCTAAAGGCCTTGATAAATGTTGCGCAAAGCAGTGATAAAAAAAAAGTACATTGATAACCCAGTGTTACCCTCTCTCTATATAGAATTTATAATTACACACTGGTGCATGCCAGAGATGCTGTTCTAAAGATAAGTACTAAGGCCTAGTTTTCCTTGTTCCACCCTGAAAAGTAAGTTTAAAGGACATCTACCACCAGGATGAAGGATTGTAGGCCAAGCACAATGACATAATGGTGCGTGACCCCTCTGACAGTATCTGCTATTATTTTTGCTTGCAAAGATTTAAAAATGTTTGTACTTGATGTTAAAGGGAATCTGTCAGCAGGAAGTGACCTAATAAACCACTTACCAGTATCTTGTCATACAGCTGAACAACTTCCAGATTATGTTTCTTTCATGACCCAGTGTGGTGGCATCATCCAGAAAATAAACTTTAACCCCTTCCCTTTTTCGTTTTTGCGTTTTCATTTTTCACTCCCCACCTTCAAAAATCTATAACTTTTTTATTTTTCCATGTACAGAGATGTGTTATGGCTTATTTTTTGCGTAACAAATTACAGTTCAAAATGGTGGTATTTAATATTCCATGCCGTGTACTGGGAAGCGGGAAAAAAATCCAAATGCAGTGAAATTGGTAAAAAAACGCATTTGTGCCATTTTCTTATGGGCTTGGATTTTATGGATTTCCCTGTATGCCCCAAATGACATGTCTACTTTATTCTTTGGGTCGGTACGATTACAAGGATACCAAATTTGTATAGGTTTTATAATGTTTTCATACATTTACAAAAATTAAAACCTCCTGTACAAAAATCTTTTGGGATTTTGCCATCTTCTGGCCTTAATAACTTTTTTATACTTTTGTGTACAGAGCTTTGGGAGGTGTCCTTTTTTGCATCTTTTGATGACGTTTACAATGTTAGCATTTTTAGGACTGTACGACTGTTTGATCACCTTTTGTACGAAATTTTAAATTTTTTTTAAATGGCAAAAAAGTGCCATTTTCGACTTTGGGCGCTATTTTCCGTTACGAGGTTAAACGCAGTGAAAAACCGTTATTATATTTTGATAGATTGGGCATTTTTGGACATGGCGATACCTAATGTGTTTATGAGTTTTTAGGGTTTTTTATTTAAATAACTTGTTTTTATTTTTATTTTTACTATTTTTCAGACTCCCTAGGGTACTTTAACCCTAGGTTGTCTGTACGATCCTATCATATACTGCCATAATAAAGTATGGCAGTATATGGGGATTTTCCTCCTCATTCATTACAATGTGCTGATAGCACATTGTATTGAATAGGTTAACACAAAGCAGCCTCGGGTCTTTGGAAGACCCGAGGCTGTCATGGCGACGGATCGCCACTCCCCAATGATGTCATGGGGAGCGACGATCCTCTGCCAGATGGATGGCACCGATCACGGGTGTAATATGCAGCAAAGACTTACCAGCTATGGAGAGGGCTCAGCCCGTGAGCCAGCTCCATGCACCCACACCCGGCGTGTGACGTACTATTACGTCACATGTCGGTAAGGGGTTAAAGTGTAAATTGGTTGTATAAAGCCAAGGAGGCAGATATTTTACACTAAAGTCAAGCTCTCTCTTCCTCTGACCCCCCTTCACTGTTATTGATGGTCCGGCATCCATAGACATTAATAACCAGATCTCCTGAGGTCAGTCAGGGAGGACTGGACATTTACTGCTCTTTTCCTTGACTTCAGTGTTAAACTCTCCTCCTCCTTGACTTTATAAAACCAATTTACAGCTCACTTCAAAGTTGATTTATTGGATGATGTCACCCCATTTGGCCATGAAAGAAACAAAAACCAGAAGAAATTAGAAGATGTTACGCTGCTTTACAATAGTCTGGTAGTGGTTTATTAGGCCAGTTGCTGATGACAGGTTCTCTTTAAAGGGGAACACAAACCTTAGCCCAACATGAACAACCAACTAAATGCAGTGGAGGCTAATTAGGAATTTATTTGCAACCAGTAGACAGTAGATATACAAATAGATTTATTATAAATAATTTTTTTCTCATCTATGTTGGAATCAATAATTGCACATAGAAGTAGAAATGTCATACTTCTGTCATAGGTCATAGAAAACAATTGTCATACCACCACAGGCCGGTCAGCATAAATTGTATAATACCAGACATTATATGATTTGCTATTATTATATTTCATGTATCACCATTGAAGTGTCTTATTCCAAGTAAACACACGGTATTTTTAATTTATTGATGGTATAGCCTTTTTATTAAGAGGATACTTGACTAATATTTATCCATTTTACAGGCTGTGAAGTTGAAATTCTTGGCGTTAGACCAAATTATTGCCGTGAATATTACAATTCCCCATCAGACGCTAATTTTACACGTGCAGTGAATGACGCTGTTGAAACGCTGTGGTACCGTAAAACATATTTCACTAAGTATTTGATATAGTGATTTAGATTTGATAGTGGACAGGTTACAGTTACATTTTTATTACAGATGAGACCAAGAATATTATTTTCATTTATAATGAAATGTATAAATTCAATATTGTCTAAAATACTTTCTTGTCTTAATTGTTATTATAATGATAATTTTAAAAAATTCATTTATTCACAGGAAGGGCAACGCTGAAATGGCTGCCGTCTATTATGAACGTGTTGATATAGAAGGTCATCACTTTGGACCCTTGTCTGAGCAAACCAAAAATGCCACAAGAGTAGTAGATCAGATGTTACAAAATCTGGAACAACAAATTATAGTAACTGTCGATTTACATATTTATGATAAATCTGAAATCCGAATGAAAAGCACATAGATTTATGTCAAGAAAATCTACCATCAAAATCAAGATAGATAAGGGACACTTACTCATAGATCCAGGCACCGTGACTGTGTTAATCTTCTTATATTTCTTATCCATGTCCTCCTTCCTTCTGAAATCAACTATGTTAGGTTAAAGGACATCTACCACCAGGCTCAAGTAGTGTAAACTAAGCACACTGACATACTGGTGCCTGCCCCCTCTGTCAGGATGCACTCTTCTTTTACTTTCTTAGGACCTTGTTTTTAGGAAAAAGGGGTTTTGAAAATTATGCAAATGAGTTGGGGGGGCTGCAGGCTCCATAGATGTCATAATTTGCATAAAACCTTTTTTTCATAAAAACAAGGGCTTAATAAGTTTAATAACAGCAGATCCTGCCAGAGGGGGCACACACCAGTATGTCAGTGTGCTTGGTTTACAATCCTTCATCCTGGTGGTAGATGTCCCTTAATGAGCCAGAAGGACTCCCACCTGCTCCTTCTGCACCACCCTCCCTCGCAATATGTGCTGCTGCTGAGAGATTACGGCAGGAAGGGGGCAAGTGCTGAGTGAGCAGGGGGAGGGTGAGACAGTGTAACAACTGAAGACAGAAAGCAGAGAAGCTCCGGGGGAGCACATCTGGAATTAGCATAATTTTTAATGTTGATTTTAGAGGGAAGGAGGCCATGCATAACAAGTATAAGAAAACTACCACAGTCACAGTGCCTGGAAATAAGAAAGGTTTCTACTCATATAATCACCTAGAGCAAACATCTAAAAAGCTCAATTTTCCATTGATGCAATAATTAAACTTTGTTACCTAAAACACCCAGAACACCCCCGAATTTTATTTAGTTTTCAATTGTTATAGAATGATGAGGTATTATTTCTCCAGATTAGAAAAGAAACACACACAAGCCATCTTTTGTCAGTTTCGTTTTTTTCTTATTAACCTTTAACACATTATTTCAAATTTAATCTCTGTGTGATATTTGATAACTAAAACGCATTCAAAACACATTCCATGAACAACAGGACTACTAATGTGTGTGACCAGAATATATTATGTGCTCATGAAGTTCCTGTTTAGGACACTATTTGCCAGCCTAATGGGTCTCACATAAACATTTTGCATAAAGAATGTCATGGAATACTGATTCTGGCACATTTACAACTTAAAGGGAAGTCAGAAATAAAGTTGTAAATTTGCGAGTTCATCGCATTACACTCGCAAGTGTGGAACGGGCCTAACACTAACCGTAACCCTAACCCTACAATTAACACTTAACCTAATGAAAAAAAATAAAGAATGAGAAAATTGAGATAGGACTGGTTTATATACATATAAATTGGAGCAACAATGATGAGGAATGATTCAAACCCAAATTAAATCTTTGGAAAAATTTGTTGAAACTTCAGCAAATTGAATTTTGAATGAATTTCTCATCGCTAGATATTACCATTACATTAAACATGTTTTCAGTGATGACTCTTATTTGTTTGTTTAATTTATTTAGAAAAGTGGACTGAAGCATAAAGTAAACATAATTCTCTTCTCTGACCATGGAATGACAGATGTATCGGTGGAGAGACTGATAGAACTTGAAAAATATATTGACTTTAATGACATCTTACAAATGAAAGACCGTGGTCCTGTTGTGAGTTTGTGGCCTGCACAGGGTAAGGACACCAAGGTATGTGATGGGGATATATATCTCTGCATTAAATTTGTTCACAGAAGTGTAGATACCACAAGGGGGGCTCCAGAGCTCAGAGACTATGATGGTGCACTATGAAGCCGGAGTAGTACACCCCGGCTTCAGTGCACAAGTGCTGTAGGTACACATCATGTACTATGAAGCCAGAGTGTTCCAGCATTATTGAAGCATTGAAAGGGGAGGCGCCAAGAGCTCCAGATGTGAGTCTGATGTGCCTTATTGGACTCACATCTAGGTAAGTATAAATGCCCTACAAGGACGTTGGTTTAGTGTCCCATATTCACCTGACAGATTCTCTCAGATTCCAAGATGCCCCTGATAGAAGCCTGAGTGGCTCTGGTCAGACAGAAGTGACAAGAAATGTGTATGAGTACAGAGATGTCTCCTGTAAGTCACTATTTTTGTCCTAAGATTATTAATTAGGAGGGCTGAGGAGAACCAGTATCTACCACTATATACTATACTTATCCTCCTGCAGAGCCACTGGAGGTAAAGTAGATCATATTGCCTAAGATTTGGTTTGACCTTATACAATGTCTTCTCACCGTATCGTGTTGCATTTGACAGGTCTACAACCAGTTGAAAGTTGTACAGCACATGGCTGTCTTCAAAAAGGAGCAAATTCCAGATCGATTTCATTATAAGAATGGAAAATTTGTATCGCCATTAACTCTGGTAGCTGAAAAGGGCTGGTTCATAGCTCAGGTACAGTAGATATGAATTATGGTATTTCAGCCTCGGTAGTATGGTTGCCATAAAACGTATCCATTTTATCTTATTTAGAGTAAAAAAAAATCCCCCCTTTGGAGTATTGGAACAGTGCCTAATCAAGGCCGGCGGTATGGGTGGCATGGATATGACAATGAGCTGGTGGACATGAAAGGATTTTTTTTGGCATCTGGCCCAGGTAAATGCCCATATAGCTTTTACCATCAATTGTATCATCGTCCTGAGGAAATCAATACCATAGAAAAAAGGAAATCAAATTATCGTTGTAGCTTTCCTTCAGGGTCCCCTAAACCGGAAAATCACAGGCCCTGGAAGAGCTCCAATGTAAATTAAGCTTTGTCCACGCTTCCTTGCTTTTTCTGCAGTTCGATTAAAAATTTGCTGAAAGTGGCAATTCCTGGGCTACCTTTGAGGAGGAGGTCTTGAGTCCTGCATGGTGACCTCTCTGCTGGGTGATGCTCTGTGTGCCTAGAGAGAGGGCTCTGAGTGCCACTCCTGGCACCTGTGCCATAAGTTCGCCACCACTGGCATAGAGGATAGCAAGCCGACCGCTGAGGGCCTGACTGCTCGGGCTCTCCCTAATCAAGACAATGGGACCCATAGCAATCCAGAAAACGAGGGTCCCATTCTCAATAATGAGTTTAGTGGCAGGTCTAGCATGTATCATTTATTGCAATGAACAGCGCTTGGCTATCTCTGGCACTCCATTTCAGCTGACCGCTGTGCTTGATAATTTCTGACGCTCCCATACTTTGAAACTCAACCTGCCACTCCACCCATTAGTGAGACCAGTACCAGTGTTCTTGGGACTGCTGGTGGTCCCATGCTCAAGATTGCTGAGAAACCCAACTGTCTGATCCTGTGGATAGGGGATATTTTTCTAAATTGCTACAACCCCTTTAACATGTGCCAAGTGATTAATTTCAGGACATGGTTTTAGCCTTCCAACATATGTGATTTATTCTATTGAAAATAATTTGATCAAAACATGTATTGGAAAGTTTTATTGACATCTTATTTGCTTATTGCACAATTTTCTGATAAAAATACTGTATACATGTAAGACGAGGGGCTTCTAGGCCTATTACATGGAATGTCATGATAGAAAGTGGCTCATGACTTATTCTTCTGTTTCAGATTTTAAAGAAAACTTCAGAGCTGCTCCAATCAGAGCCGTTGACGTTTACAATCTAATGTGTAAAGTTCTTGGTATGGAGCCAAAGCCTAACAATGGATCATGGTCTAGGGTGCAGAGCATGTTAAAAAGTTGAGCCCACTTTGGTATAGTAAACACTATTGTTTGCACTGTGGCCCACATTTATTAAAGAATTTGAACCAGTTTTTGTTTGACTTTGCACTGAAAAAGACAAGGAAACTACTCGCACATGCATTTAAGAAGTGTCGACCACCACTATGCCTTACATGACAAGCAATTCTGCACATAAAGGGGCATTCCGGTGCACAATCGGACCATGTGCCACATTTATCATGTACTGTCCCACAGAATTGTTTTGCACACCCTATGCTAAAGGTGCACCAATAAAAAAGTTGGTGCCCTCTGTGAAATTAATTAATCTGGTTCACCCTGAACACTCCACAGGCAAACTGTTTTTGGTAAATGTGAGCCTAAATATTTGATACTGCCTAGCCAAAATTACTAATACATTTCTACATCTGCCTGTTCTGTCAGTCCGACACAATACAAACCTATAAACATTTACTGATGTAACAAAGAACATTCACAAATAGAATTCAGCATGTAGTTATGTCTCCTAGAAATATGAACCCACTTACAGATGATTATTATCTGAGTCTTGCTATGAGGCAATAAAATATGCTTCCCCCGCCGCTGTATAAAAAGAGTCTACTTTTGGGTTGTATAACTCAATAAGAGATCATTGACTGCTAGAAATACCTCTACAAATTTAAAGACATTTTTTTCCTGTTGGCCAACATTTAAAAGGATTGTATCATTGAACTGAAAGAGGTGTGATGGTCGTTTTGGCAAGTTGCTCACCATCTTGGCTGTTGTGCCTTAGTTGTTAGGAGAAGTGGTTACACACCTGATGAACAGGCTCTTGGTGGTCCAGACAGACCACCAGTAGAGAAGATACAACATCCCCCACCGGGGCCTAGCCTTTTTCTTGGCAGGAGAAAGCCGGGGGCCCTGAATACGTGAGTGGCTGGCTAGCGCGGCCTAGCGCTCGTAGGTGGTCACAGTGACTGATATCAGGGAACCGAGCCCTCGTCCATAGCCTGGCAGGCTTCTAGCAGGCGGATGGTACAATAAAATGGAGGAAGAGGCTGAATGTGTAGATTAGTGAGGGGGAGCACTTGATGGTAGGTAAAGCATATAACTTACAGTTCTTTATTTAAGAACTGGCAACTGCCACAACTACAGCAACTGAATAGAGATAGCTGGTTGGATCAGGTTCCTCAGGAAGATTCTCACAGCCTGGCAAGGTGGCTCCAGGCTGGATATATAATCGGCTGCCTCAGCAGCAAGGTAGGACAGACCCCTGAGGGTGGATGTCTGTTTGGGGCCTGGTGTTCTCTCAGGCCAAGGTAGTCAGGGCAGCTTGCCATAGACACCTGAACTCGCCTAGACTGACCTCTGTAACAAAAGACCTCAAAGACCTGACCATATTATCCAGAACACCACTTAAAAGTGTATCTTACATGCGAGCAGAAGGAATATTCCCATAATAATATAAAAAAAATAATAAAATTAATAAAATTATATACGTTTTATATATCAGTTGCAATCAATCATTAAAATAACTGTAGATCCAATGCATATAGTTATAGTATATATAGTATATATATAGATCTAATTCTCTATATGTCTCTAAGTCTTGATGCAGCACCTCTATTAAATTTCACTTCCTATGTTGTCTGCAAACAAACTAAAATCCTAATTTGGCTAGTGGTGCCTTTCCAAAACAGTCTTATACAGGGTCTAATACATTGAACTACAGACAAAAACTGTAAATTAGACTCTTTGTCGCAGATGTAGCATTCAGTTAAACCAGTTAAATCAGTTTTTTTTTCCATTAGTTACTTACAGTATCCATGTGCATTGTTCTATTACGCCCACCTCGGCCGGCTCGCGTCTACACTATGGGTATGTGCCACAGGATCGGGCATGTAGCATTATAGATCCTGGGGTCCAGCTCAGTTGAGCTCAATTCTGCTTTTTTCTTCCTCTGTAGTAGTAGCTATTGTTGGGCAAATAACCAAATAGGCGGATTGTATATTTGCTTATCCAACGATCCTCTTTTGGAGTCAATTCAAAATGGAGAAAAAACTTGCCAGACGCGTTTCTTTGCTGTGAAGCGACTACTGTTTTAATGGTCTGTGGATCGCTTGCATTTAATAGTCATCTCTAGTAGAAAACAAAGGACACTATTTTCACGATGTGCCATATCCAGATGGGTTGCCTCTTATGGCACAGTTTACTGACATGTGACGTACTCTAGTATGCCAGTATATGGTAGGATCAATCAGACAACCCTAGGGCATTGATGGCAAACCTTTTAGACACTGAGTGCCCAAACTACAACCAAAACCCGCATAATTTTCGCAAAGAGCCAATGCGACAATTTGAGCAGTAACTTATTACTCCCTGCTCTTTCACAGGTTTAAATTGTATAGGCACCTGAGTAGACAAATACAGTAGAAAGAAAAAGAAGTTTGGATTATCATTGTAGGTTCCTTCTAGGGTCCTGGGCTGCCTGGGACTGCAAGAGGTCTTGAGTCCTGTCTCGCGAACTCTGCCTTGGGATGATGGCAAGAGTGCCCGTATAGAGGGCTCCGAGTGCCACCACTGGCACCCGTGCCACCACTGGCACCCGTGCCATAGGTTAGCCACCACTGCCCTAGGGGATCTGAAAACTAGAAAAAAAATTTTTTAAAAAGCTAAAAAAAATTATATTAAAAACACCTAATCATTCAGATCGCTCCCTTTCTCTAAAACTCATATAAATAAACTGTAAAAATAATAAACATGTTAGGTATCGCTGTATCCCAAAATGTCCGATCTATCAAAATAAAATAACAATTATTCCAGGCGTTTAACCTTGTAATGGAAAATAAAGCCCAGAGTCGAAAATACCACTTTTTTGCCATTTTGAAAAATATAAAAAATGTAATAAAAAGTGATCAAATGGCCATATAGTCCTTACAATGGTAGCATTGAAAACATCATCAAAAGTCACAAAAAATGACACTACACATATCTCCGTACACTGAAGTATTTTGCCAGAAGGTGGCAAAATGAAGAATTTTTCTTTTGTACAGGAAAATCTATGGAAACATTATAAAGCCTATACAAATTTAGTATCACTGTGATTGCACTGACCCAAAGAATAAAGTAGTCATGTCATTTGGGGTGCACAGTGAAAGCCGTAAAATCCAAGCCCACAAGAAAATTATGCAAATGCCGTTTTTTCACCATTTTCACTGCATTTGGAATTTTTTCCTGTTTCCCAGTACAGGGCATGAAATATTAAATACCATCACTATGAAGTGCAATTTGTTACGCATAAAACAAGCCCTCATAGAGCTATTTAAATAAGTTATTAAAATAAGTTATAGATTTTTGAAGGTGGGGAGTAAAAAAAAGGAAACCCAAAAATGAAAAAGGGCCTCAGTATTAAGGGAGAAATCTACTCTACTACTAATCAGAAGTAGCCTCTGCAATTAATTTACATAGTACTAAAATTTCATCTCTCATCTCTGATCTGTTTCATCTCTCTTTTTCTTTGTGTCAGATACTATTACAATGTTCAGAGCTAAATGAAAGTGTAGATAAACCTGGACCCTGAGAATCTAAGCACATTGTCAGCACACAGCATCTCATAGCGCAGAGTAATTATGCAGTGTCTTAGAGAGTCCTCACCCACATTTTACAATAACCATCACTGAGTGATATGAGCTAAAACAACAATAAAACTGAGTAAACATTTATTGTGCAAACACCAGTATGGGATTAAAATTTGAGAACTGTCTTTCATGGGAAAACCCCTTGAACTGTATATTATATTCCACATGGAACCAGGATACAGGGTTGTGAATAAAAAAGCATATTGCAAATGATTTGGAGGATTTGCAGGAAAAAGACACTTCTCACATTGCCAGAAAATTCTGAACACTGACAATGGGAAAACTGATAATGTTGGTGCTTATAAAGGTAATAGTGACACTTTAAATGACCCAAGGGATGAAATCCTGTATTCAGTAAATCATGTAGGATATTCACTGTTATACTATTAAGATTGTATAAAACAACAGGATTTAAGCCATTTCTAAAATTCCACTTTTCTACTTTGGGTTTATGTATGCACAGGGCCGATTCTAACCTGTTTGCCGTGCCCGCATAATTGTTATTAAAAAAAAAGGCCTCGTCATCCACAATTAAATTAACCAGTGACTTTGCTAACCAGCAAACATGTAAGTTTGGACAGTCTACCTACCATCAGTAAATCTGGTAGATGTTGCTTATAGTAAAAAGGATGCATTTAAACAATTTGGCCACTAGGTGGTGCATGTAACTAGAAAAGCAGCCAAGAAAGCAGCGACTCCATTATAAGTTTCCATGCAGGAAGGTAGCATTGTATGTTTTGGAGGACAAATTAAGGTTTTCTATTTTTTTTTTACAGGTTTCGGGACCCTTTGGATTATTTTTCAACAAAAGGATTTTGTTGGGGAGTTTTTATTAAGGTGCCTGTATATTGGGGGCTGGTTACACACTTAGGGAGGGCTGGCTGGCTATAAACTGTATAAACATACTGTACGGCTCTCGCAGAATTATGTTTTGAAATATGTTGCGCTTATAGCTCTCTCAGCCAAAAAGGTTCCTGACCCCTGGTGTAGACGGTCTGTTCCTGTGGGTACCCGACTCTTCCCGACACCCCTGGAATTGGTGCTAGCACAAAGCCCCAGCCTTAGTAATGGTCACCATCTATATAAGATAGAGAATATTACTTAGTCTTGTGGTAAATAAATCAAACACACACAAATGAAAAAATATTTTATTGAAATAAAAACTCCCTCAGACCATTTTATCAAATGTAATAATAATCCAAAGGGTTCCGAAACCTGTAAAAAAAAAAATAGAAAACATTTATGTGTACAGTAAAAATATGTGACATGCCACTGAAACGCACACAATTGGTAAGAAGCACCTGGTGTTTTGCATTGTTTACTACTGATCGTATGCGTTTCTGTGGAAGAGCTTAAGGGTGCGTTCACACGTCGCGTTTACTGCATGCGTTTGCTACAACTGAAGGGAGATTTGCCTAATTAAACAGCTGTTAACACCTGCGTTTACAAAACGCATGCGTTAACCGCGATGTTAACGCATGCGTTAACAGCCACATGCGTTAACCGCGATGTTAATGCTTGTGTTAGCAATGCGTTAACACTTGCATTTTGTAAACGCAGGTGTTAACAGCTGTTTAACCCCTTAAAGGGCACCTACCACCACGAATCTACCTATAAAGGTAGATCGGGTGGTAGGTGGATGTATGGGACGTGAGGATAGCCCTTTTTAGAGCTAATCCTCACGTCCCCGCTAGCCTAGCATAAACTTTATTGCCCTAATATGTTAATTTAATTAAGCGGCTACCGGGGCGTGGAGTAGCCGGACACGAGGCTACACGGCGCGGCTACTCCACGCCCCAGTAGCTGCTTTCCCCCGAGTACCCTGTGATCTTCGGCGCGCAGCTCCTGGCAGCTGCGCGCCCTCGTCCGAGAAGCCGGAGTTCTGCGCATGCGCAGTAACTCCGGCCTCGTTCCCGAGATCGCGCATCTTGGCCGGAGTTACTGCGCACTGCGCGCCGAAGATCACAGGGTAGGCGGGGGAAAGCAGCTACTGGGGCGTGGAGTAGCCGCGCCGTGTAGCCTCGTGTCCGGCTACTCCACGCCCCGGTAGCCGCTTGATTAAATTAACATATTAGGGCAATAAAGTTTATGCTAGGCTAGCGGGGACGTGAGGATTAGCTCTAAAAAGGGCTATCCTCACGTCCCATACATCCACCTACCACCCGATCTACCTTTATAGGTAGATTCGTGGTGGTAGGTTCCCTTTAAGGACGCAGGGTTTTTCGGCTCATTTCTCGCTCTCCAACTTCAAAAATCCATAACTTTTTCATTTTTACGTGTACAGACCTGTGTGAGGGCTTATTTTGTGCGTAACAAATTTTACTTTCCCGTAATGTTATTTATTTTAACATGCCGTGTACTGTGAAGCTGAAAAAAAATTCCAAATGTGGAAAAATTGAAAAAAAACCGCACGTGCGTCACGTTCTTGTGGGCTCAGTTTTTACGACTTTCACTCTTCGCTCCAAATAACACACCTACTTTATTATTTGGTTCGGTGCGATCGCGGTGATACCAAATTTATATAGGTTTTATTGTGTTTTAATACATTTTCAAAAATTAAACGAATGTGTACAAAAAATAAAAAAACATTTTTTGCCATTTTCTGACGCTAATAACTTTTTCATACGGAGATGTGTGAGGGGTCATTTTTTGCGAAATGAGGCGACGTTTTCATTGCTACCATTTTGAGGTCTGTGCGACATTTTGATCATTTTTTATGTTATGTAAAAAGGTGTAAAAGTCGCATTTCGGACATTTGGGCGCCATTTCCCACCTCGGAGGTCACCGCCGCCTGTAACCCTTTTTATATTTTGATAGATCGGGCATTTTGGGACGCGGCGATACCTAATATGTTTGTGATTTTTACTGTTTATTATGTTTTATATCCGTTCTAGGGAAAGGGGGGTGATTTAACCTTTTAATATTTTATTAATTTTTTTTATTTTTGAAACTTTTTATTTTTTTTTTCACTATTTTTTAGACCATCTAGGGTACATTAACCCTAGATAGTCAGATCGCTCCTACCATATACTGCAATACTTCTGTATTGCAATATATGGCATTTTTGCAGTACATTCATTACAATGAGCCACTGGCTCATTGTAACGAATCTGCAGATGCCAGATAGTCTCGGGTCAAACGAAGACCCGAAGCTACCATGGCAACCGATCGCCGCCCCCCGATGGTGTTCGGGGCGCGGCGATCGTAAAAAAGATGCCGGCACCCGCGCGCCGCTGTCTTTTAAACGCCGCCGGCGACTTTGCCGGCGGCGTTGAAAGGGTTAATAGCCGCGATCGGTGCAAGCACCGACCGCGGTTATTAGCGGTGGTGGTTTTATGCAAAATGCAAAAAACCCCACCTTTGTATGAAGAGGACTCAGCCCGTGAGCCCTCTTCATACATCCCTTATACCTCTGCACCGTAGAGCTACGGTGCAGAGCGTTAAGGGGTTAATTAGGCAAATCTCCCTTCAGTTGCCGCAATGCGTTTTTAAACGCATGCAGTAAATGTGACCGCACCCTAACAGATCAGGAAGAGCCTTCTCCTAGAATTTAAAGGGGTTGTCTGGTAATAGCAAGTTAGGCCCTGTCCACAGGATAGGCCCTAACTTGCTGATCAGTGGAGGCCTCAGTGATGGGACCTCAACTGATCACTGACACTGTCACTGATCAGAAAGTTAGACCCTATTGTGTGGATAGGGCTTAACTTGCTATCACCAGACATCAGACAACCACTAACTTAGGGGCTAAGACCGAGCGGGCATACGTCCGACGTGCTAGAGATGCCATGCACACAGGGAAAGAAAGGACATGTTGATCTGGCAAATTTAGGATGTCTTTAGGATGTTGAATATCCATGAAAGAACTAATAACATTTGTCACTAAGGCTGGAATTACACCACGTCGGGAAAGTACCCGCTGTATACACTTACCATATACATTGAAAAATACTGTATATACTCGAGTATAAGCAGAGGTACCTCATTTTAACACAAAAAACTGAGAAAACCCATTGACTACAGTAGAAGCCGAGGGTAGGAAATGCATTGGTCAAAGCCTCCAACCAATAGTGCCCCCTAGTATATTTCCAACACCTGCCCCCTAGTGTATAGCCAGCCCTCTAGTGTATAGCTGGCACCCCCATTGTATATAACCAGTGAATGCCACCTTGTGTATAGCCAGTGCCTGACCCCTTGTACATACCCAGTGCCTACCCCCTTGTACATAGCTGTTACCTGCCCCCTTGTATATAGACAGTGCCTGCCCCCTTGCACATAGCCAGTGCCTACCCACTTGTACATAGCCGTTACCTGCCCCCTTGCACATAGCCAGTGCATGCCTCTTTGTACATAGCCAGTGCCTGCCCCCTTGTATATAGCCAGTGCCTGCCCCTTTATCTATAGCCAGCAGCCTCCTGCTCCCATTATGCCGAGCCTATTAAAAAAATAAACAAACTCTGTACTCACCTTTCCAATGTCCCCCGCAGATGCAGCATATTGTTTCTCTCCCCACAGACGCGATTAGGAGGGAGGAGCCAGTGATGTCACTGTCCATATAAATTAATAGTTAAAGGGACGCATCTACCACCACGCATCTACCTATAAAGATAGATCGGTTGGTAGGTGCATCTATAGGACGTGAGGATAGCCCTTTTAAGGGCTAATCCTCACATACCCGCAATATTTTAATAACTTTTATTTTGCTACTATGTAAATTTTCTAAAGAGACTACTGGGGCGTGGAGTAGCCGGAGCTGAGGCTACACGGCGCGTCTACTACACGCCCCAGTAGCCTCTTTGATCCGCCTACCAGATAAATTTGGTGCGTAGCTCCTTATAGCTGCGCGCCCTTGTCCACGATGCCTGCCGATGCATGCACAGAACAGCAGGCCCACGGCTGCGTGGTCACTGCTTCGAATCCGGAGCCACTGCGCATATTAGCGAAATAAAAGTTATTAAAATATTGCAGGGACGTGAAGATTAGCCCTTAAAAGTGGTATCCTCACGTCCTATAGATGCACCTACCCAGGGCCGGATTAAGGTTGGTGGGGACCCTTGGGCGCAAAATCTGGTGGAGGCCCCCACTAAGTGTAGCGTACACACACGTCCTCCTGCTTCCTTTCCACTATCCCAGCAGTAACACAGCTACATACAGCCGCCTCACCCCAGTAACACTGCTACATACAGCCGCCTCACCCCAGTAACACTGCTACACACAGCCGCCTCACCCCCAGTAACACAGCTACATACAGCCGCCTCACCACAGTAACACTGCTACATACAGCCGCCTCACCCCAGTAACACTGCTACACACAGCCGCCTCACCCCCAGTAACACAGCTACATACAGCCGCCTCACCCCAGTAACACTGCTACATACAGCCGCCTCACCCCAGTAACACAGCTACATACAGCCGCCTCGCCCCCAGTAACACAGCTACATACAGCCGCTTCATCTCCAGTAACACAGCTACATACAGCCGCTTCATCTCCAGTAACACGGCTACATACAGCCGCCTCCCCCCCAGTAACACAGCTACATACAGCCGCCTCATCCCCAGTAACACAGCTACATACAGCCACCTCGCCCCCAGTAACACAGCTACATACAGCCGCCTCACCCCAGTAACACTGCTACATACAGCCGCCTCACCCCAGTAACACTGCTACACACAGCCGCCTCACCCCCAGTAACACAGCTACATACAGCCGCCTCACCCCAGTAACACTGCTACATACAGCCGCCTCACCCCAGTAACACTGCTACACACAGCCGCCTCACCCCCAGTAACACAGCTACATACAGCCGCCTCACCCCAGTAACACTGCTACATACAGCCGCCTCACCCCAGTAACACAGCTACATACAGCCGTCTCGCCCCCAGTAACACAGCTACATACAGCCGCTTCATCTCCAGTAACACAGCTACATACAGCCGCTTCATCTCCAGTAACACGGCTACATACAGCCGCCTCCCCCCCAGTAACACAGCTACATACAGCCGCCTCATCCCCAGTAACACAGCTACATACAGCCGCCTCGCCCCAGTAACACAGCTACATACAGCCGCCTCATCCCCAGTAACACAGCTGCATACAGCCACCTCATCCCCAGTAACACAGCTACATACATCCGCCTCGCCCCCAGTAACACAGCTACATACAGCCGCCTCGCCCCCAGTAACACAGCTACATACCGCCCCCTCACCCCCAGTAACACAGCTACATACATCCGCCTCATCCCCAGTAACACAGCTACATACAGCCGCCTCATCCCCAGTAACACAGCTACATACAGCTGCCTCGCCCCCAGTAACACAGCTACATACAACTGCCTCGCCCCAGTAACACAGCTACATACAGCCGCCTCACCCCCAGTAACACAGCTACATACAGCCGCCTCATCCCCAGTAACACAGCTACATACAGCGGGGACAGCACAAAACATATATATATGTATATATATAGAGTATATACATACATTCCAAATACACAGTATATACAAAAACCACATCATTCACATATATATAAATGTACACACATATATGCGTGTATAAACACAGTAGATGCATAAATACACAGTATATACATATATATACACAGTAGATGCATATGTACACAGTATATACATATATATACACAGTAGATGCATATATACACAGTATATACATATATATATATACACAGTAGATGCATAAATACACAGTATATACATATATATACACAGTAGATGCATATATACACAGTATATACATATATATATACACAGTAGATGCATATATACACAGTATATACACAGTAGATGCATAAATACACAGTATATACATATATATACACAGTAGATGCATAAATACACAGTATATACATATATATACACAGTAGATGCATATATACATATATATATACACAGTAGATGCATATATACACAGTATATACATATATATATACACAGTAGATGCATATATACACAGTATATACATATATATATACACAGTAGATGCATATATACACAGTATATACATATATATATACACAGTAGATGCATATATACACAGTATATACATATATATATACACAGTAGATGCATATATACACAGTATATACATATATATACACAGTAGATGCATATATACACAGTATATACATATATATACACAGTAGATGCATAAATACACTGTATATACATATATACACTGTATACAGAGGTCGCACTAACATTTTTCCAAAAGGGTAAAAATACTCCTCTCACCATTTTTGAGGAGTATTTTTACCCGAGGAGGAGTATGAAAATTTTGGTAATACACCGCACACATAGCACACTGCACAGCACGCACACACACACTGCACAGCACGCACACACACACTGCACAGCACGCACACACACACTGCACAGCACGCACACACACACACTGCACAACACACACACACACACACTGCACAGCACGCACACACACACTGCACAGCACGCACACACACACTGCACAGCACGCACACACACACACTGCACAGCACGCACACACACACACTGCACAGCACGCACACACACACACTGCACAACACACACACACACACTGCACAGCACGCACACACACACACTGCACAACACACACACCCACACACACACTGCACAGCACGCACACATTCACCCACCCACACACCCACCCACCCACTGCACAGCACACACTGCACAGCACCCACCCACTGCACAGCACCCACCCACTGCACAGCACCCACCCACCCACTGCACAGCACACACACACACACTGCACAGCACACACACTGCACAGCACGCACACACACACAGCACACACACACTGCACAGCACGCACACACACACAGCACGCACACACACACTGCACAGCACGCACACACACACACTGCACAGCACGCACACACACACACTGCACAGCACGCACACACACACACTGCACAGCACGCACACACACACACTGCACAGCACGCACACTGCACAGCACGCACACACACACACACACACTGCACAGCACACACACACACACACTGCACAGCACACACACATTCACCCACCCACCCACACACTGCACAGCACGCACACACTGCACAGCACGCACGCACACACACACACACTGCACGCACACACACACACACACTGCATGCACGCACACACACACACACACACTGCATGCACGCACACACACACACACACACTGCACACACACACCCACCCACACACTGCACAGCACGCACCCACACACTGCACAGCACCCACCCACACACTGCACAGCACCCACCCACACAATGCACAGCACACACACACACTGCACAGCACACACACACACACACACACACTGCACAGCACACACACACACTGCACAGCACACACACACACTGCACAGCACACACACACACACACACTGCACAGCACACACACACACACTGCACAGCACACACACACACACACACTGCACGCTGCACAGCACGCACGCACACACACACACTGCACAGCACGCACACTCACAACACTGCACACTCACCGCTCACAACACAGCACACACTACAACACAGCACACACTACAACACACACACACACACTGCACAGCACGCGCACACACACACACACACATTCACCCACCCACCCACCCACACACTGCACAGCACACACACACACACTGCACAGCACGCACACACACACACACACTGCACAGCACGCACACACACAGCACAGCACACATTCACCCACCCACCCACCCACACACTGCACAGCACGCACACACACACACACACACACACACACACAGCACACACACACACTGCACAGCACACACACACACACTGCACAGCACACACTGCACAGCACACACACACACACACACACTGCACAGCACCCACCCACACACTGCACAGCACGCACACACACACACACACTGCACAGCACACACACACACACACTGCACAGCACCCACCCACACACTGCACAGCACGCACACTCACAACACTGCACACTCACAACACTGCACACTCACCGCTCACAACACTGCACACTCACAACACTGCACACTCACCGCTCACAACACAGCACACACTACAACACAGCACAGGACACACTACAACACAGCACAGGACACACTACAACACAGCACAGGACACACTACAACACAGCACAGGACACACTACAACACAGCACAGCACACACTACAACACTGCACAGCACACACTACAACACTGCACAGCACACACTACAACACTGCACAGCACACACTACAACACTGCACAGCACACACTACAACACTGCACAGCACACACTACAACACTGCACAGCACACACTACAACACTGCACACACTCACCCAGCACTGCTCTAGGTCTCCTCGATCACAAACGCAGGCAGCTGCGGGCAGGTAGAGCGGGACGGGGAGCATCATCTTCGCAGCCCACAAGTCTCCCCCGGGGCCGGTGCACTCACTTCGGGTCTCTCCGGCGCGCCCCTGAAACTGTGTCACGTGTCGCGCTGAGCGGCCCGGCGCGCGCTGCGATCACGCTACTGACTTGTACCTCCTTTGCAGCGCGCGCCGGGCCTCTCAGCCTGCGCGCTACAGGGAATAATTGCCATGCGTAACTTTACGCATGGCAATTATTTTGGGGGGTAATGGCGCCTCATCACGCGTCTATGACGCGTGGTGAGGCGTTAATGCGACCTCTGACTGTATATACACTGTATATACACATATACACTGTATATACACATATACACACACAGAAAAACACATATGTATATACTTACCTGTTAGGGTTGACCGGGTGCCTGTTTGTTCGGGCGGGGGGTCTTGCCAGTGCTTGTTCGCCAGGGGGGGGAAGTCGGTCGGTTGTTGCTTATTCGGCCGGGAAGGAGGGGGGAGGGGGGGTGCATGTTTTGTGCGGGGGACGGGGGGGTGAGCGAGCGGAGCGGGGGGTGGTGAGCAAGCTGAGCGGGGAGCAAGGGGTGGTGAGCGAGCTAAGCGGGGAGCAAGGGGTGGTGAGCGAGCGGGTAGTGGTTAGCGAGCGGAGCGGGGGTGGTGAGCGAGCTGAGCGGGGAGCAAGGGGTGGTGAGCGAGCGGAACGGGGAGCGGGGGGTGGTGAGCGAGCGGAGCGGGGAGCGGGGGTTGTTGAGCGAGAGGAGAGCGAGCCGGGCGGGGAGCCGGGGGCGGTGTTTAGCCGGGATTGAGCGGAGCGGGAGCGGAGAGCGAGTGAGCGGACCAGGGGGCGGGGAGCCGGGGGCGGTGTTTAGCCGGGATTGAGCGGAGCGGGAGCGGAGAGCGAGTGAGCGGACCAGGGGGCGGGGAGCCGGGGCGGTGTTTAGCCGGGATTGAGCGGGGTTGCTTGTCACCTGTGCCGGAGGGGGGGAGGGGCGGCGGCTCCCCATGCAGCAGGATGAGTGGGCGGGCAGTTTATGCAGGGGATGGATCGCCAGGGAGGCGCTCACCAATGCCCGGAGGCGCAGGGCGGCGTTCAGCTCATGAGGGGGGGCACGGGAGGTGCGATCTGGTGGGGGCCCCTAGGGGGGGGGCAAGATGGTGGGGGCCCCGGCGCTAGAGCCCCGGGAGCCCCGCCTATAATCCGGCCCTGCACCTACCACTCGTTCTACCTTTATAGGTAGATCCGTGGTGGTAGGTTCCCTTTAATAGGTGGAGGAGTGGCTGTATCTGTATTGTACAGGCTATACTGGGCTGTGGTACATAACCGGGTATTGCAGCCCATCTGTCACCGACTACACAGGATAAAGTCTGGAGAACCTGCAATTTCTTTATCAGCAATAAAGTTTTGATATCAAATTGAATAGAACGAGACATAACAGTCACATTTAATGGAACGATGAATGATAATTTACACCGGTGCATGCGCACACTCACTCCAAGAGGGCTCAGCGCCGGACAGCACACGTCATCAGTCATGTGACTTTCTGCAGGGCGAAATAGCCCCTCCCCTCCCAGCTCCACCTCCTCTGAGCGCAGCTCGCTTACAGGTCACCGTGTGAGGGGGCGGCTCAATATTCTAATATTGAGCCGCAGTGTTGCACAGTCTTGTACAGTTGCGGTTATTATGAATATCTCCGTCTTCTATAGATGCGGTAATTATGAATATCTCCCGGTCACGTCTCAGCGCACACTGCCTGCGGTACCGGGCACACACCTGAAGCTGTGAGGTGTCGCCCTGAGCTGCCGCTGCCCGCGGCTCCCGGGGTATATAAGGAGCGGTGCGCGCCCTCAGTGCCAGGCAATCTGAAGACCTGACGTCTAGGCCACGCACTGAGGACGCTTCGCTCCTCCCACCTCCCGCCTAGGGGAAAGTCCCCGGACCTCGGGCAGAGAGTGCCGCGCGCTCCCGAGGCGCGTAATACTCCCGCCCTGCCGCCCGCAGCCAAGCCCGCCAAGAAGCTCCGAGAGCCGAGCGGCCCGGGTGAGGGCGGGACCATCGTCAGTCACCATAGAAACGCGGGTAGCGGGGGTCACCTCGCCAACAGAACGGGGCTCATTCTCAGATTGCCGCATTTATTATTATTATTACCCGCAACTAATACGGACGAGACCGGGAGTCACGTGATGTGCGCAGATGTTCTGTGCCAGCGGAAATGCTGAGGAAAAACTATATAACTCCCAACTTTTCTCTCTTTCCCCTCACATATAATGCCCCCCTTAACCTTGGTTGCGCAATTATTTATCCCCCACTTATAATACCCAGGCATTGTGCTCCTTCTCCTCCCCCAGTGCTGCTCTCTCCTGTGCCGCAGCTGTGTGTGGCTCTGAAGCTGGCGGCCACTAAGAGATCATCGCCTCTGCAGTGGTGATGTAAGGAACCGATGGATCCCTGCTTCATTGTGTTCACTCCCTGCGTTATAGACATACAGAAGGACGGATAACGCCCTGTAGCTTCCTTGTACAGCAGCCCCCATACATTTTTGCATCTCATGAGCACAGTGTACAGAACTGGTTTGTCTGGAAGAGAGGTCATAGATGAAACTATTCTCTTTAACTCCTTGGCCTCACAGCGTTTTTTCGCTCATTAATCTTTCTCATTTTTCCGTGTACAGAGCTGTGTGAGGGCTTATTTTCTGCTTAACAAATTTTACTTCTCAGTGTCATTATTTATTATTCCATGCTGTGTACTGGGAAGCTGGAAAATAATTTAAAATGTGGTGAAATTGGTGAAAAAAACGCATTTGCATGACTTTCTTGTGGGCTCAGTTTTTACGACTTTCACAGGCTCAGCCCGTGAGCCCTCTCCATGCAGCGGGACCCGACCGCGGTTGCGAACCAGTTAAAAAAGAAAAAGTTTACAATTTGTCCTGCAGATAACAAACCCTTACACATCTCGGTAAATGAAAAAATAAAAAAGTTATAGCTTATAGGTGGGGGGGGGGGGACTAATTGCAAAAACAAAGAAGGGCTGTGTCCTGAAAGGGTTAGAAAGCATTGCCCTTATGCCTATATTGTTCCTTTTCATGGCTGCAATGTTACAAAATCAGTTTTAAATGAATATGCAAATCACCTGATGTGAGTCCAATTATATTGGGGTCCAGTATATGCAGATCTATCACTTCCCCGCCTCCCTTGTCCTGATTGACAGATCTCACTTGAGAACTCGGTTACATCATTGGTCACTTCATGTCATGTGACCAGGGTGATGTCACCTAAGATCCTGTTACATTTCAAACGTCTACCCCATGTATGGATCTAATCACATGAAATCACAGCAGCTTCCATGGAGGATGGGGAGGAGTAAAATCCATGGTGGCTGCTATAATCATGCCATGTTACTGCCCTGTGATCAGATACATGCATGGTATAGACGTTACAAATGTAACAGGACCTTAGATGACATGAAAGTGGGGTGACAGGTTCCCTTTAAGAAGAATTTTCTATTAAAGGCCGCCTTTGCAGTTGTGTAGAGATTTAGCAGCCATGCGTGCTCCTCTGAGTATACCCTAATGAATGGCATTCAAGTCTCCACACACATACAAAAATGGCAAATTCTTCTAATGGAGTTTAGTTTCTTCACTGAGACACGTATAGAGCTGCAGCCTGTGGTACGTCTCCACAATCCTAGGACGGTAGGGCAGACCCCGAAATCTTTGCTCTGTCCCCCTGAATGGTTGGCCGGTATGATTATACCCCCTGATGTGGGGCCTGATAGATACTGTTGGATCTGACCGTAAATCTAGTGATTTAAAGGGGTTGTCATTGTGAGTTAAAGTGGTTGTCCCAGAGTCACTGTGTGGCTGCAGGGAGCTTTGAAAATCAGTGTACATATATTAAAACAAATAAAAACCTGGACAACCCCTTTAAGTCACACAATGGTCCACATTTATTAAAATGTTTACGCCAGTTTTCTGTCTGACTTGAAAAGAATTAGCAAACTGCTTGTACATGTGTTTATAAAGTGTCTGCACCAGTTTTGTGTCGCGGCTGCGCTGTGTCCAACAAGACTAAAAAATGTGCTACTAAACGGCCGTTACTGCTAAGTAGGGGTTTGCCACAATTATTACTGACGTGCACCACAATTATGTTACGCCACAATTTAGCAGCATGAACAATGTGCACACTTTTCGAGCCGTGCAGAAGGCACCAGATTTATGAAGACCGTGCAACACATTTCATGAATCTGTCGCATATAGTGCAGCTTGCGCTATTTTTGATGAATGAGGGCCGATGACTCTACAGCAGTGATTTTCAACCTGTGTGCCGCGACACATGGTTGAGTGTGCCGCGGGGAAAGTTCCCCGAACCATGGTGCCCCTGTGTAGCGCTGCCACCACACCCCGGGGTTCTGCCCCCGTACTTACCTACAAGCCTCGCGTCGGCGATCCGCCCATCTTCTGTAGCTCCTGCATCGCGCGGCCCATGTCACGTGACCAGAGGCGCGCGGTGCAGGAGCTGCAGAAGGTGGGCAGATCGCCATTAGGAGTGAAGGTACGCGGAAGGAAGCTAGGGTCTTTTTTTTAATTAGTAAAGGGAGGCTGGGGCTTTTTATTAGTTAAGGGAGGCCTCTAGGGCCTTTTAATTAGTAAAGGGGGGCCTCTAGGGCCTTTTAATTAGTAAAGGGAGGCCTCTAGGGCCTTTTAATTAGTAACGGGGGGCCTCTAGAGCCTCTTAATTAGTAAAGGGAGGCTGCTAGGGGCTCTTAATTAGTAAAGGGAGGCCGCTAGGGCCTTTTAATTAGTAAAGGGGGGGCTCTAGGGCCTTTTAATTAATAAAGGGGGGCCTCTAGAGCCTCTTAATTAGTAAAGGGAGGCTGCTAGGGGCTCTTAATTAGTAAAGGGAGGCCGCTAGGGTCTTTTAATTAGTAAAGGGAGGCCGCTAGGGTCTTTTAATTAGTAAAGGGAGGCCGCTAGGGTCTTTCAATAAGTAAAGGGAGGCCCTTTAGGGTCTTTTAATTAGTAAAGGGAGGCCGCTAGGGGTTTTTTATTAGTAAAGGGAGGCCGCTAGGGGTTTTTTATTAGTAAAGGGAGGCCGCTAGGGGTTTTTTATTAGTAAAGGGAGGCCGCTAGGGGTTTTTTATTAGTAAAGGGAGGCCGCTTAAAGGGAGGCCGCTAGGGGTTTTTTATTAGTAAAGGTAGGCCGCTAGGGGTTTTTTACTAGTAAAGGTAGGCCGCTAGGGGTTTTTTATTAGTAAAGGGAGGCCGCTAGGGGTTTTTTATTAGTAAAGGGAGGCCGCTAGGGGTTTTTTATTAGTAAAGGGAGGCCGCTAGGGGTTTTTTATTAGTAAAGGGAGGCCGCTAGGGGTTTTTTATTAGCAAAGGGAGGCCGCTAGGGGTTTTTTTATTAGTAAAGGGAGGCCGCTAGGGGTTTTTTATTAGTAAAGGGAGGCCGCTAGGGGTTTTTTATTAGTAAAGGGAGGCCGCTAGGGGTTTTTTACTAGTAAAGGTAGGCCGCTAGGGGTTTTTTATTAGTAAAGGGAGGCCGCTAGGGGTTTTTTATTAGTAAAGGGAGGCCGCTAGGGGTTTTTTATTAGTAAAGGGAGGCCGCTAGGGGTTTTTTATTAGTAAAGGGAGGCCGCTAGGGGTTTTTTATTAGTAAAGGGAGGCCGCTAGGGGTTTTTTACTAGTAAAGGTAGGCCGCTAGGGGTTTTTTATTAGTAAAGGGAGGCCGCTAGGGGTTTTTTATTAGTAAAGGGAGGCCGCTAGGGGTTTTTTACTAGTAAAGGTAGGCCGCTAGGGGTTTTTTATTAGTAAAGGGAGGCCGCTAGGGGTTTTTTATTAGTAAAGGGAGGCCGCTAGGGGTTTTTTATTAGTAAAGGGAGGCCGCTAGGGGTTTTTTATTAGTAAAGGGAGGCCGCTAGGGGTTTTTTATTAGTAAAGGGAGGCCGCTAGGGGTTTTTTATTAGTAAAGGGAGGCCGCTAGGGGTTTTTTATTAGTAAAGGGAGGCCGCTAGGGGTTTTTTATTAGTAAAGGGAGGCCGCTAGGGGTTTTTTATTAGTAAAGGGAGGCCGCTAGGGGTTTTTTACTAGTAAAGGTAGGCCGCTAGGGGTTTTTTATTAGTAAAGGGAGGCCGCTAGGGGTTTTTTATTAGTAAAGGGAGGCCGCTAGGGGTTTTTTATTAGTAAAGGGAGGCCGCTAGGGGTTTTTTATTAGTAAAGGGAGGCCGCTAGGGGCTTTTTATTAGTAAAGGGAGGCCGCTAGGGGTTTTTTATTAGTAAAGGGAGGCCGCTAGGGGTTTTTTATTAGTAAAGGGAGGCCGCTAGGGGTTTTTTATTAGTAAAGGGAGGCCGCTAGGGGTTTTTTATTAGTAAAGGGAGGCCGCTAGGGGTTTTTTATTAGTAAAGGGAGGCAGCTAGGGGTTTTTTACTAGTAAAGGTAGGCCGCTAGGGGTTTTTTATTAGTAAAGGGAGGCCGCTAGGGGTTTTTTATTAGTAAAGGGAGGCCGCTAGGGGTTTTTTATTAGTAAAGGGAGGCCGCTAGGGGTTTTTTATTAGTAAAGGGAGGCCGCTAGGGGTTTTTTATTAGTAAAGGGAGGCCGCTAGGGGTTTTTTATTAGTAAAGGGAGGCCGCTAGGGGTTTTTTATTAGTAAAGGGAGGCCGCTAGGGGTTTTTTATTAGTAAAGGGAGGCCGCTAGGGGTTTTTTATTAGTAAAGGGAGGCCGCTAGGGGTTTTTTATTAGTAAAGGGAGGCAGCTAGGGGTTTTTTACTAGTAAAGGTAGGCCGCTAGGGGTTTTTTATTAGTAAAGGGAGGCCGCTAGGGGTTTTTTATTAGTAAAGGGAGGCCGCTAGGGGTTTTTTATTAGTAAAGGGAGGCCGCTAGGGGTTTTTTATTAGTAAAGGGAGGCCGCTAGGGGTTTTTTATTAGTAAAGGGAGGCCTGTTATGACTGTTTTAGTGTCATTTTGTGCTATTTTGGTTGGTGGTGTGCCCCAGGATTTTCTAAGTATAAAAAGTGTGCCGCGGCTCAAAAAAGGTTGAAAATCACTGCTCTACAGTGTATGAAAATAATCTGAGGATTTTGGCATTTAATCTTAGGTGAATAGATAAAATGGTTGAGATTCTGTATTCTGAACATTTGTTTGAAGTGCAGTAAGTGCACTCTACTGTAGGGTCCCACCTAGCTTGGGGACACACTGTGGGATTCACAAGCCCACTGTGATATGTGTATTATTATTATTATCTGAATATTCCTGTTTGCTGCTGCTAATAAACTCTAGCCATGTGTTTTGTGCTTTATCATGTAATATGTAACGACATCTCCATCTAGTGGCTAATATTAACTAGTACAGATATAACCGTGGAGTCTTAAAATAAATCTACCATCAAAATAAAACCGGAGCACTTACTTATAGATCCAGACACTGTTTAACCCCTTATCACCGACACTAGTTTTCAGCTCAATGACCAGACTCGATTTTTCAAATCTGCCATGTCTCACAATAATTGGTTATAACTTCGGAACGCTTTAACATATCCAGGTGATGTTGAGACTGTTTTCTCGTGACACATTGTACTTCATGTTAGTTGTAAAATTTAAGTGATAAGTTTTGTGATTCGTTCTGAAAAAAAGTTAAAATTTTGCAAAAGTTTGTAAAAATCCTTCATTTTCCAAATTTGAAATGTTCTGCTTTCCAGACAGGAAGTAAAACTACCCAAAAAGCTTGATTATTAACATTTATGGAATGTCTGCTTTATGTTGGGATGATATTTTATGTGTCCTCCCATTTTTCTAGGATGTTATGAGGAGCAGAACTTTAGGTGCCATTTTTCTCATTTTTATGGAAATTGCCAAAACTCACATTTTGAGGGAAAACTCAGCTTTCAGGTGACTTTGTAAGGCCTAAATAATAGTAAAACCCCATAAATTACCCCACTATAGAAACTTCACCCCTCAACGTATGTAAAACAACTTCTATCAAGTCTATTAACCCTTTAAGTGTTTCACATGGGTTAAAACAATATGGACCTGCGATTTAGAAACTATAGAATTTTTTTGGAAAATACATTCATTTAGGCCAAAACTGACAGTTTCATAATAAATTAAATGATGAAACGCACTGCAACGCTTGATGCCCAATTCCTCCCGAGTGTACTGATACCCCACATGTGGTGGTAAACTGCGGTACGGGCGCACGGCCGAGCATAGAATGAAAGCAGATTTGTATTGTCACATTGTACAAGCTATAAATTTTTATTTTTTTTGTTAATGTGAACATATGAGGGCTTATTATTTACAGGATGAGATACAATGTATAGATAATTCATTTAGGGGGTCTATAGCTTATTCATGAAATTTTATTAGCTATTTCAAGGGGGGCACAAACAAAATCATCAATTTTTATTTAGGATTTTTAGCATTCCCAACCCCTCCCCCCCCCCCCCCCCCCGCTCACCGTAACATAAAAATAATATTTTATCTTTATTCTCTGGTTCACTACAATTGCGGTGATATATAGTTTTTCTTATCTTTGCTCAATTTTACTGAGCAAAACCAATACAGGTGGTCCCTACTTAAGAACACCCGACTTATAGACGACCCCTAGTTACAAACGGACCTCTGGATTTTGGTAATTTACTGTAATTTAGTCCCAGGCTAAAATGTAACAGTTATCACCGGTGTCTGTAATTAAGATTTATTGTTAATCCTGGTTCTTATGACAATCCAACATTTTTAAAACCCAATAGTCATAGAGACCAAAAAAATTTTTTGCCTGGGGTTATAATTATAAAGTATACAGTTCCGACTTACATACAAATTAATTAATTGACAAATTAATTACATACAATTAATCAACTTAAGAACAAACCTGCAGAACCAATCTTGTACGTAACCAGGGGACTGCCTGTATTGGAGAAATTGCATTGTTTTTACTATTGACAACTTTCAGGGCCATAACTTCTGTATTTTTCTGTTGTCAGATCTAATTGAGGGCTTATTTTTTGCAAAAAGAGTTGTTCTCTTCAGTTGTATCATATTAGGGGACGTAGCTTTTTTTGATCACTTTTTAGAACATTTTTTGTGATGGTGTTTGATGGAAAATTGTATATTACAGGAAGTTTTTTGTGTTTATTTATTGTACAGACGTGGTAATACCAGATATGTACGTTCTTTTGTGTTTTATATACTTTATTTGCATTTTATGTGTAACTGGGGAGATTATGGGACTTTTATTATATTTATTTATTTAATCATATTATAAAATGACTTAATCTTTTTTTTAAAACTTTTTTAAATTTTCTACTTCTTGGATTAAACAAGCTTTCAAGCCTTTACACTGCAATACACTTGTATTACAGTGTACAGTGCAAGTAACTGAGCATGCTGAGTCCTGGGGCTGAGGCAGGAGGGATCGGATCCCCCGGTAAGCACCCCAGGGGGGTTCGATCCACAGTGGTTAAACACCCGGGATCTGAGTTTTTCTGATCCCGGGTGTTAGTGCCGACACAAACACTATAATGACCCAAAAACTTCTTCTGACGCGCCGCTGTAGACAGGTGCTGTAGAAAGGGATATAGATCCAGACACTTCTTATATTTGTTATCCTCCTTTACTCTTAAAATCAACTTTTAAAATTATGCTAATAAATGGCTCCTGGGGGAGCCCTTCTGTGTTCTAGCTTCACAGACGGTTCCACTATCTCCTCCTCCAACTGCTCCATCAGCACTTCCCCCCTCTCTCTGCCTGAAGTAATCTCTCAGCAGCAGAGGAAGTTTCAGCACATGGTGGGAGGGGGAAGTACTCATGAATAGTGTAACAGGCTGTAAAGCGGCAGATTTTCTGTCTCATTAGCATCATTTTAAAAGTTAATTTTAGAAGGAAGGAGGACATGGATAACATATATAAGAAGATTACCACAGTCACACTGCCTGGATCTATGAGTAAGTAATTATGTCTGCTATATTTTAGTTTAAACCTGCATGTTTCCCAAGCTCTGATGGTAGGTGTTATCTCACTATTGCAGGGAGATCCTCAATCTTTGGTCATAAAACTCCCTCCAGGTGCGGAGCCGTGGACATCTGTGGAACAATTTCTTTCAGTCCCTTGGGTCCATTTACGCTGAGCTTGATCATATTGTACTTGCAGTACCCCAGCTCCCTCCTCCAGCAACATAAACACTGAGGAGTATTCCTTGTTCCTGAAACACTGCTAACATATTTTTTTAAAAACAATGCAAACTGCACTAGTTGTAGATTCCCTGTGAAGCAGATTGTGTAAGATTCATTAAATGTGTCACTCATTCTTCATGAATCTGGTGTTCCCTGCACTTCTCCAACAAAGTGTGCCAAGTTTTTTTTTGTGCACTTGCAACAAAATTCTGTCAGACACTAAATGTGGCGCATGGTCTGACTGTGCACCGAAACGCCCCTTTATGTGCAGAATTTTATATCTAAAATCTCCGGAACTTCTGAACTCACGAAAACCAGCACTGATAAGGAATCTCCAATGCAGCGGGATGTGAGAAAGAAGCATAGGAGGCTCTATTTCTGGGAGCACCTAGAGACAGATCTTTAGGTGCAAAACACTTAAATTGAAGTCTTATCACACTCCCACTAAATATGAAACATCGTCCCCCTGGAACTGCCACAACACCAACAGGTGTCTTGAGCCTCGGTTTACAATGAAGGAGTGTTACAGGGACCCGGTACCATCTCATCAGGATTCTATAGATTTTTTCTGAGTGGCACAGACCAGGTTCAATGCCCAGGTCCTGTTCCCATGTACCCACAAACCTGGGGTCGTCTGGGTGCAGTTCGTCATGTTATATAGAATAAGTCTGGGTAGATGGTGTGCAGTGGATTGAGGTAAAAGTTAAGCATTCCCTCGAAGGCCGTAATAGAAGAGGTGAAGTGTGTACAACTCCCATAAGCCTGCAAGAATGAGTGTAGTGATGAGTATTCTAACCAAGATAATCTCTTTTCCGGATATTGGGAAACTAAGTCCACAAAGGCTGGGAGGGGTTCACGGTTCAATATCCCATACATCCTTGGGTCGTCTGTATCACTCCATTCCAAGAACGAATCCATAGTGAGTCCGGTGGTAACTGTGTTACCGGAGTACTGAGGACCAATGGTACACCTACAGATAAGGAAGACCAGCTCCCCCAGAGGATTCGGAGCAGGTCAGGGTTCCACTCTACCCTTGGCCTTTTGGAGCCCCATACAAAACGTAACATTGTGGATCGTAGTTTCTTAAAGAAAGAGGGTAGAGGGAGGAGAGGTGCAAGAAACGCGGAGCATGTCCATTTTAAGGTCATTTATGTGCCCAAACCGGATTATGTTTTCTTGTTGCAACATTCCCCACCGGGGCCTAGTCTTTTTCTTGGGGCCTGGAGGCAGCTGGGGCCCAGAATACCGGAGTGGCTGGTGGTTGCGGCCTAGGCACGCTGATGTCAGGGTGCTTGGTATGTGGACCGGAGGACTGCCCCACAGCCTGGTAGGTCTCCAGCAGGTGGTGTGTGCAAGAAATTGTAGAGGGAGAGGCTGATGTACTTTAGTGTCTGTAGTATGAGTCCCTGGGTAATGGATGGGGGAGCCCATGATGGTTCAGCCGTATTCAGGGACCAGACAGAGGCAACGTTGTGCAAAAGTAACTCACGGTTCTTTATTGGAACAACTGCAGGCAACGGGCCAAACAATTTCAGAACAGATGCCGGATTACTGGAGGGATTCTGGATTACTCGAGAGTGTCCAGGTTCACCGGCCCCGAAGTAGGTGCAGGCTGGGATGAAGCTGTGTCCAGATGTGGAAGGTGCAGCTTGTCCTGGCTGCGTGTCTGTGCTAGTGGTGCACTGACACTGTCTCTGGTCACTCAGTGTATCTTCTATGTTGATGAGCTGAGGCCTAGGAGCTCTTCATGTGGTGAGAGATGGGCCTGTAGCAAGAGCATGTGCTCACAGATCTTTCTGGAACTCAAGAGAGTCTGGATCCTAAAAGGACTTGCCCCTTCCTGTCCAGGGGTTTTATTAAACCCTGGTCAGGTGGTGCTCACTCTCCAATCACACTCCAGCTTACAGATTGGAACATCATTGGATAACAAGCATTATTATATATTTACTCATTCTTGCAGGCTTATTCTTGCAAGAATGAGTGTAGTGATGAGTATTCTAACCAAGATAATCTCTTTTCCGGATACTGGGAGACTAAGTCTACAAATATATAGATGACGATCTGCTCCTTCAGGGAGAGGACTTCATTACCACTTCCCTCGGCAATGGTTTACTGTATGCGTTTGATGACACGTTTCTTCCAATGTGTTGCAAAACACAATTGAAACGGATCATGTGATCGAAGCCTTAGTAGTGTATATAAAGCCCCCCACGGCCCCCAGTCTATATACAGCCCCCCCACAGACTCCAGTCTATATGCAGCCCCAGACAAAGGCACTTGAGCCGTAACACATGTAGGGGAACCTTCATATCGGAGTCTTCCTGTGGCAGTGGATATAAGGTAAAATAATTTCACAATCTAACACAGCCCCAATATTCAGATAATATACTGTTCACAGTTTTAGCACACAATTAGTAAGTAATATTGGTTGCAGTATATATGCTGGTAAAAATTACACATTGAACATCCAATTATATATTTATATTTTTTTCTTGCTTCTAAAATGTGAAATTTTCCATCATGGTAATAAAGCTCCTCAAATTGGTTCTATGCATGTATGTAGCATCATCTGTGTACAAAATCAACGCCTTAGTAAAGCCTCCGGAGCTGACTTTCTCTTGTGTAACCGATGCATTCATTTTTTATAGTTGTTTTAGATATTTACAATAAAAAGTTCGAATTTTTATAATATTTGTCTTGTTCATACAGGTTATATTTTATATCCCAGTCTATATCCAGCCCCCTGTCTATAGTCAGTCCCCCCAGGCCCAGTCTATATACAACCCCCTACAGCCCCCAGTATATCTACAGCCTCACAACCCCCATACTATCTATATTCAGCCTCCCCAGCCCCCCACAAACTGTCTATTCGTATGCACCCACATACACAATCTATTTATATACCACCCCCAGTCTATAAAAATAGGGTAGAAATGAATAAGATAAATACTTACATCTCTGTTCCCACGTGGCTGCCGCGTCCTCTTCTCCTGGCTGGAGAAGACTTTCTTCCTAATTGCACCGTCTAACATTTAGAAACTTTCACAATATCTTACCAATGATTAATAATCACAATACTGTGATATCAAGTTCTCTCTGTCAGGACTCAGCCTGATATATGTATCAGTGATTTCATGAGACAAGACATTGTAGTACAAAAAACCAGACAGTATGCGTGACAAGAAGCCACTAGGGACAGGAGCACAAGCACAAAGGGTGGTCAGTAATCGCAGGTGTTTCTCGGCTCGGAGGATAGATAGAAAGGTGAGCAGAAGATCATTTACCCCATGGGAGTTCCTTCTTTAAAGGAAGCTAAAGTCTACATTAAAAAAAAATATTTTGCAGATTTGCAGAATCATAAAGTAATAAAGTTTTTTAGCGGATTATTTTGAAGGAGATATTGATGAGAATGTGATTGAAGGTAGTACAAATATGTGCTGACTATAATGTACCAGTATAAAGCAGTCACATTGGAGCTATATGGATTGCATAAGTATATCCATCTAGGGTTCAGAGCTCTACGGGGGACATTAATCATAGTCTGTTAGACTGTTTTGAGCGTTTTTAGCGCAAAAATCTGGCGCATCTCGTTAATTTGGCGCATTTATGTGGTTTTGAGTCCCTGCGCCTTATCTGACATAGTGAGAGCCTCCTATACAGATGTTTGCACGGGATCTAAAAAGGCGCCTAAAAAGGCGCAAAATAGGCGCAAAAATGCACCTACTCTGAGCAGGTGCACTTAAAAAAAAAAAAAAATCACTTTACATTACTAAAAACATAAATTTTAGGTTCCAAAATGAAAAATTCCCTCTATGCAACACGGAAAATACTTCAGAGCAGTTTTAAAATGTAAAATTTCTCCAGTAACGACTTCGTCATTTTCTATGGCAGTGATGGCAAACCTTTTAGAGACCGAGTGCCCAAACTACAACCAAAACACACTTATTTACCCTGATGTGCCAATGTGCCATTTTAAGCAGTAACTTATTGCTACCTGTTCTTCCACTTCTTTAATTGTATCGGCCCCCTGATTCCACCAATACAGTTGAAAGAATGTGGGCAAATTCAGACCATCATTGTAGCTTCTCTCCAAGGTGTCTCTGTTTAGGAAGAACGGTGGGTCCAGCAGGATGAGCTCCAAAGATAATGCAGTTCTTTTAACACCTTCTCACTTTTCAAGCAGTTCAAATGAATGAAGTTCAATGAAGTGTCGCTGTAAAATAGTGCTGAGCGCAGCATCTCATAAGTTGCCTAGGACTGCAGGAAGCTTTAATGGATTTGGTCCTGTTTGGTGAACTCTGTCCTTGGGCGATGGCCTGAGTGCCCACAGAAAGGGCTCTGAGTGCCACCTCTGGCACCAGTGCCATAGGTTCGCCATCACTGTTCTATGGGATCATCTCTGTGAGTGATTATTGTCTTATTGTACAGATCTGAGAATATTATCAGTCTCCATTCACTGTATATTATAATAAAATAGGAAAAGACTCATTTCAGCAAGAATTATTTTTTTTTTTTTTACATATCTGTAACTTTTAGTCCCTGCAGTTACATCACAATAATAGTTTTTTGTGCAGAGATGAAGCCCTGAACGTCCTGTCACATTTTCTCAGTCTCCTTTCATTATTGCTCACAAATAATGATCTAACAATGTGAGACAAATTTGGCGCAAATTTAGGCGCAAAAGAATGGGACATGAGACAATTCCAAAGTGCATTTACTAAGGCAGAACTAGAGCCATCATAGATCACAAGCCAAAAAGAACAAACCAGGCGCAAAAACAAGCGAACCTGAGACCCACTATGATTAATGTCCCCTTACGTGTACTGTGACTTTTGTGTTTGGTTGTATAGATTTATATTTGACTATATTTACATGTTGTTGTGTTTTCCAAAGCTAGAATTAATGCACCATAAAAACACAACAAAAATTGGTAGCATATTGGCAGCTGCCAGGTTCACTTCAGAATGCTTGCAAATAAAATCTTTTGGTGAATTTCATATAAGATCATTTTGCACAATTATAGAAAGTTAAATGCAGATCAAGAAACTGAATGCTGCCATTAATATAAGGATTTTCTAGATTAAAGGTATACTTTATGCCTGTTTTTTAAGTGTAAATTCTAATATTTCTTTTTGTGATGTTCTACCCACTGCCACGCCCTTTGTGCCTTTTTTTCTTAAATTATTATTTTAAAGAAGCAGCTTTAGAAAATGAGCACTTGTTTTTTGTGGAACAAACTCTACTTTCAAGTGGCACTTTTTAATATTCCATGCAATGAAATGGGAAGCTGGAAACATTTCCAAGTGATTAAAAACATGGACCATTTTTGTAAGTGGCTGAGGGATATGGCTCCCTCTGTCACTCCCTCTGTACCCTGCAGCACTGATGATGTCACACAGCAGCCGGGTGTCCGTTGTAGAAATCCTGGGTTGCTATAACTTTGTCAGTGACTGACACTGATCTCAGATAAGTGTCCTCTTGTGGTACAAAATAAATAAATAATGACAAAAATATTTATCCCTTAAAACAAAAAAAAATTAAAGACATCACACAAAAAAAATTATAATTAATGCGAACAAATAAATTTAAAAAACTGGTCTCTTTGCAAACAATAAAATTAAAATGTTATGGCTCTTGAAAGGGTTAATAAAAGTTCACCAGTAGGACATATGAAATCCGAAATTGGGCTACTACAAACTGCAGTTGCTCCTGCACACACATACAGCTATAGTGGCATAGCTAAATAAAAAGTCTCCAAAGGTATCTCCAATTTCGTTCTCAAGTAAATGTATGGTGCTCAGTTCCAGATTAAGCCTTGTCAGTACTGGTATGATAAATCCTTTAAAAAAAAAAGTTGACCCAGTATTCATAACAGGAAAAAAAGTTAAAAATGAGTTATTTTTTTGATGCATGTTTAAAATTGTAGGGTACAAGCAGAAGACCTATGTGTGTCGTTCTTTTACTTAATATTACGTTTTGGTCTAAAAATTGAGGAGTAAGAGTCCATAATGCAAAGATATTCTGCTTTCAAGTATACATACTTGTACACCACGATTTTAACCTGTTCCTGACATGTGCTGCGCTACTTCAGCATGCATCTGCAATGGGTGTATGGAGAGGGCTCACGGGCCAGCACTGATCACGGGTGTTAGCTATTTAAATGCCTTTGGCAAAGCTACCAGAGGCATTTAAATTGCGGTGGCACATGGGCACTGCCATCCTTGACTTGATCACTCACCCCAGTGATGTCAAAGGTGGGCAGGGATAGGTTGCTTTGACAGCCTGGAGACTTATACAGACATTTTTTTGTACATAAGGTTTAATGTTGTTTAAGCTCTCATAAAGCCCTGTAAATGGAAAAATAAAAAAAGTTATGGATTTTTGAAGGTAGGGAACAAAAAACAGACACACAAAAGCAAAGAAAGGCTGTTAACTGGTTAAACATGAACAACTAGTTCAAGCCTAGTACAAGTGCCTGATCAGCATTTCTTTTTTGAGTATTGACAGAAAAATGACAAACAGCTTGATCATTAAAAAGTAAAATAGGTGTAAAAAGCTGTAGTAAGGGGTTAAATAGTGGCACTAGGAGTGGACAAGTTGTACCAGAGATGACAAGCCCTCTTGGTTAAATTAAATCTACCATTTGTTTTTATGCATTGTGAAGCAAACTGACCTTGAGAATGCTTTAGTGACACTAATGCAGAAACATATCTTTTTAATCGAGTGGTTTTGCTGAAAAAAACAATCATAAAATTATGATAATGAGGCTCTTACTCTAATTATGCATTCCTCCAGCATGCATAAGGCTGCCTCATCCCGCCCCAACCGTAAGCCTTGCCAAGAGCATGTCATGTCATCCAGCTTTCCCAGTATCCTTCAGATCTGAAATAAACGTAGCTGCCTGCATTGTCCAGGCAGGACTAATCAACCTGAGCTGTATATACAGCAGCTGGGGGATGGTGCAGTGATTGATTACTTCTGTATTCAGGGACAAGACAGTGATGACGTATTCTCGGCTTATGCTGGGTGGGACAAGGCTGGAGCAGTGCATAATAAGGATGAGGAGAAGCAACAGCCTCATTATCATAGTTTTATAACAGTTTTTTCAGCAAAACCACTCAGTTCAGGGATTAAACAAGATATGTTTCTGCATCCGTGTAGCTACAGCATTCTCAAGGTATGTTTGGTTCACAATGCATAAAAGGAAATGGTAGATTTCTTTAAAGGGCACCTACCACCCCGATTCTACCTATAAAGGTAGAAGGGGTGGTAGGAGGATGGATGGGACGTGAGGATAGCCCTTTTTTGGGCAAATCCTCACGTCCTGGGTGTCTTTTACAAAACTTTATTACATGTATATGCAAACTTTTTTATGCGGCTACTGGGGCGTGGAGTAGCCGGACATGAGGCTACTAGTCACGGCTACTCCACGCCCCAGTAGCCACGTTACTCCGCCTACCAGGTAATCTTCGGCGCGCAGCTCCTGGTAGCTGCGCGCCCTCGTCCGAGTCCCCCGGCTACTGCGCATGCGCAGTAGTTCCGGCCCCGCGGCCGCGCAGCTGAGGCCTGCGTTCTGTGCATGCGCAGAACGCAGGGGACCCGGACGAGGGCGCGCAGCTACCAGGAGCTGCGTGCCGAAGATTACCTGGTAGGCGGAGTAACGCGGCTACTGGAGCGTGGAGTAGCCGCGACTAGTAGCCTCATGTCCAGCTACTCCACGCCCCAGTAGCCGCATAAAAAAATTTGCATATACATGTAATAAAGTTTTGTAAAAGACACCCGGGACGTGAGGATTAGCCCAAAAAAGGGCTCTCCTCACGTCCCATCCATCCACCTACCACCCCTTCTACCTTTATAGGTAGAATCGGGGTGGTAGGTTCCCTTTAAAGGTTTTTGGAATACGGGAAGTGAAAAAAAGAAATGGAAAAAACCTGCGGTATTAAAGAACACAACGAGTGCTGTGTGACAACCCGAGCATATATCAGACTGCCCAAAATAATGCTCATGTGGCAATGTCGGGATAATCTCTTCTCCAGATGGTGGGGCCTGCGTCCATAAATAAGTAAAATCAATGTAAATAGGGAACTCTTCAGGTTTCACATACCTCTGCAACGTTCCTCTTCCCTCAGTCCTGACATAAGAGATTTATGTAAGGGAAGGATGCCAGTTTATAGCACCGTTTCCATTCATAAAGTTTCCCAACACTTCATTACCCAAGAACATTTTATTACTTAATCCACCCAAGGGAAACCGAAACCCTCAAATTCAGCGCTCGCTATATGTCCATGCCAACTAATATAAAAACTTTATAATGCATTGACCTAAGTAACCCGACTGAATAAAGTATTCCATTACAGAAAATCTCCTTGTCTCCAAAGACTCATTAATATCTCTCTCAGTGGGGGGTTCTTAGAGGACGGAGCTCACCACATAAGTAATCAATAAGTAATACCCAAGATTTTTCCTCCTTTATAGAACAGAAGGGAGTCACTCTCTGATGTATCCGGATTCTCATGAATTATTCTCGTATTTTGCACTGCTATTTATTTGTTGTGACATTTATGCTATATGTGGCGTGTAGCGCTATTCGGCAACAACTCCGCTCTATCAGTGACTGCTTGTCAGGCGGAGAAGACCCTTATAAGAACCAACTTCACATTTAGTACAGAGGCATTTCAGTGTTTCATCAATGTTTTATCAAAAGAAATTAGATAAAGATACCTAAATTAAACATAACTGCTACAGTCAGCTCGAAACAGCAGCAACGCAAAGTAGAAAGTCTTCCAGATTGTCTCATCATAAATGATAAATCTTCTGAAGCTTGTAAACTTTCTGTGAACTCTTGCTGCCTTATTACCTGACTTGCCAGTCACTAATTGCTCTTATAAACTCACTCAGCAGAACAGATCTGGATTTCAACTTTATTTCACCTCCTTTCCTGTCAAAAAGCTTTGTAACACATCACAGATCCCTCTGGTTGTCAATATATGTGATACTGTAGAAGCAAATCATCTTAGAAATATATCTCCCAGCCTCAACACATTTTATTATGTCAGGGAAAAGTAGAGGAAAAAAAAAAAGAGAAAAATGGAAAAACCTACGGCTACAGTGTGGTAGCGGCAGAAAGGTAATTGCTGGAGGTGACTATGCTGCGTATGTCCTCATTATGAAGGCTTCTGCTCCTCCTCTGACATTTTTAGAAGTGTTATCTCATTTTAAACAGACAGCGGATGTTGAGAAGCAACAAAAGTGAATGTTCTGTTTACTTGTACAAGTTTTTGGAAATCTTCAACTTTCATAAGGAACAAAATATTCAAAAAAGGGTCAATTCTGTTCTGAATCGTGATAAGGAAGTGAAGACCTGGTGGTTAAAGGACCATTTTTGGCAAACTTTATGTACAGTTTTGTAACTAGTAAAATGATATAATATTTCATGTTTTACAAAATGTAAAAAAAATATAAATATAACATTTATATGTATAAAATATAAATATAAATCATATAAATCATTAACTGTCATGGTTGCCAACCTGTTTCAAGCTCATCCATGTATACCGCAATGGGGGGTAATAATGTGTAATAGTGAGGAACACTAATGATGCGGGTAAAAATTTTATCGGTATCCGGATATGTGTGGTATTTGGTCATTAGCCTCAGTACGGGTCCCCATTGGCAGAGGGCATCAGCCAGGGATGCAATACATTTTATTTTACCACCAACCTTGTCCCACTAACTAGAATTTATCTGTCTTTAAGAGTCAGATACAGGGGTGAACCTGGCCTCTTTGCTGCCAGAGGCAAACTATAGAAAGACGGCCGCCCTTTCACCGATCAAATAGTTACATTCTATGCTTACTGCAAATAATCAATTGGGGTTCCCACAGATTACAAGAAGGAGGAGTCCTTTGTGCCACAAATAAACAGAGTACAACATGCTTCCTGCTGCTGTATTCATCTCTATGGTGCTGAGGTTGATAGTTCTGCACTGTACTCTTATATCTCCGTCAGTGCTATAGACTGTGAAAGGAGCGGCAGCGCTCATGTCCGTCCTGCCACTCCATTCATTTGGGATACAAAGGACCCCGGTTCTTGTGTCCCTTCAATACCGCAGTCCTGAATTATTCTTGTTAGACATACACATACCAGAATACAAATATATAGCAACGTACTAACTATAATCCAGCCAAACCCCAATTAGATCATGAATAGGTGAGGCAGGATTCACCACAGGATCACAATCCTGGATCACTGCAGCAAAACAGACATGCGCTGTCATCTGCTCCATTCATCTCGGAGAGCGAAGAGGGGGTATGACAGAGGTACCTCGGACCCCACCGGACCCCTTGTTCTCATGTTCTGAGACCCCCACCAGTCGGCAAATAAATGTGGATAGGGCCTAAATTGTTTGGTGGAAAAACCCCTTTAATATCCTTTCTCGGTTTGGGTATGATGGTCCGGAAATTGGGCCCCAGCTGCAATAGCATAATAAGAGGATGAAAGTGGGTCTAGAATGTCCCCATGGAGTAGTTTAAAGAAGCAAAGGGAAACTTGTCAGGGTTGGGGAGCTTACCTACTTTAAGATCTTTGATGACCTGGGAGACCTCTTCAGGAGTGGCTCTTGGCCACTGATTAAGAGAGATTCGGCAGAGATATGTGCAAATAGCAACGGTTTTATCTGAGCAAGTGATGGGAAATAAGCTATATAATATTTCATGGAAATGCTTAAATTCCTCTAGGATCTCAGATGGAGTCTGGAGCATTCCTCTAGACAGGGTGTTAATGGACATAATCTGGAAGGAGGAGATTCAGAGATGTAGCCTCCTTGACAGCTACTTACATAATTTATTGCTGTACTCATAAAAGCCATACTGCTAGCGTCCTTAGCGCAGAACGTTTTTTCATCAAGATGTGCGAAATCTGTTGCCTAATCAAGGAGATCTCAGGGTATCGGACCTCTGTCTCTTGTTGGCTAATTCCAACGATTCAGATGTGGACAAGAGAGATTTCAAATTATGAGCATTTTCTTTCTTAAGCTTCCTTCAGGTCCTTCCATATTACATGGGCATTGGTGTGGTCAATTACATTAGAGGATTTGAATTCATGGATAGTGTTCTTGATCCTTCAAAATATGATCATTAAGGCACCAAGAGAATTGCTTGAAAAAGTTATGATGTGGGCAAATGGTGCCGACACTGGGGAATGGTCTGACCAGGGTATGGAGTTAATAGAACATGTAGGCCGGTGACCAAGAAGGGAGTGTGAGATGACTAAAACATCTATCTGGCTATAAGAATTATGTATGTTGGAGTTGCAACTATAGTCTTTTTGGCCAGGATGGAGAATTCTCCACAAGTCAACCAGGTGAAGTATAGCAAGCTGCTGCTTCAATTTGGGAAACTGAGGACTTATTCTTTAAGGTGTCCAAGAGAGGGTCCAACGGGACGTTAACCTCTCCTCTCAGGATGACAGCCAAACCTCCTGAAAATTCTACAATTTTTGCAGCATCCTAATACCATAGGACATTTGACCTGTGTTAGGGAAATACACATTGACCAGGAGATAAACATCACCTGTGTGAGGAATAGATGTCTATCCTCTGGGTCACATTTGGTTTCAATAACTTGTAGAGTGAAGAAAGTATGAAAAGCATTGGACACCCCTTTGAATTTCTGAAAAGCATTAGGGGCATGATACCGAGAATTATAAAAAAATTTTTACATACCCATGAATCAACTTTAGCCCTTCCCATCTACTCCTCCCCATGACCCATGCCTCTTCTCTGCATTCAGCACTTAATGTCATGTTACCAAGGTGAAGCCATCTAAGGTTCTTTACCAAGTTACATTTGCAACATCTACCCCATGTATGTATCTGATCACATGAAATCACAGCAGTTTCTGTGAAGGATGGGGGGCGAGTAGAAGTCCAGGGAGGCTGTTGTGACTTCATGTGAAAGGACCATACATATGATACAAAGTGTGCAATGATGTAACTGAGCTCTTTTTCATTGTCGCACATAGCAGCATTTCCTAGCAGTGAGACCTTTCAATCAGGAATAAGGAGGTAGGGCAATGCAAGTAAAATCTATTATGCAGGACTCAGTGTTGTTGGACTCACATCAGATGAGTTGCATTTATGTTTGCAATAATGAAGTATTTATTTTGGATGGGTTAAAGGGCAGTTTCTCTTTAAGTTAGACCTGATCCCATACACCACAAGGCAGCTTCAATACAGACACAGAAAAACAAAGGCAAGATAAAAAATAAAAGGTTAAACTAGATGAACTAAGACACCCAGGACATGAAGGATGTAGCACAGCACAGTGTAAAAGACACACAAATGGAAGATGAAACACAAGACACAAATCTGTGAAGCAAGGTCTATGTAATCAAGCTGAAGACTTGATGCAACCACAGACTTTGGCCCTAGGGATCTATGAATGCGATCAATTTCTATTGACTTTGACACAGAATGTTTTAGGAATTCTCCAAAGAAGTGCTGAACTGAGGGATCCAGCTGGGCATGTGTAATCTCTTCCCGAGAGGCCACCAATATGGATATTGTTTTTCTGGTCCCTATTTGGGTGGAATGTTCCTCAATAACCTCTGTTCATAAAAAATTGTATTTTCTGTCCTGTCCAGATGGATGTTGGTGCATTAACAGCACCGTACCTGCCTGCAGATGAGGGTACCAGGGACCCTCGGTTGGCTTCAGAGACCCATTGTAGTGATGAGCCAGGAGATATCAAGGCCCTGTCATGATCTGGGGGAGAAAGCCCAGAGTGAGCCTTCCCAGGAGATGATACAGCATTGCTGTAAGTTAAAGGGGTATTCCGGGTATATTAACGCCTGACACAAAAACCCATGATGATATAAATAAATGAATACAACAATACTCAATGTCATTAGTCACAAAACGGGGCTTAAATAGTTTGATTTTCTGATTTACAAAATTTATGGGCTCTCTAAAGTAGGTGGAGTTACCATTAAGATGGCCGCCACTGTAAACTACAAGTTCCATGATCCTTTAGTTCTCAGTAACTCCTCCTCCCTCTTATGATCTGCTCCCAGAGATGATCTAACAGACTTTCTTGCTCTGTTACCATAGCAATAATGTGCAACTGCCATCACCAAAACACTGCCCATACTGGATGCACTGCAACCAACCGACAGCAGCCAAACGTAGTGGTGATCACATGACCTGCCCAGGCAGGTGCAGGACATGTGATGTGGACATGTGACCAGCGGCCATCTTCTATCCTGTGTATGCTCTGCAACGTACCGCGCGGAGGAAATCTACGGACTGATTAAAGGGCCAGTAGCATTTTAATTCTCCATCAAAGTTTATGTCACCAGCATTTTCTGCTAAAGGGAGCAACATTTTAAATAACAACTAATTACACATTAGCTTATATTTTGAGTACCCATTTGTATATGAATTATGCTGATTCCTGGAATACCCCTTTAAGTTCAGGGATGGAGCTGGAGGAGCAGGGATTTTGTGCATGACCTGAAGGTAGATGTTTAAGTGATTCCTCCATGCACTTCAGAAATCCTAAGTCAGCATCAAACTGTGGTGTTGAGGGCCGGGCGGCAGGAGAGCATAGCAGAGAAGAGCCCTTGGTGGGAATTGCAGTAGCAGGACACACCTCAGTAAGCAGAGAGGCTGGAGGGCAGGACGGGATTGTTTTGCAATTGGCAGGATCTCGGTGGCATACTGCAGAGCGCTGTCCACTGTGGTAGCAGATCGGGAAGCTGAGGAAGAAGAAGGTGTCGTATCACGTATGATGTTTTTGGCACCATCTTAGAAATCAGGCTGTGGCTGTTTCTCTGGGTTGCAGCCTAAGCTTGGAGACACCCTTAGCGTGGAAAAATGGGCAAAACTCCAGCAAAAGAGTGGGAATTACAGGAAGTTCCACATCACTACCAAATTTTTAAGGTGCATTTTATGAATTATTGTACTTCTTTTAAAAAAATATTTAAAAACTAAACAATCTAGTTAACTCTATGGAGATATCTACGGTACATTTGCATTTTTTATCCAAAAAAAGTGATTACTCCATCACAACATTCCCCACATTAAATTAAAACCTTTAATATGTTATAGTTCAGGCATTTCTAAATGTAGAGATTTTGCTTATTGGTATCTGCAAAATGTAGAAATTGGTGTTTTGACTTCTAAAAAAAAATTTTTGCCAACTTGTTTAATTCTCTTCCGTTCCCCTTATGGGTAACACAATGCCTTCTGCCTATCACATATTGCCCTTCCTTACACCCACTGTGTATGTTTGGAGATTGTTGCCATCTAAAGGGGAAAAACAAGTGATAGTAGTGGAATTTTTTTTTTTTTGTATTTTTAAAATATTTCAAAAATATTTTTAAAACATTTTGGGTAGTTCCATATTCTAACTTGAGATCGTCTGAGCGCTGATATAAAGTATCAATTTTGCTGTAGAGCAATTAAGAGTTTTGTTCTAGACATACTAAATTATCTTTTTATTACCTATATAAATATTTTTGTATGTGAAAAATAATATATAAATATATATAGTTATATATAATAGTTCTGTAAAAGGGCTTAAACTTTTTATATCAGAATACAATTAGTAGACTAGTGTTGGTCTGATAATGGGGGTCCTCTTTTGTGTCGGAGAAGTAATGTAAAATGCCCAAGTTCTGAGATGTATTTACTTCAGTTTTGTCTTAAATCTCCGCCAGGTCAGACCTGGTCCTTAAGATGGCTCCAAGATGCTTGAGCCTCTTAGTAGATCTGGGAAGCTGTGGGGAATATTAAGATTTGCATTTAGAACGCCAGTTGTAATTCATTTCCCCCAAATACATTTTGTAAGTTTATACTATAATACATTGTCTATATAATTGACTAATGCCTTCCCTGGAATAGGTAGGGTTTAGTTCCAGGTCTTCAGATGTAACTTGTAGTTGGGTCCATCCTCACTTAACATCAATTAACATCAATTTAGAGATTGTGGTGCAAATCAATATTAAAGGAAATCAACCACATAAAACACAAAAAAAAACAAGAAATACTCATCTTTGCTCCTCTTCATCCCAACTTAATTATAAGTTTGTTTTCTAGGTGATCTTGGCTGTCAGGACTAGCTGAGGACAGCACTGGGATCAAGACGGGGGTGAGTATTTCTAGGTTTTAAAAAAATAAAATAAAACATTTATGTTGTTGATTTCCTTTAAAATAGTTTTTTTTTTTTTTTTACAGAGTATCTTGATGTTTTTCCTTGAACTGAACCAGACGTGTAATGACCCTTCTGGAAGTTGTGATGGCACAGTCAGAAAGTCACAAAAATTGAAGGTGACGTATCTAATTCACACTTTTCAAAACTCAGTATTTCTGCTTACATCCATACTCACCATGTATGCTATAGTGTTCTGTCTGTAGAATAATTGTTTTCACAAAAATGTATAAATTTATTTTAAAAAATTGTGTCACTAAATCCATGATTAGGAGTTCCAGGTTCCAACCCTTTGATCTTCTGATCAATGAGACAATATATAGAAGATTTTGCTGAAGTAGAAAGTTTGGACTATAGTCTATGTGCAATCCATGAAAAACAGTTCTAACTGAGACGTGCTCTACTTTTTAACAGATTGGTTGCAAAGTGTGTTAAAAAAAATGGTTGTGGGCACTGAACTGGTAAAAAGTTTGGTACAGCTATGTGCCATATGTTACAAAAAAATCACTGTTGTGTGCCACTGGCCTTACAGTACTAGAGTTGTAAGCTCAATGTCACAGCCCTAACCTGTGTGACTTCACCTAAAAAATATCTCTTCTTTGGAGAAAGAAAATCTAAAGGGGTGGGGGTGTGATCCTATATTGTCCAAATGTCCAAATCTCTCAAACTCTAAGGCAAGGCAATTCCTCATGGCTCTTCCAAACGCTATTATCATATACTGTATAAGGCATATGTTGGGAAATCCTCCTTATCTTATGCTTCTGACCAAATCCACAGGTTAAGAAAAAAATATACACTTACATTTACCAGTCTGATGGAAACCAATTTGGGGCTTTGGACTTTCCAGCAAACGAGCGGTTCCAACCTTCATAACACTGACTCATTTTATACTAATTTTAATACTAAAATGTCTATTAAAAAAAATAAAAACCCCAGGAAAAATATAAAAAATATATTTTACAATATTTGTCATTTTATGATGGACTTTAGTCAAAAAGTCACCATGTTTGGGTTGGTGGGACTGCACCCAGCGCTGTTTGTCCATGTGTGCTGCCTTGTGGAGAGTATTGATTCTCCAACCCCATTAGCTACAGGAATCAATCATAGTGCACACTCTGTAGAGAGCTGCAGAAAATGTTGACCCTTCATCCATAAAAGCTAAAAACACAAGATGTCAATAATCCTAATATTACAGAAAAAGACACCTTATGAAGGATTTCTCTCTGCCCTGACTCTCTTCAGCACAAAAAGTCGGTTTACTTAAACCATATAACCAAAATGTTATTTAATATTTTAGAAAGTAACACAATCCAAAAAAAAAAAAATTGGATATTTCACACAACACTACAGAACCAACATGGACACAATATTGACATAGAAAGGGACTTTTGAATATAAGTTTACAAAAAAAAAAATCCCTGTGAACTTTTTTTCCTTTTAAGTTATTATGTTAAGCATGACAGGTAAAACATCCTTTACAATATGATACACCGACACAATAAAAACCATGATACAAATGTGCTGTTAGAAATCAGTAACGTCAGGGAAGACATCTCATGAACTGTATTTTCTTTTATATGAAATTCTATACAATATAAACAGAACATAATCCATATCTGGATGACCTTTACAGCAACCAGAGACCGAGAATTAGATTTTTTTTATTATTTTTTTTTCAGTGCAAACACATTTATACAAGGCAGTCTTGGCTGCAAAATTCTTTTTTTTTTTTTTAAACATACAGTAAAGTCCTCCTTGTATGTATTGACTTTATTCCCCTAATGCAATAGTCACATTCAGTCACTGACTTGAAGAAATTATGACTTCTTTCAGTTTAAGTCTCATCTATAAACAACAATGTCATAGCGGAGTCAACTCATCGGTAGTATTGAAAGATCTGGCTTTGTTCGTCATAGGAAAGTCAGGCTGGCAAATGTATGACGGAGGTCACTGGCCCCTGAAAAACTTGCAATGGCCGGGTGACAACAGGAAGAAACCTTCAGCTGTGATGGAAAGTGTTGGTGAATGTTCCAACCATGATGAAACGAAAAAAAAAAACAAAAACAAAAAAAAAAACTATTGATTGCCCTTAATTTACAATATACATTTCTTATAAAAAAATCCAAATGTAGTCCTAGTGGAAAGAAACCGTGGTCATTATGATTCAGTCTACAAAAACGTTGATGTATCATGAAGTTTTCCATATGATTAGAATGTTTTTTTTTTTTTTGTACAGTATACGTTAACATTGCTGCCGTTTAAAAGTTGTGGAGGTAGTTTTATGTAAAAACAGAAAAGGAAAAAAACAAAACAAAAACAAAGAAAACACATTAGCAAGAAAGGAAACACAACATGTACTATAGCAACAATAATCAAGTGTGCAAAAAGCCATTAGATTTATGTCGATGTTTTGAGGCTGCACAAAGGGCATTCGCAGAATCCGAACGCCTCAAGCTCCAAAATAAAATCTAATACCAGTAGACAGTACTTGGATTTTTTTGTTGTTGTTGTTGTAACATCGTAACCTGCTTACTATTATCTATACACAGGCCGTCGTATAAAAGTTCTGGTCTCTAGGATCCCAATACTGCATATTGTTATTTTTGATTTCACTTGGGTAGTCAAAGATGTAACAAGATATCATAAAATAGCCGTTTCATTATTGCCATATTGTCTCTACTTCTAGTACTGGATACATTAAAAAAAAATGCTTATTTCGAGACATTTGAAAAGCCATCTCAAATCTTGTCTGCCAAAAATAAAAATGGACTTGTTTGAAAACCATTTTATTCAGTTTACCAAAAGTGGTAACCTAGCACCCATTTAAAGGTGAGGTTTCCTTTCTAACATTTACGGCTCGCTGGACTAGGCATGTGAATTGTTACAGTCTTCCCAGAAGTCCACAAGTCAGGGAGTGCTACTGAGGACACGGTTGTGTTTGTTTATATAGCCACGTCTGTATATGTAGCTCTCATGACAAGCTGCGTGTATAGAAATCAATATACAAAGCTCATCCCGAGAGCAGCACACACCGATCAGACAGTGCAGACAAACACAGCCATGTCCTCGCCTGCCCTTTTTGAGTTCTGTTCTTTTGCACTATGAAGTTTTACAACAGGGAAACTCTTAACACTTCAAGTACCCGGCCTAATGGACCGTACTTGTTAAAAGCAAACTTCTCCTTTTCAGATAGTTTAAGTGAACATAAAAGAAATATAGGATATAAGTGAGAAATGAACATAAATGTAGCGCCTCCCGTATAGTCCAGTGTATCTGTAACCTAAAGAATTAAAAAAAAGAAAAAGCTAATATTTAGTGTGCCCGTTCAGAACTATGGTTGACATTGAAGAACCGGGCAACACAAAAATGGCTTCCTCCATTGTAAATAGGTGACAGATACACTTTACGTCTAAGGTGGAGACAAAATCCAGAATGTAGCAATATGAACTGTAGATGCCTTTTTTTGGAGATGAAGCTGTATATCACTACAGCAAAAACATAAGCTGTTTAAAAGAGGATTTAAGTCTATTTAGAGATATACTTCTTCATCTCTTTTCCTAGAGACAAATACGAAATGTTAAGAAGCTTTTTTTTTTTTTATCTTGTTGGAGCACGTAAAAGATCAATAAAATCAGTTCTCTTTGCTCTAGATACACAGCACCACTTAAAAATATTAAAAAAGCAAAACAACAAGTGGGGATGCTGAGGGTATCTTTACATAGTAGAGTTCTAGGTTCTAGCCCGAAACGGATGTTCATGACCAGCATTGGATCAATTTTGTTAAGATGTCCTGATAACATTTCTTTAATTATTAAGTACGTTGGATTATGTCATAAAATTGTAATATTGTTTGTTATTGTTGGGATAAGTGTGGAGAATGCACACAAAAAAACCCTGAAGGTTGTATCCACCGGGCATCACTGTAGGTGGGCAGCTGTTTGTTAGAGCTCTACTAACGTAACCAGATATTCACACCATCCGACCTGTCACATTTCCAGCATCTCGTTTCCAATATTGAAACATTCTATAATCATATGCAGAAAATTAGAAATTCACATTCACCCAGACTTTGCACATTTTTCTCCACTTGTAATATTGAAATATGAAACAAAACACTTCTTTTTTTTTGTTCTCATCACAAATGTCTTAAAGGATAAGCAATATTGTGTGTGAAAAGAAAGCCTTAATGTTCAGACATACTTAATGCTTTGTTCTAATGATCACCATCACAAATCATCTTATTTTGAGAAGCCTAATTTAGGCATTACAATCTAATCCACAGAATAAAAAAAATTACATCCTTCCAATTGAAAGAAATCATGTTATTAGGCTAGCCTCGCCTTTTTTTTGTTTTAAATACAAATAAATGTATAAGGAGAAATAAAATTGTCATAAATTTTTTTTCCCCCCAATGTCAGACATTAAACGAAATCTTATGTAATCTGACCCCAAATGTTGCACTTCCCTAATGACTTATTAACATTAAAGGGATTGCCAACTGTTGGCCACCTCCATCCACACAGTTGATGATACACTACTTGGTTTTCCTAGGATAATATGTATGAAAAATGCAGCAATGCCGAAGTTAAAGGGATCATCTTGAAGCAACTTTAAAAGAGAGCATTGCCTCTACAAAAAAGGCTCCACAACTCTTCCGAATCTTTGCCGCTTTAGACTGTAACCCGTATCTATGATACAGGAAATAGAGATGCCTTCTCAGCCAATCAGTGGACAGGTTATATAACCACTTGAGCAATTGATTGGCTCAGCAAACATCTCTGAGCATTGCTTATATTTCAGGAGACAAAATAAAGTTGAATACAGAAGGGACCCGGGCAGCATCTGTGCCGAAGCAATGGCGATTCACGAGAGGCAACATACCCCATTATGTTCATAAACATGAGCCCTTTTACAGCAATTTTATTGCATTGGAATCCACTTAAAGGAGTCCAGCATCAATATATCCCACGATGCAGATATCACGGTAGGAAGACCAAGTAGTCTATATTATATCTTGTGCATGAACCCAACCAAAGATGGACAACCACTTTAATGCAGGGCTCCAGATGGCAAATCAAATTATTGTAAAAGCAACCAAAAATATAATTTGCTCTTTTATTTAGTAGCCTGGATTCCTGCCTTAAAGCGGGTGAATAGTTTTTGCACATTCAGATCACTTGTATTTTATTGGCTTGTACAATTTTGCCATTTCTAAATTAAAAAAAAAACTAAAGATGCGTTAGCAGTTGTGACAAGGTGATTGGTTGCAACATGTTTATTTGGGGAAGCAGCCATCATCCATGTCTAAATAAATAAAGTACAACGGGGCGGATCTTATCTTTAATTATTTCACTTTTTAATGTAAAATCAATCCATAGGACAATACTGGAAAGTGGATGCGACAGCTTCACCTCTAACACTGTGCAGGGCTATGGAAGGGACAACTATCCGGAGCAGATGGAGGGTCATGTGATCTCGATCTGTCCATGAACAATCGCCCTGCCAGGACCTTGATCTTCCTGGCAGGGCGATTGTTCATGGACAGATAAGATCACATGACCTTCCATCTACAGCCATTTTATGGACAGGAATGTGTGGCTGATGAGGTAATAGAGAGGAGGCTTTACCAGCCCCTTTAAAGTTTGACTTGTCTTTAAAACTTGTACCAGCCAAATAAAACTTAAGTCATCTGATGGCACAAAAACTAAATGGGTAAAACCATTAAATAAGTGACTGTAGAATGGTTCAGTATGTACAGAGATAGCCCAATTGCTATACGTAGTGATGTTTGGCACCATTAATGGTTAAAATAACAGTGGTCCCACTCTCCCGCCACTTTATTGGTAGTACAAAGATTTCTGGCACAATGGAACCTTTGACATGGGATTTTTAAAGCAGCAGCGCTGGGTATACATAAGTGACATGGGTGTAGATCTACAGATATCTATGAATGTATTGTTTACATGCCGTGTGATTAGAAGATGTATCCAAGCTATGCTAGACACTGATGGCTTCTTACTCCATGGAGCAGCATTTTAGTGGGCAAGTTTAGGAAAGTGGTAATAGGAAATTTGTGACAAATATGGACTGAACTCTTCAAAACAGATCTGTCCCGATGAGAATGGGGTTTGTCAGGAAGTCCTGGTGGGCATGAGGTTGTACAAGAGTCAGTGATAAAGTGTTAAAGGCCTCTGACCTTTACTTCCACAGCTAATATTCATTTTCTCTCATATGATTATCCAAGCAAGGGTTGGCATATGTTTACAAGGTTTATAATCGAGTACAACCCCTGGTTGGGCACTTTATATGTACACAGTATATTTAGAGTTATAAACTATTAATATTTGAAGGTGACTATATGGCTATGTATTAAATAGGTTTCCATTATGTAGGTAATTTAGTATGCATTTCTTATATATGCTGGGTATGAAAATGAATGGTTATGGAATTCAGTGTCAGTAATCTCAGTGAAAGCGAAACCTGTGACATGGTACATGGCGTAGAGCAGGAAGAACAGAGCAAGCTGGCATTTCATTTTCAGGAAAATATTTAGCAGTCAGTCACAAATTAAGACTTCTGAAGTCAATTTATTTGTACAATCTGCTCAATAACATGCTGCCTGCATTTAGAACACTGTTTACAATCTGCTCAGCTCTTCCTGCTCTATAACATGCTGCTACAGATAGGACACTATGTACAATATGCTCAGCTCCTCCTGCTCTATAACATGCTGCCTGCAGATAATACACGGTGTACAATCTGTTCAGCTCCTCCTGCTCTATAACATGCTGCTACAGATAGGACACTATGTACAATCTGCTCAGCTCCTCCTGCTCTATACCATGCTGTTTTGCAGATAGGGCACTATGTACAATCTGCTCAGCTCCTCCTGCTCTATAACATGTAGTCTTTTGATGGCATTTTCATGGTGACAGATCTATTTTAAAGCCTCATTTGTACACCAGTGCCTATACCCTCACTATGACACAATATGCTTGCTTTCCATATAATACCTCGTCATACTTTGCTGAAAAGTTCCCTATTGTTTGTACTGTTATGATGAGTTAGTTTACTTGAGTTTTGATAATACTGTATTTTTAGCTAGTGTAATATTATTGAGAAGAGTAACACAACCTTCATTCTGTATACTATATGCATGCAGGTCCTTGAACAACACATCCAATACATTTTATATTCATAAGTGACAGCACAATGAACTGTATGTAGATAGCCAGAAGATAAAAAGCACAGATGTAGCAATTGTTATTGCAGTGTGATATGGTCTTCTATTTTGGTTCTTCACATTGGCTGAACATCATGGGCACCAAGTAGGAATATATATTTATATATACTGTATATACGTTTAAAATTAGGTTCATATCATTTGTGTGTTGGTAAAAATAAATATTTTTTCTTTTTCTCTTTTTATAGTACAGAACCGAATAAAAACTGTTCTGCAAATCTACAAAGTTGTGTTTTCTACCGAGCACCGCTGCTTTAAAGGAAGTACTCTGCTGTATGCCGCACAGCGTCAAAAAAAAAAAAAGTAAAATGAAATAATTAAAAAAAGAAAATTACAGTGTTTAGACTCTTGAATGTGCTCTGTTACATTTACATGAAGAATAATGTGCATATTCACTTCTATCATTTTTCACTTTCTACTGAGCTCTACGTTATGGTAAAGAATGATGGCAAGAAAGAAACAAGAAAACCAAAATAATAATAATAACAATAATAATACAAAAAAAGTTGGTATTCTGTTCTTGTTGTTGCCCCCTGGGCTAATTAGCAGCACAGTTTTAGAAAGACATAAAAACTGTGGATGTGAGGCTTGCTTGTAAAGAGATGTAAACATCGGTCCCAGTGTAGTAAACTTTGCTGTAGAGGATGAGACAGAACAAGATTTGAGGCTGAGCGGCTATCAAACACTAGTTACAGAAGCTTGCAAACAGTTAGCGGGTTTCTGTAGTTTATCAGCATCCGTCGTTGTGGTTTCTGCAGCAGATGTTCGGAAGTTAAAAGCTGGACCGGCACCAGCGTGGGCAGGACTAAGAGCTGGGTTCTGCCGTCGATTACTTTCAACAATACTTGAAGTATTGGAAGCCAGGCTTTCACGTGTACTGGGGAGAGAAGAACAACAATGGTGAATTATAAAAACACTCTTTGTGCATCAAGTAATTATTAAAATGTATGTTCATTTTTGGGGTCATCAGATCATTACCAGAAGATTCGACATTACACGGACAGATAAGATGTAGAGAAACGGTTGTCAATTTACAAATTCAACAGACTGTTCATCCCCGTATAGTTTGCATTACTGTTTATAGACAGAAATTCGCTGCTTACAGACTATTACTTGTACGCTATTTCTTTGACAAGTGGAAGCTGTGGTCAGAGAGATGGGATTAATACATCGATGGGCGCGTTTTCACGGAGCAATGATTGGGAGCGAACAATTGTTCTGGTGTAACCCCACTAGTTGTTTTCCAACGAAGGTCACACTGATCACCTCTCCAGTGTACTGGTGATAAGAAATGTAACCTCTAGGCTAGCTGCACACAAGCATGCGCAATTTGTGGGACCTGCTGCTCCTGTTGTCAGTGTCTGCATGATTCTGGTAGGAGAAGTCCATCTAATTTTGATTTTGTCACATTCCAGTCCTAGTGCTATTCAACCATCTGTTTTTGTAGTCCTACTGTCATTCGAGTGTCAGATTTTCACATCTTATTTTTACCACTTTGAGCTACTTCCTTGAAACACTTGCATGAAAAACTGACCACGCTAGAACTGCCTACCTACTTGACATCAACATAGCACAACAGACTATCAATAGGTCAGGGTAATTTCCAAGTACGGTCTCAACATACTGGGGCACATTTACTTACCTGGTCCCAGGGAGTTCACAGAAAGTACACTGTCCGACGATAATGCACTGTGCCGCGACTCACTAAGATTGTGCGCCCGATATCCTGCATGTGTCTCTTCCCCGATCAGGTCCAATGGAGTTACCTTCTTCCTGGTGCATGTAAGTGCTTGATCTTGTGACACAATGTGAAAGTTAAATCTCGTGCTCAGTCCGAATCCGTCGAATCGGCCAACGGACCACTCTCCCGATTTCTGTCGCACGAAAGCCAACACAGTCCATAGTGTGTGCCACAATCCCCTGTAAAATACCTGTCACAGTTGTGCAAAACCCGAAAATGTCTGACAAAAGTGCATCCACGGACCCTTAGTAAATAAGCCACGCTGTGTTGGAATGCAGACTTGGACAGAACTTGTACAAGAAGGTCGTCCTTAATGGCAGTTAAATTGTACATTGACAACCTCTTCTCTTTTCCAAGGTCACATTGATCATCTATCTAGTGGGCCAATGATAAAAGTTTTGGGCAGCGAAAGAAAAATGCTCAATTTGTGTAGAAAAAAATATTGGCCCTCATCATAGCAGGTCCAGTGTTCTTGAACCTGGTATGGGGGTTGTAGCTTTATCTTTCTTTCTATTGATTTTTTTGGCTTGAACTTGGTATGGTTTGTGGATCAGGGCACAACCAAAGCTCAGTTGTTAAAGGTCCTCTACCACCAGGATGAAGGCCTTTATGCAAATGAGCCAGAGGGGCTCCAGGCTCAATTAACAACTTTTCTGTTGCCTGTGCATATCATGGACATAAACGACTATAAGGCTGTATAAAGGCTGGCAGTGGCCACTCTGCTTTCTTCCTTGTTTGAGCATTTGTGGAAACCGACACTTCTACTGCTTCCATGGGCAAACATATTTGTGTACAGCCACTCTATACGGAGGTTCTCCGGTTGGACAAAATTGGTCGCAGTACTAAAAGGATTATAAGAACTAATGACATTGCCCGTTTCCCTGCTTGGTGGGTCACCTGGTTGTCCTCCGGTGTTAATTAGAGTGCAGAGAATAGAGACCCAGTAGGGAACTTGCCTGAAGACTGGACGGGTTATTATAGGCTATAACTCTTAACCCATAAGGAGTACAGTTCCACCAATTAGCTTTTCTACCCAAATCCCTTTAAAGCAACAATACCTTACTCAGTGATGTCACAGCTCATGTGACAATGCCATATTCTTATAGATTGATAAACGTGAAAATACTGCAACACAAGAACTAGGTGCACAGATATCATAGCTGATGAAAAGAAAAAAAATTACATTGGTGTAACCAAATTAGAACTCAGCTTAAATCAAGTTTACTCTGTTCCTAATAATTTAGGAGCCACTGTCTGCCAAAACGTTCAGCATAATAGAAACCCGACAGAACCTATTATGGCAATGAGGTCCTTTAGGGAAGATCCCTCATTCGGCCAATGCTGGCAGATAGTTGTTTTTGCTCCTATACTGTAACAAAAATCAATGTCAACTTAGAAACTCTTCTTCTGCATAGTAAATGCAAATTATCAATAGCAACATTCATTGAAGTGAACATTTCTATCACATAGATATGGTCAATCACACTGCTAAGATCGTCTTGTGTTTTCCACCAATGTCTTTTATGTATTATATATTAATCTGTACATGAATAATACACATAGATCTGGGCTCTCGGACCACTGCTTTACATATGAGACATGTAACCCTTTCTTATTCTAGAGAACACTTACTGAAATAAATTGACACTTATTGATTGTATTGGCCACCTTGGCTTAATGCTGCTGTAAGCCGATCGATTGGCAAAGCTACGAGCAGTTCTTAGCACAACGACTAACAGAAGACAGTTCATTGTGTATCAGGCAAGAAGTAGTTCTGAACTGCCCACTTTCCATCATGTCAAGGGCTCCTATATATCGTATGGCACACACAACTCTTCATCGGAAGTAACATGCAGCAAGCCCATGTACACACCGTATCATACAGATGTGTCAATCCATACATTTGCTTGAGGAGTTCAATTTCTCTCGAAACAAATTCTGTTTAATATTCTATGTAAATTAACCCTTCACAGGCTGCAATATACATTAAAAATACTGGGCTCCAGGTGGGTGGCTAATATTTGAGAGTCTCCAGGTCATGGCTTAAATTCTGCCGTGACCAGGACAAGATGTGAAGGCATGGCGGATAGGGCTCCAGGAGGTCAGACAGGGTTTCCACATGCAACCCTGGACACCATGAGGATAGCAGAAGAAATGGGCCGATTCTGGGAGGTTGTGTTTCTCTTATGGGGGTGACCAGAGTGTCCTCCTGGGTGTCCTCCTGAGTGTCCTCCAGGGGATTGCTCCCAGACTTCCAGGAAGGCCAACCAGGCGCTCTCCGGGAACTGCAGCTCTTGGCCCAGGCAAACTTAAGGCTCCAGGAGTACGGCCACTTTTTGAGAACCACCAGCTCATAGCTTAAATCCTGCTACCACTAGGACCATCCCAGATAAAACATCAGGAAGGGATTTCACAACCTGCCAGTAACACCACAGAGCCCAGACCTGGCGAGAGAATTAGGACACCGTGAGCATAGACTTAACAGGAGAAATGGGGCAACCCTTCGGCTCCTTCGTGAGACTGAATTAATGGAAGCCCTGTTAGACCATCTGGAGCCCTTCCCTGCTCTCAAAAAGTTCCCGCTCTCTTTGAGCCCTGATTTGTTCCAAGACTTCCTGGAAAGATACAGTTCCGATGGAGCATCTGCCAGGTGGTATCTCTGGTTCTCCACCATTGGGAGGACCTTTCCCTAAGGCCGGGTCAGGGCTCCAGGAGGGTACCGTAACTACTTTTTTTTTAAAGTCCTGGTTCAGACTGATTCAATGTAACTTTGTTCATCTATAATTATGGTTAATGTCCTGGACCTGATTTGTCTTGGTATTTTGTTATTGAAATATAATCCTGGTATTGACCTTGGCTGGCTGACTCTTATGGTATTCCTTTTCCCTATCCGCTCCACATGTGAGAAAGATCTTAATATAATAAAATTGTATGTAGGGTCTAATCACAGAAGACAGTTGAGTTATTTTTACAGGTATTGTATATAATCTTGTAATTGTCAGGTTTTAACTATTTGAATTCTAATCACTCAAAGCACAAGTTAATTTTTCTATTTTTGTTATCGATCCCTCATAGCCTCAGTGTTCACCCAAGCGCACTGTCCCTTCATAGAGCTTTTATGGTTGAGTGTTAAACATGGCATCAGAAGCTTGCACGCTATTACATGGTGATACACGGACTTGGAAATTGAACTGGCACGCATGTGGAGCTCAGGGAGAGTAAGCACCATTGTCTGCTCAGCAGCTGTGATCCCATCAATGCCCTTTCACACTCGTCTTCTAAAAATAGATCCTTCCATTTTAGAAGGTACATCTGTCAGTCACGACATTCCCAGACAGACAGAAGGAGGTCAAAACATTGTATGCCCCATGCTTAGATTATATGGCTAATAAAATAGACCAAAAGGAGTTTATAGTATTTGTGATGATAACAATTTCTGTGACATTGCATTTTAAACAAAATGCATTTTCTAACCTCTTGGAAATATGAAGTCTCATAGGCCTCTCCGATCCACAATATCAGCCGTTCAATCATTATTGGAATGAAAGTGAGAGGTGGGAGGGCCTACCTGCTGATGAATACACTGGACCCATACACAAGTCCATTGTGATTCTTAAATCACGTGCAGAGCTGCCTGATATACATGTACAAATAAATGTGCGGCCAGTACCAAGTACTACCGTAGCACATGATTTATTTTTACAGGGAGTTATACACAGGACCATGGGACATACATTATAGATGGTAGAAAGGGGATTTAGACATCAACAAATACTAAGGATAGTTCTAACTAGTCAGAGAACAAACGTTGGTCAGATCCATTGGTAGCGACCATCTATACTGATCTTGTACTAACTCCATTCTCAGGTAAATCCAACCCTCCCCAACCCTTTGCCCTCCCCCACCCTCCTTCCCCATTCACTTGTTCAGTTTAATACAGTAGCTGGTTATGCATCACTCTAAAATTACTTCTGTGAGATCCCCCTGTGAGGGGCACATGTTATGCCAGGACCTATTGTAAGGCACGGTTATGCTTTAAATTCAATCAAATCTTGTTGAAACGAAAACAGGTCCGTTGGGTTTCTTTGCAACAAGTTATAGAAGTTGGGATTCTGGAAGGAAATGCTGATCCACGGATTAATCGGATTTGGAGTTGAGAAGGAATATTTCCTCCAATATTGGTGTTCAAGATATAGGGGGTTTCCTATAGATAAAAACTGTAAATAAGGTTGGACTTCATGGTGATATGTCTCCTTGCTACCTTAAAGGAAATCTACTACAAAAATAAAGCATGGATAAACAAGGGACACTTACTCGGAGACCCTGGCACTGTGACTGTGGTAATCTCTTATATTTGTTACCCATGGGCTCCTTCCCCATAAAAAAAATAAAAAATAAAAATCAATGTTTAAAATGATGTTAATAATCCTGAAAGGCTACTGGAGCTGTTGCCAGTATCGCTCCATGCTGCAGATTCATAGGCTGTTACATGATGTATGCCTGTCCCTCTGCACTTCCCCCCCTTCCTCTGCCTGCTATAATCTGACTACAGCACAGTTTCAGCACACAGTGGGAGGGGGATGTGCTTCTTGCACACTGTAACCTATAAATCTGCAGCCCCTAAGAGCTCTGGGAACTGCCATCTTTAGCATCATTTTAAAAGTTGATTTTAGAACAAAGGAGGCCAAGGATAACAAATATAAAAAAAAATGTCCACAGTCACGGTGTCTGTCTCTATGAGTAAGGGTCCCATGTTAATCCATGCTTGATTTTGATGGTAGATTTCCTTTGTAACTATGTAACTTTATCGCAATTAACCCAATTTCAAAATTTTTTTTTTACAATTCAACAAGATTTTTGTACCAGATTCGTCAGCTGATGCCAGATTAGTTCCAAATAAAACAGAATATAATACAAGTTATTACTACCATGTTACTCTATGTTCATATTGGATACTCTGGATACACAAAACTTGACTATACACACTAGCTAAACCAGTGATGGCGAACCTATGACACGCGTAGTCATTTTTGCTGACACGCGGCCGCCCAGCGCCCGCTATCCGCCCCCCTCCCTGTGTAATGTGCTGCCCCAGTGTAATGTGCTACCCCTATGTTAATGTCCCGCCCCCGTCCCTGTGTTTCTGCCCCTGTGTAATGTGCTGCCCCTGTGTTAATGTCCCGCTCCCATCCCTGTGTTTCTGATCCCTGCTTACCTGTCCGGCGCCGCGTTGGTCCGCCCACCTTCTGCAACTCCTCCGGCTCTTCCAGGCTGCAATGCGCGCTGCTCGTCACTTGATTGAGGCGACCTGACGTCAGGTCACGTCAGTCACGTGACCCGAGGCGCGCGGTGCAACCTGGAGGAGCCGAGCCGCCATTATCGTCAGACCTGCAGTAAAGCTACAGGGAAGAAGACATCACTGGGTAAGTATGTAAGTTTATTATTGTATTATATTTAAAGGGAGGGCGCTAGGGGTATTTTAGCAGTAAAGGGAGGGCACTAGGGGTATTTTAGTAGTAAAGGGAGGCCGCTAGGGGTATTTTGGTAGTAAAGGGAGGCCGCTAGGGGTATTTTGGTAGTAAAGGGAGGCCGCTAGGGGTATTTTAATAGTAAAGGGAGGCCGCTAGGGGTATTTTAATAGTAGTAAAGGAAGGCCGCTAGGGGTATTTTAATAGTAAAGGGAGGCCGCTGCTGGACATGTTATTAATAAGGGGAGGCCGCTGCTGGACATGTTATTAATAAGGGGAGGCCGCTGCTGGACATGTTATTAATAAGGGGAGGCCGCTGCTGGACATGTTATTAATAAGGGGAGGCCGCTGCTGGACATGTTATTACAAAATTAGGTTTTTCCTAAAAGGTGACACAGCACCCGAGTTATGCTCGTTTTTTTGGCGAATTTTGACACACCAAGCTCAAAAGGTTGCCCATCACTGAGCTAAACAATGGCTAAAGTGGTTGGGGTCAGCACTGGACTGATCCGAACTGGAAATCCCCACTGCATTCAACAACACATGCTCATCATTAATATGAAGATTTTGGGATGGAAATCTCTAATTTTTAAAGAGTCCAAATAAACAGCATGAAAGAGGTTTTTCTATGATTATTTAATTTTTCTTTTATTCTGTCAAAGCATATTTTTTTTTCATTAGTAATTAGTTAGGATTTTTTTTTCTCGAGTCTAGATACTTCTGTTGTCTTATACTTTGGAGGCCCCGAGGTGTTCCAAATTTCATGTTTTTGTACTATTGAGAAGCCATTCCACTTAATTATTTCGACTGGAAAATTTTTATAGTGTGCGATCTAACAGGTATTGGACTGGCCCACCAGAGAATCAGAGGATCCTCTGGTGGGCCCAAGCTGTAAAATATTGGTCCCCAGGGATGTAGCAGGGTCTATTTCTACAGTACGATGAACCCCACTCCAAAACAGAAATAGCACATTTGTTTATTTTAAGAAAATTCCTTTAAGTTGAGTCCAAGAAGTTCTATATACACAGCAATGAGGTTTGCCCTGAATTATAATGAGTATAATGCTCATTTGGCAGTATAATTTTAAGTGTCCTTATTACAGAGTGCAGTAAATCTATTTCAGTTCAGAATTGTTCTTATTCCCTGGCACAGTTACACCCGTTAAGTGCCAATCTCAAAGACCAAAACTGCAAGGAGAATAAGAGCACCAGTGTATCTTTCCATATGCTAAAATTTCATTGTGTAATATGCACATTTACAGCGATTCCCATTATTTACATTACCCTATAATACATTTTAATGTAAGAAATATTAGGTAAAATAACTCTGATGTCAAATGGAAACGCAATGTAGGTAGAATGCATTCATTCACTCACCAAATCTGCAGGCACAAAAGGGCCACCAGAAGTCATCTAAAGACTTAGAGTGAGTTCTTGTATAGAGCAGAGTAGTTGGATGCTCTAAATCTTACTTGGAGTCTGCATTTTGTGACTGTCATCCCATGGCGTTACCTAAAGCAGTTGCTGTAGAGAAGGGTTCACTTTGAGGAAGCTGGCATGCTTGGGGGAGCTCTATGGAGAAATATATGCACATAATATAATATCTGCATACCCCCCAACAAGTTCCAGTTTCTTTCTGTAGTAAAAAGAAGTGAGACTTGCAGTGAAAACGAAATATGACATGGAGGAGAATATGGCCTAATTTCCCCAATAATTGGGTAGAACTGTTGGGAGGTATGTAACCAATATATTATGGGGTAGTGAATCAAATTGGCTTTATGGGTTCTGGATGGCTTCAAGGGGTTGTCCTGTTTTATGCTTGATCATTGAATCATGAAAACCTCTGCAACTTTGTATTTATTTTTTATAATATTTTTTCAGTTCATTTTTAAATATATTTATTCCACAATTTTCAGCACAAATAGATTGATACTATGAGAAGAATCTCAAAAACAAACATAGCGAGACCTAACATGGCACCATTTTAGCTTTATGTATTGCACAAATCGCCAGTGGAAAAACTGGCACACCATTAATATAAGGTGCAAGTATTACTGTACCTTCCCCAGTGACTGGGGAGCATTTTGCTTACTTTTAGCAGATGGAATAATACTAGGCTAGCTTCACATCAGGGTTAAGCACTCCATTTCACCTTCAGATTTTTTTTTAAGTATGCTTGCAATATGTAACAGACATCATAGTGGTAACCCAACGGATCCCATTATAGTAAAGAGTGACTACAGGTTTCTAAAATGTATTTAGGCTCGGATTTGCCGGCATGTGAATTCACAGGTGGGCCCCTACCCGGTCTATGAATAGTGCATGGCATAGTACATGCATTGTACTTCAAAGAGATAATTAGCATCCAGCATCTTATCCATCCGGTTTGATATTATTTTCTTAACAGTTTCCCAAGTTTTTTATGTTATATATTGTAGATGTATTGGATAAATGAATAAAATTTTTGTTGTCCATGTTTAAAGAAATGTTCATATGGGTGAAAGGGAATATTTGAATGTAGCTATACAGCGGCTCGCCCATTTAACACATTTTACTACTGGGCCTTAGGCAATCCGCTCCAACAGTAATCGGCTATTTACAATGACAGCAAACCTAAAAATGAGCTACCTATATTTAAAAGCCTTGAGAACATCAAGGCTTGCCGATATTGGGTTGGGGGTCTTATTTGTGTCTTTGATTTTCATTATTCTGCTATCCATCATAGGAAACAAATAACATAAACAAAGGCAGTGCCGGCTCAATCACGTGGAGCCATTATAGGTGATGGAGTCTGATGGGTTGCACCTTTCTGTCATCTATTTTTGATGGAGTTTGCTTTCAGCGCTGATGTGAAAATGGCCCGAGACTGGACATCCCCTTATTGCTGGCTATAGATATGATATAATGGTTGACTGAATCAAATGGCTGAATCAACATCCTTGTTTGGTTTGCCCATATGAGGATATTAAAGGGGATTTCCATTGTGATACAATTTGATTCAAAATGTTCCAGCTACTTGTATAGAAAAGAACTTGCTGGTCTTGAAGAGAGACTTTTGTCATCACTATAGCCGCCCATTACCCCAGTGATGGTGACTTGCTTCAGTCAGCGATCCATGAGGAGAGTATTCATTTACATACATTTAAAATCAAATTTAATTTAATTGGAAAACCCCTTTATTTCTCAGGGTGCAGTGGGAAGACATTAACTGCTCTGGAGACAGCACAAAATTGGGTTGAAAAAATTCAAGCTATCAGTTCCATGGTTTTCCCTGACAATAGACCTCACATAACCATCCACAAGATCCATTAGAACTTCGTGCCAATTCACACTTGCATCTGGGCTTTCCATTACACACTCGATCTATGGCGATCATGACGGAGACTAGAAATGGCAGGTCATATTTCCACCTTCTGTAATGCATCAGCATAACAGAATAGTAGCAAATCACCACCATATCATTACCGTGTTTTTTTTTTTATCACTATTAAGAACCACTTACCGATTGTAACTTAGAATGGATATTAGATGTATAGCAGCTTTTATTTTCTAATTACTTTAACCCACATCAAACACTGATTTAAAAAGTCAAATTTAGAGCCCTTGATCTCATAAACACAGTGATCACCAAAAAGTACATAAAAAGTACACCAAAAGTACATAACCCACAAGAGCAGTATAAGTACATATAATGCTATTTAAAGAGGAACTGTCACCCAAATTTTCGGCACTTGGAGCTGCTTACTAAAGTAAGCAGCTCCTAGTGCTTGAACAAACGCCGCAGTGTTAGAGTGATAGCGTTAACGGAAACCTCCGGTATCGCTATCAAACACTGCGGCGGGGTACAATGTAATCATCGGACCGCTCACAAAGCGGTCCGATGTATTCATGAGGGGGGTGGTCCAAGGCGCTGCCTCTTCCCTGGACCTCCCCGCTCGCTCCATAGGCCGTCAGTCACCGCCCCTAGCCACGCCCCAACCCCACCCCCTCATGAATACGTCGGACAGCTTTGCGAGCTGTCCGACAATTACACTGTACCCCGCCGCAGTATTTGATAGCGTTACCGGAGGCGTTTTGCGGCGTTTGTTCAGGCACTAGGAGCTGCTTACTGTAGTAAGCAGCTCCCAGTGCCAAAAATTTGGGTGACAGGTCCTCTTTAAGTCCTATTTATTTAATTAAATATTTTACACTTTTCACAAAATAGAGCAGGCTTATTCCTAAGAAATGAATAAATAAAAAACAAACAAAATTGTAATAGTAAATAAGTTTAAAAAAAAAAAAATTTCAGATCTAGGTGACATTCTTACAATATTTTTAGGATATTCCTCCTGAAAATGTATGAAAAATGTCATTGCGGATAATATTACTTAATCAGTACTCCCCATGTAAAATGGTGTAGGGTGTCACCCAGCTTTCAATTTATTCATGATTAGAAGCAATAACTGTGGAATGGCCCAGTGTAAAGTTATGAATAGATGACCCTGAATAGTTAATTCATGAGGACTCCAAATAGGTACTAAAATAGTTAATTATGACCCTTATTTAGTGTATGGTACAAAAAAGGCAACTATGGGGGGCAGGGGGCTGGCATGACTACAGGGGCAGGGCAGGGGGCTGGCATGACTACAGGGGCAGGGGGCTGGCATGACTACAGGGGCAGGGGGCTGACTGATTACTGAGGCAGTCTGACTACTGGGGTAGGGGGCAGGCTGTATAATGGGGGGAAGGGGACTGACTAGCTATAAACTGCCTGTGACCAATGCATCTCCCATCCTAGGCTTAACCAGAGTCAATACGTTTTCCCAGGTTTTTGTAACAAAATTAGGGGTCTCGGCTTATACTTGAGTATATACGGTAACTTTAAAGTGATTTTGTGGGAATTTTAGATCAACAGCCCATCTATTGGCTGTTAGTATCATGTGAGTGTGGGCCTGACTCCAAACAATCAGCTCCATAGATTTTGTAGAAGATGTGTCCGTCACTGTTAGTATTTGCATCTTAGTCCCATTTATGTGAATGAGGAGGACTAGCAATACCAGGCATGGCCACTACACACTATATACAGCTGTGCCTGGTAAACAATTAGCAGGAAATGGTGCCCCTCCGTCATTAAAAATGAAAGTCTATAACAGGTCCTATTCTTTACATCAATAACACAACTATCAGAGACGAATTTGTATAAATAGGTGTTTATAAAAGTAAATGACAAATAAAATAGACAGGATTTCATTTAATTACAAGTAGCTCATGGGACCCCTTCGTTCATTGTTGATTTGTTAAAAATGGATTTTTATCACCTTGACTGTAAAACTTTACGTGATAGTGGTTAGTCATTAAAAATACTGGAAATGGGGAAATCAGGAGTTTTTTTTTTCTTTAAATAAAAATCATAAAAGTATTCCAAAAGCAAATGAAAAACTGCCATATACCAGATCCATTTTGAACAAAAATAAGTCCCCTAAATTTTTGTAAAAAAGGATTCCATTAAGATTGGGATCAAATTAAAAAGGTGATTGCTGAAAATCTGGTGGTAACTTCACTTGTACCCGTGAGATGCTTTTAAAGAAAACAAAAACAAATAAAAAAAAAAGAACATTCCTCACAAAGACCCAAAAATGTACATGAAATATTCAAATGGCATAAACCAGATTTCAAATGAAACATACAAATGTCACAAAACATGCTGTTTGAGCACCCTCTGGCTGCCGCCTACAATGAATGACAGTCCATGCACTCATTTCATACACATTCCGGATAACTAGAACATGTCAAACACTTGAGATTCTAGATCTTCTTACCGTGGGGAGTTAAATCCACTATCTACGGTAATGCTGCTACTGTCCATGCTGTCCAAACGAGCCGAGTGTGTGGCCCTCTGGCTGCCGCTGCTGTCCGTTTCCTTTGGATTCAGAAGTGTGAGGTTTTTCTCGAACTTCCTTTGTAAATCCCGTTCTTTCTCCCGTTGTAGCAGCCACTGCATTGTCCCCACGTCATCTCGGTTTTTTTCCTCCTCCGTTGGTTTTTGCGTCCCTTCTCCCTCCGACTCGTCATCTTCAGACACATTGTAGTAATCAAAAGAGGCTTCTTGATTTCCTGCTGGCTCTTGAGGCCTGGGTGAGACGGCAAGGTTTGGGGTAACTGAGGTGGTAATAGGTTGCTCAAAGTTCTCAATGCTTGCTGGCAGTGTTTCCGGAGAAGTCTTTTGGTGTGATTTTAGTAAACCCACACCTGATTTATGAAAACTGTTCACAGATAGGCTATTGTGCAAAGGTTTGAATAAAGTATCTTTACTGAAAATTTCTTTCCTTTTGTCAAGGCTGCTCGATTCTGCATTATGATGCGGTACCAACCTCCCATTTGCAATCAACTCTGGGCTCTGACTAGTTGCAGCAACGGATAGACCACTAACAGTACCTTTTGGCGAGTCGTCTTTGTATTCCCCTTGTTCTCTGGCTATATGTTGTTGTGGCTTCTCAGCGGGAGAAAGTCTTTTTAAGCCTTCAGTGAGACTTGGCATGTCAATGTCCTCCTTATTTTTGCCTAAAGGGGATGGAGCAGTGAGAATTGTTTCACTAGATGTGTTACACTGAAAATAGTCATCTGCTGTTTTTTTGGAACAAGAATTAAGTTCACTGTACGACGATAAAGTCTCTGGAAGCTTGCCTTGTTCCAACAGGCTACATGATTTAGGGGTATCAGCACCACCACTAGCTAGTTCAGGAACGCATGGATCTTTGTAAGATAGAGTCCTTTGATGACTCAAACTACTATGTGATGGCCTTAAAGTACCATCATCTATATAAGACTGGCTTGGTGTTTTCTCATCAAGACTGCAGCCTTCACCTAAGTCATCTGGTGTACCTAAAGAAGCACCACTAAGAGGTCCTTTTGAGTTGTCCATTGACCTGGATCTTTCCTTGGCTTTACTTGACCGTTCATTTCTTGACCTTCTATCTTGTGTATGGCTGTGGCTTCGATGGACCTTAGAATGGGAACTCCCCCGTGAGGGTTCAGGAAAAGGCATTTCAGTCCTCCTTTTGGCCAGTTCACCAGACACATCCCATTCTGGTGTAACAGGAAAATGTGATTCTATCATATTTGGATTACTGAGTACAACAAAATTCTCTCCACCTTTGCGCTCCATTATGAAACAACCTTCCCTTGGCGATCGATTCCTTGGATGATAAAATTCGTATTCTCTCTCCCCAGGCAAGTCTAAGTGGGATCCTTCAGAAGGGTCACCTTTGGAAGCCCTATTCTTGCTATGTGACCGAGATTTTCCATGAGTTTTTCTATGTGTCCTGCTTCTTCTGCTTCTCCCACTATGGTGAGCTGATGAACCAGCTTTGCTTCTCTGAGATTTTTCTTCTTCAAGTTTTTTCATTAGTGCAGTGTGCCTCACAACATTTTCCACTGTTAAATCTGGGTTTATTCGTCTAATAATTTCCATCTCTACTTCCCGGGGTATAGTATTTGGTGTGTCCTCATCTCTAAGGGGCCATTCCTCCGGAGGAAACTGGGCCGAAAAATTAGCCAGCTGTTTTGCTTTGTCCTTTTTAAAACTCAGCCTGAACAACTTTAGACCAAATTTTTTAGATGGCTTTTCCCCATCTTTAGGTTTTGAGAGGGTTTCTGTTTTATATGAATAATTTATGGTACTTTTGCTTTTCTCTGTAGGGGGAATCTGGCACAATGAGGGGGGACAATATGAGTCTTTGCAGTCTTTTGCAGATTTCCTTTGTAAGGTAGATGCATGGATGCTATGCATATCTTCTCTGCAGCAGTGACAAGAGTCGCAGTGGTTTTTGGAGAGAGTTCTGTCCCTGACACATCCTGAAGGGGATGGCGTAATAGTTCCTGGTTGTGGAGAGGTACACTGAGACCGGTCAGGTATCCTCTCATCCAAATGGTACCATTTACTGTTAGTTCTTATAAGGGATGGGGTTATGAAATAAGTCTGTGGCGTCACTATAAAGTATCCATCTGGAGTAGGATAAATTTTCCTCTCTCGAACAAGCATATTGAGTGTATGTCGCAGGATCTCAGGGCTTGGGGTTGGTACACCTAGATGAAAATATCAAAAAGAAAAAACAATTAGATGAAGAAATCAAACACATGTAATTTTACAAAACTATTTTAAAAAACTGGCCTGCAATGATTCCCATCAGGGGTTAAATAACTTTTCCTATTAACTGCAAACTAATCCTTCTTCTCAGGTTCTAGTTGTAATCTAAGGCTACACTTACCATAGACTAAATTCACATTTCTAAGTTGGAGACTCATTTTTATTTTTAACTCTCATCTAGAAGTCAAACAGACCCCTTCAGGCAAACAGGAAATGGGATTTTTTTGGGGGATGGAAAGATAAAACTTGCTGAGTAAAATATTTTTTTAACATTAATCACTCAAAGGAAATCTGCCATCAAAATCCAGCATGATGAACCAGGCATACTCACTCATAGATCCAGGCACTGCGTCCTTAGTAATCTTCATATTTTTGTTATCCATAGTCTCCTTCCTTCTAAAATAAACTTTTTAAATTATGCTAATGATCCTGAAGGACTTCCCTTTCCCCTCTGTGTTAAGGCTTTACAGGTTGTTACACTGTATCCCCCCTGCTTCCTCAGCACTTGTGCAGTCAGAACTTCTTGCTTTACAGGCTGTTGCTTCTTCAGCACTGAGAATACAGCAAGATCACAGAGAGGCTATGATAGCTCCTTAGGCTCACTAGCATAATTTTAAAAGCTGATTTTAGAAGGCAGCAGCCCATGGATAACAAATAAAAAAAAATACCAGTCACGGTGCCTGGATCTATGAGTTAGTGTCCCTGGTTTATCATGCTTCATTTTAATGGTAGATGTCCTTTAATACTTCTTTTGACTTAAAGGTATATCTTCCCAACTCTTTCCTCTACCACCAGACATATGTACAACTAGCTAAGCATGCACGTGTCCTCAATGGAGAGCGGAAAATGAAGAGCAGGATAATTCAACCTTTATTTCCTGACATCTAACATCATGGAACAGCCCCAGGCACATGACATGGTCCTCCTATCACAAGGGTCCAGACAACATTATTCTGTTGTGTATGGCCTCCTTAACAATGGGGTAACTAACAGAAAGGTACCAATCATGTGAACCACGAGCATGAACCTGAACTCTGCAAGGCTTTCTGTTCTCCATGTGCTTTTCTGTCCTCAACCTCCTAAAAATACACAATGGTTGTTAGGAAACCCTAACATTAGAGGTTCTAGTCTTTAAAATACTGCATGACAGGAGCAACAGTGTTACTTAAGATTATGTAGTTCTTTAATAATTCAAAAGTAGAAGCTGTCTGGACACTGAATCATCAGACATGTACGTTTTCTGCATCTCAAGAGAGTCTGTTGCGCCCTGACACTGAGTTTGCAGACAGAAGATTATGTCTTGTTTGTTGCTCACAAGGAACGCTGACCCAAGGTGAACTTCGTTAATGGAAGAGGCATTTCCTTCGTGCTGCATAAGTCTACGATTATGTCAGCCGCAAAAATCCTAACATGATATAACCAGGCGAGACCAGGATGAAGCATTTACAAAGAGTGGGAAATAAAACACATACTACAATCACACAGAATACACATGGTCATTGCCTGCCCGTCACTCCTCACAGCATGATGTCACCAAGGAGGAGGCCGAGCTGGATGACAGGAGGACATGCTCAGAGAAGCTGAAGGAAAGGGCCACAACACTTTTTTTTTAAGGCTTTGTTTAGATCTGTGTGCTGTCCAGCTTCAGTTTGTTCCTATAGTATTTCAACTGATATTATAGCACAACTTTATCTGTTGGATAAGAACTTTTGGCCTTTTTTAATTCGCAAAAATGTAGTCTATAAATCATCCCTATTTTGGGACAAAGCTCCAAGCTTAAACTCCAACTCAAAGCATTAAGTCCTTTTAAAGTTTTGCCTTAACATTATTTTCTCCCCTCACTTAAAGATAAATATGTTTATTTTGCTGTGTACAGAGCTTTATGAAGGCTTGTTTTCTGCAGGACAAATTGTATTTCCTAGTGGTGGTATTGAATATATCATGCCGTGTACTGGGTAGCGGGAAAAAAAATCCAAATGCAATTGCAGCAGTTTTTTGTGGGCACTGATTTTCTGGCTTTTATAGTGTCCTTTAACACTTCCCCTTTATTCTCTGTGCCTGTAGATCTTGGGGATATCAAATTTGTATAGGTTTTTTTTAGGTTTTAAAGAAAATCTACCATCAAAATCCTGATAAACCAGGGGCACTTACTCATAGATCTAGGCACAGTGACTGTAGTAATCTTCTTATATGTTATCCATGGCTTTTTTCCTTCTAAACTTTTAAAATTATGCAAATGACCTGAGAGGCTCTGGTAGGTGTTTTTAGAGACCCTCAGTGATGTCTTTTCACTGGTTGTTACCTCCCCCTGCACTTCCTGCTGCTGCAGGTTTGAGGGCGAGGCATGTTCTGCTTATTGTAACAGCTTGTGACGCTGCAGCACTGAGGACTTCTGGAAACACCCGCAAGAGCCCCTCAGGTTTATTAGCATAACTTAATTTTTTTTTTTAGAAGGAAGGAAACCATGGATAACAAATACAGTGGGTAGGGAAAGTATTCAGACCCCTTTAGATTTTTCACTATTTGTTTCATTGCAGCCAATTGGCAAGTTCAAAAAGTTATTTTTTTTTCTCTTTAATTTACAATGGGCACCGATCTCCACAGAAAAAAACAGACATGTAGATATTTTTGCTAATTTATTAAACAAGAAAAACTGAAATATCACATGATGATAAGTATTCAGAGTATGCTGTCAATTTCCTTCTGATTCTCCTTGAGATGGTTCTACTCCTTCATTAAAATCCAGCTGTGTTTTATTAAACTGATTGGCACACACCTGTCTATATAAGACCTCAGAGCTTGTAATTCTCATGTGTTCTGACATGCACTATGAGGTTTTAAGAACTTCCCAAGGAACTCAGAGAGAGAGAACTGTGGCAAGGCACAAAAGAATTTCTGCTGCATTTCATGGTCATAAGAGCACTTTGGCCTTCATAAACCTTAAATGGAAGAAGTTTAGGATGACCATAACTCTTTCTTGACCTGACCATCCAGCCAAACTAAGCAATTGTGGGAGAAGAGTCTTTGTGAGAAAGGTAAAGAAGAACCCCAAGATCACTGTGGCTAAGCTCCAGAGATGCAGTAGGAGATGGGAGAAAGTTCCATAAAGTCAACCATCACTGCAACCCTCCAGCAGTTGGGGCTTTATGGTTCCAACGGAAGCCTCTCCTCAGTGAAAGACATATGAAAGGCTTCATACAGTGTGCACAAAAACAAAGACTATGAGAATTAAGATTTTGTGGTTTGATGAATATTGAACTTTTTTGTGCTAAATCTAAGCGATATGTCTGCAAAAAACCAGGCACTGCTTGTCACCTGCCAAATACAATCCAACAATGAAACATGGTGGTGGCAGCATCGTGCTATGGGGGTGTTTTTCAGCTGCAGGGACAGGACGACTGGTTGTAATTGAAGGAAAGATGAATGCGGCCAAGTACAGAGATATCCTGTAAACCTCTTCCAGAATGCTCTGGACCTCAGACTGGGCCGAAGGTTCACCTTCCAACAAGACAATGACCCTAAGCACACAACTAAAATAACAAAGAAGAGGCTTCAGAACAACTCGGTGACCATTATGAGCTGATCCAGCCAGAGCCCTGACTTAACCTAATTAAATGATCAATCATCTCAGGAGAGAAAAAGGCGTCTACCAAAATTCACCATCCAACCTGAGGGAACTGGAGCGGATTTACAAGGAAGAATAACAGAAGATCCCCAAATCGACAAAACTTGGTGCATCATTCCCAATGATGATGATTCCCAAATTATTTAAAAATATGGAAATTTCAGTTTTTCTGTCAAGATGGGGCACAGATTGTACATTAATTGGCATAAATTTTTTGATCTTACCAATTGGTTACAAAGAATCAAAGAGTGAACATTTTAAAAAGGCCTAGGAAAAAGGGGGGGGGGGGGGTTAACTTTTAGTTTTCTTTATTTTTTATTACTTTTTCTTTTTTACTGTAATTGTAGAAATTCTAGGGTTAAAGTACCCCAGGTGATCTGCAACTACGGTAAAAAAACGGTCTGATTGGTCCTACCATATACTGCTATACAGCTGTATTGTGGTATGTGGTGCTTTTACTGATGATCTGTTGCAATGTGACAGATCTTCACACATGACAATGCCTGTAGTCTGGTACAGACTTGATTGCTGCTATCCCCTGCGGGCATTTGCAGCATAATGCAGCAAACACCTTGTATATTTGTAGAGGGAATCATCACGTGTCGTAAAGCTGTTAAAAAGCTGAAACACAGCTTGTCTGAAATAGCCCTTAGGCTACATTCACACGGACGTATGAAAACGGCCGTATCCGTACCGTACCGTAACGTTTTTTTACGGATTACATACGGCCACATTCATTTCAATGGACAAACGTCTGACCATTTATATTGCCGTTGTTAAATCCGTTCCGTACCGTACCGTATACTAGCCGTATAAAAATATTGAGCATGTCCTATTTTCTCCCGTATTTCAGTTCCGTATGCCCTAGAAGTCTATGGGGACGTATAAAATACGGGTTACATACGGGTTACATACGTGCTGCATACGGATGAAAAACGTCACGTATATACGGCCCGTAAATACGGGACTGGAGAAATCATACGGTCGTGTGAATGTAGCCTTAGTGTTCGTAACAGAGTTGTGAAGTTGGAGTAAATGACCATTTTGGTGGAGTCAGAGTCTGAGTTATGATAAAATGGACCAACCCAAACTCTGCAAATATTTAATAATTTATAAAAAAAAAAAAAAAAAAAGACATTTCCTTTAAATGTCCGTTTTATTCCTGAGCTAATGGTTTAGGCCAATGGTAAACAACATTTATTGGTCCAAGGCCTGCACAAAATGCCATCCCAGAAATGATAAATACAGGCAGTCCTCTGGCTACATACAGTAAAGGTTCTTTAGATTTGTTCTTAAGTTGAATTTGTATGTGCACTAAGTCAGAACTGTATATTTTATAATTGAAACCCCAGACAAGATTTTGTTTTGTTCCTATGACAATTTGATTTTTGTGCTGTCATGGGAACAAAGATTATCAATAATTACAGACACCTTAGAGCTGATCATTGCAGCCTGGAACTAAAGTATCCAGTGATCTTCACCAGAGGTTACAGTTGGCAGAGAGGTCTGTCTGTAACAAGGGGTCATCTGTAAGTTGGGGGTCCTTAATTTGGACCATTCGAATGAAGATGCACCAACACTGAGCATAAGTCCTCTTCAGAGAGGCACATTTTGTATAAAATGGTTGTAAATAAGTGTAAATGCTGTAAATGATGCTGCACCAGGCTTATAATATAAAGGTATTATGTCTCCATCTATTGGTCACAGTCTTTATTGCATTAGATGTTAGGCCTTGCTCTCTTTTGGTACTTATATTTGCCTTTTTAGTTTTATTTTTATTAAGTTTACAGTTTATTTTGTTCATGGCCCATAACAAAAGTCATTCATAGTTCGTTTGCAGTGTTCAGTATGGTTCTACTATCATGTGTTTGGCCTATTTCTATTTCATAGAGCTACTCGAAGAAAATTATCCACTGCTTAAAGGGAACTTGTCACCACATTTTTCACAAATACAGGTAGTGGCAGGTTCCTATAGAGCCCTAGTAACTATCTGACAGCCTGCTTGTAACTAAAAATAGTTTCCCTCAGATCCCCATAAAATCAGAGTTATAATCTTGCCTTTATCAAAGCATCTTTGGAGCAAGTTGAGGGGGCAGGGCCCAATGTCATGTAAACAGCAAACTATACCCCATGTACATATCTGAACACATAAAACAATCACAGCAGCCTCCATGGACTTCTACTCCTTTCCATGCAGGCTGCTGTGATTTCATGTGATACAATATGCTGTGATTTCATTAGATATATGCTTGGTGTACAGTTTTCTAATGCTATTGGACCTGCGATGAAGTCACCCTGGTCACATGACATTATAATTGCATACAGAGATAGGATGAAAAAGAGCTGATGGACTCAGCCCGAGGAGGCCATGCCCACCTTGATTTGCCGTAGACATGCTTAGATATTATAATGTTGAATATATGGGAATCTCAGGGGAATCATTTGCATCTAAAATAAAGGTGTCAGTAGTTACTAGGGCTCTATGGGAACCTGTCTCTACCTGTATTTGTGAGAAATGTGATGACGGGTTCCCTTTAAAGTTTTTTTCTCCTACAGTAGACAAATGGGAAAAATGTAGGTACAGTCCTTGTGGTTCATCTTAGTCTGGTGCAACACCCCTGCCAATGCATAGGCAGGTGGGTAGTTGCAAATATCGCCCTCTCCAGGTCAGGAGCTGTTAGAGAGACTGATCACCTCTCTAGGAAGGTTCTGGAACCTGGGCATTGTGTAATTGCAGCTGTAGGTGCAAGGCAACAGTTAAGGGTTCATGCACACACGGTATTCCCGCAGTGCGCACATACACAGAAAGATAGAGCATGCACTATCATTTTGTGGTGTGCGGCACCCTACCGCCGCCGGGCCGCTATTGCAGTCTATGGGGACGTATATGCGGCCGCTAAATTTGCGGTCGCATGTACGTCCCCATGAACGGCCGTGTGAAAGATCCCTTACAATGTGAATGTTGTTAGCCAATGATATGCTTAGTAATTGGTGTAAGCTGGCTGGATGATCCATCTAAGCTGGACACACCCCAAGGTTATATAAACCTTGGGTGTTGAAGGTTCTGGGCTCCATCCCCGCCCCCCCCCCCCCCCCGAGGTCTCTCCAGGGAGAGCCCAGAGAGTGCTGAGATCACATAACTCCTCAGCACATGGCCTGCAGACCTACATTACTAGATATCTGCCTCAACCTTGCTGCTGTAGCAGCCAACCATCGTCCAGCCTGAAGCCGCCTTGCCAGGCTGTGAGCCCATCATCCTGGGGAATCAGATTCTACCAGATATCTCCTTCTACAAGAAGTTTGCTGATGTTAAGGCCGTTGTCTGCTGTTTTAAGTTCAATAACTGTAAGTTGATTTGCACAACATTGCTTCCGTATGATCCCCATCCATTACCCAGGGACTCATCCTACAGACACTCAGGGGTTGCCCCAGGGAGACACCAGTCCATAAGCCTCTCCCTCATTATTTCTTGCGCACACCATCTGCTGTAGACCTGCCAGGCTGTGGGACAGCTCTCCGGTCCCCATACCAAGCACCGTGGCATCAGGCCGCAATAGCCAGCCACTCCGGTATTCTGGGCCCCAGTTGTCTCCAGGCCCAAAGAAAAGGCTAGGCCCCGCTGGGGGATTTTGCACTAGCAACTTGATTATGGATTAGATAAATCGGCACCAGACATTCCCTTGCTGCAATCAAAACAACATAGCAATAGATATGGGAAACACAGTTAAAAAGTTATGACCTCTTGTATGAAAATAGGTTAAGAAGAGGGATTCTTGGGATTTATGTTTACCTATCCCAAAGTAGCAGGCCAGAATAACCCTGTCCCATATTACACCTGGGTATAGGTTGGGCCAGCCCAGAGTATAGCGCAGGGTATAAAATAACCTAGGTCAATTATAGTCCTCTAAGCCAAAATATACCCCTCGTACGTGGAGCCTGGATAAAGTCTGACCCAGGCCACAGTATACCCTAGGGCCCGCTAAGGACTATTGAACTGCCTGTGTCTGGAGAGACCAGACCAGAGGGTCATTTACATCGTGTGAATGTAGCCTAAATGCGATCTAAACACAATGTATGCCCGCTGTACCGTAGTACGGCGGGCATACATCGGCGCTGCGGAGAGGAGCAGGGGATGAGCGCTGCTCACCCCAGCCCCTCTCCATAGGAAGATACAGCGCACAGCGCCGTATCACGGTAAAAGATAGGACATGTCCTATCTTTTCCCTGGCTACGGAGCGGTACGGTGCCACACGTGTGCTGCACCGTACCACTCCCGTACAGGGCCGTGAGCCCATAGAAGTGTATGGGGGACGTATATCGGCCGTATATATACGTCGGCTGTATATACGTCCCCCATACATGTGTGTGAATGTAGCCTTAGGCTACATTTACACGGTGGTATGCCCACCCGGCGCTGGACAGGAAGAGTAGGTGGCCCCTCCCCCTCCATAGGAAACAGCGGGCCGTCGTGCCGCCATTGCCTTCTATGGGGACGTACATGCGGCCGCAACTACATCCCCATAGACGAGCCCTAACAATGATCTAAACCATGTTTCTGTTAACATTATTTGAACAATGTTGACACCATGTTGACGCAATTTCTATGCTAAGTTTATATTACATGTTGAGGTTTGTAGATGCAGTTATTGATGTCCAAACCAGGAGGGGAGTAAAAATAACAGGAGGAATTGCACCTCTCCATCATATATTCTTACCCATCATGATCCACCCATGCTTCCAAAACTGCATTGAAAACCTCAATGTGGGAACACAGCCTAACATTGGTAGTTCTGTGTGTGGAGTTGTACTATTTCAGTCAAATCGGTTTCTCATGTAGCTTATCAGCTGAATCCTTAATAAAATGTAGAAAAATTAATAATATCACAATTCTACTGATGGGGGTATAAAATGGCCTAGGACAAAATAAGTTAGCCCAGACCACTTTAACCCCAGGATAAACTGGACTGGGGGTATATTGTGTTATACCAGTATAGACAGGGCCGGTTTAAGACAAAGTGGGGCCTTGGGCAAAACTCAAAGTGGGGCCCCGAAATAATAATAATCTTTATTAATAGAACGCCATAATAAAACTATTACATAAAAAATAAAATAAAACTATTTCAAGGGCAGTCACATGCAGTAAGAGGCTGCCTTTAGCCCTACACCATAATAACACTTTGTAGTTTACATACAGTACTATACCAAGGCATTTTATAGCAGATAGAAGATAACTATGAAAATAATATAGATTTATAGATAGATGATAGATTTATAGATGCATAAATATAAAGTAGATTATGCATAGATGATATAAAATGAGATATGATAGACGATATGATAGATTGATTGTAAGATGATAGATAATAGATAGGAGATGGATAGATATATAGATAGATACAAGATAAATAAATGAATAGACAGATAAAAAGCTATGATAGATAAAAGGTTAGATAGACAGATATATAGATAAGATATATGCAAAGTATATGCGATAGATAGATGATACGCATTCAACCAAGGAGTAATAAAAGAGCAATACATCCTCTACCCACAAAAGTCCACATGCAGGAGGCCCCTTTAGGACAGAGGGCCCTGGGCAAATAAATGAACACAGAGTTTTCTTTAGATCACCTAGATCCACGGTAAATTTTTCCGCAAGCACGGATCCACTCTGCTGCAGGGTAATACTTCCACATGAAAAGAAAATTCCTGATCCAGCTTTTGTGCATATTAAAACCACCTTTATTAGTTACTTCATGGCATCCACAGGTAAAATACAGGTAGAACAGTCAGGCTGGTCAACGCATCTCTAGCGCACTTATGTGCTCCATGTATGGTAGAAACGTGCGGACAAGCCCGACTGTTCTACCTGTATTTTACCTGTGGATGCCATGAAGCAAATAACAAAAGGCGGTTTTAATCTGCAGAACCCCCACCCGCCCCCCGACCTAACGCCAGTCCTGAGTATAGAAGTAAGAAGCAGAAGGGAGGGAAGGAAGGTTTATGCAAAGTTTTGCTATGAATAATTTGCTTTTGCATTTGCTTCAATGCAATGTAAGATGGCTCTGAAGAACGTGTGTGCACATGTCATTACTGGAGCGGATGTTAGGAGCTCACAAAGACTGGAGCATTTAAGAGCTAAGACATCAGGAGATACATGACACATCTGATACTGTACCCAAGAACACAACCTAATCACTGGATAAGAGTAAAGACTCAATACTTAAAGCTCTTTGGCCCTGATCCGAAGATCTGATCTGTGCAATGCTGAAACACCATATGAGAAAAGCATATAAAATAATAAGGTAGGCCATGTAACAGGTAATAAAAAGGAGAGAGATATATAGATCAGACTACAGCAAGTGGACAAACCAGCAAAATGGACTTTCCTTTAGCGTGCACTTTTGCATACTTTCTATTGAATATACACTCACCAGCCACTTTATTAGGTACACCATGCTAGTAACGGGTTGGACCCCCTTTTGCCTTCAGAACTGCCTCAATTCTTCGTGGCATAGACTCAACAAGGTGCTGGAAGCTCCTCAGAGATTTTGGTCCATATTGACATGATGGCATCACACAGTAGCCGCAGATTTGTCGGCTGCACATCCATGATGCGAATCTCCCGTTCCACCACATCCCAAAGATGCTCTATTGGATTGAGATCTGGTGACTGTGGAGGCCATTTGAGTACAGTGACCTTATTGTCATGTTCAAGAAACCAGTCTGAGATGATTCCAGCTTTATGACATGGCGCATTATCCTGCTGAAAGTAGCCATCAGATGTTGGGTACATTGTGGTCATAAAGGGATGGACATGGTCAGCAACAATACTCAGGTAGGCTGTGGCGTTGCAATGATGCTCAATTGGTACCAAGGGGCCCAAAGAGTGCCAAGAAAATATTCCCCACACCATGACACCACCACCACCAGCCTGAACCGTTGATACAAGGCAGGATGGATCCATGCTTTCATGTTGTTGACGCCAAATTCTGACCCTACCATCCGAATGTCGTAGCAGAAATCGAGACTCATCAGACCAGGCAACGTTTTTCCAATCTTCTACTGTCCAATTTCGATGAGCTTGTGCAAATTGTAGCCTCAGTTTCCTGTTCTTAGCTGAAAGGAGTGGCACCCGGTGTGGTCTTCTGCTGCTGTAGCCCATCTGCCTCAAAGTTCGACGTACTGTGCGTTCAGAGATGCTCTTCTGCCTACCTTGGTTGTAACGAGTGGTGATTTGAGTCACTGTTGCCTTTCTATCAGCTCGAACCAGTCTGCCCATTCTCCTCTGACCTCTGGCATCAACAAGGCATTTCCGCCCACAGAACTGCCGCTCACTGGATGTTTTTTCTTTTTCGGACCATTCTATGTAAACCCTAGAGATGGTTGTGCGTGAAAATCCCAGTAGATCAGCAGTTTCTAAAATACTCAGACCAGCCCTTCTGGCACCAACAACCATGCCACATTCAAAGGCCTCAAATCACCTTTCTTCCCCATACTGATGCTCGGTTTGAACTGCAGGAGATTGTCTTGACCATGTCTACATGCCTAAATGCACTGAGTTGCCGCCATGTGATTGGCTGATTAGAAATTAAGTGTTAACGAGCAGTTGGACAGGTGTACCTAATAAAGTGGCCGGTGAGTGTAGATGTACATGTACGCTATGTACCATATTTTACTGCACTATCCCATGTAATAAAAAATCGGATTGGAATTAAGACAACAACAAAAAAAAAACTAATTAACCCAATGTCTCTAAATATTTTTGTACAACTCCATACATAAGCTGAAAATTGAACAAGTCACCAATTTTATTTCTAAATTTGCCACTAGATTCTCCCCATATGCTGGTAACATCCCATCCAGTCCACACTGGTAAAAAAAACAAGCCATAGATGATCATAAATTATTATGTGTAATAAATGATGAGGAATGAAGGGAATAGTATTGAAGACATGACGAAAAAGATGTGCAAAAAGCTACGCAAAGTCATGACACCAGCAGAAATCTATCAGTAATTAGAAAGCAATCCTGACACATAGTGAAAAATAATGTCATCTGGGTCATCGGATGGCCTGTAAAAAGGTGTAAAATAGTCATGGTGCCACACAAGAAACAGCTCGTGATGGATAAAACCAATGAACTGTGTTTTTATTTTACCTATGTTATCCCCCGAATAGTCACGATGGAGCTGCGGGAGGAGCATTGTAGTATAATATTTATAGGATTTATTTCTGTGTCACCTGTGAATACTTATTTCACTTATTACATCCACGTGGGTTGATTTGGAGAGATAAAGCAATGTATAGCACAAGGCTCTATGTTTCCTGGCATGGTGTCAGGAAAACCATTACATCATCATTTCACTGTAATAAATATTTAACACCTTCAATTCCCTTAAGAATCTGAGAACCAGAAAAGTTTCACAGATTAAAGCCACTATCTGTTCAGAATTTTATTTGTAGCAATAATACATCTATTCAGAACTTTTCAGAATGCTTTCATAAAACTTTTCATGCCTCAATGATTTACAATGTATGTTACAAAAAGTGGAAACTCGGATACAAAACTTTCATGTTAAAAAATCCTAAGATACCAAAAAAAAAAAAAAAACACCAAAAACCTCAGAAAGTACAGAAAGAAATTTAACATTGGCGGGATTGGTTAGTGTGGTAAGATATAAGGAGGGGAGTAATAGCCTTAGCAAAGGGGGGCTTTGTTAAAGCCCCCCATAGCACTTTTGGCTCATTACTATATTTGTAAAATTTGATTTTAGAAGGAAGGAGACCATGTATAACAAATACAAGAAGATTACCACGGCCACAGTGCTAGGACCAATGAGTAAATGCCCCTCATTTATGATGCTTCATTTTGCTTGATGGTAATTTCCTCAAAGCCCAATATATTTTTTTTTTCACAAATCAATGGCTCTTGAAATATAGAAGACCTTTGCCTATTACTAATACCATAGACTCCTCTGCTGACCCTCCTCCACCTTCTACATTCAAGACACCTTCTGCACAACAGATACTCACCCTTAGTTATTAACCCTTAGTGCTCACACAGCAGAGTTCATATACTTTATACAACTATTTCACTGTTGGTTTCTACTATTTATTACATTATCCCTGCTCCTCATTTTGATGACAGGGTAGTTATTATATACATCCTCTATGTATACTATGCAGTGTTCAGTGTATTGAATGCCAATGTATTGAGTAAACACAAGGCATGATGGGATCTGTGGGCAGATTTGACTCAGCTTTTGGGCAGGTACAGGAAGAGGCTGATCACCGTCCACTTCACTGTTGCTGAAAAACATTTCTGACAAGCAGCTTGAGAATAGGGTAAAAAATTATTTTTTTTTTAAACTTTAGCCGGATCAATGAAAAAAAAAAATAAAGGAATTGCAGAAAATGCATTGCCCCAACATATTAACCTCTTAAGGACCTGAACAATTTTAGTTTCCATATAGTCTTCAAAGAGCTTTTTTGAAACTTTTATATATTAACATTAATATAGCTGAAGTGCCAGTACTGGGCATACCTGGGCAAGTGCCGGGACCCAAAGCTGCTGGGGGGGGGCCCACATAAGGCTGTACTTACATAAGGAATCCATGGGGGTGAGGGGGCTGCATCTACTAAATCTATGGGGTGTGAGGGGGGCTTATATAAAATAAGTGCAGGGCTGGGAGCTTTCCGTAGCTTTCTGCTCCCACAATATGGGGGGTGCAATTTGACTAAAACGTTGTGATGTTGCTGAATGGTTAAAATATGGCATCTCCCATACAAATTTATGGCTTAGATACAATGGTGGCAGTTCTACAGCGATCTCGGTCATAGCGGTTTTCAGCAGTAAAACATGACCATCACTATTACCTTTGCTTGCTCCATATTCCCCCATACAGTAACATACACATAAGTCATTGGAAGTTTAAAGGTTTAACTGGAGTACACTCCAAGTCAGAAGTATCCAAAACTATTAAACTTGCATAGTTTTCTATACAGAATAATTTGAGTTCCGTTTTATCTGTATTTGTACGGAAAATAAAATAGAATACATTAACCGGAGCACCCATCCTTTTATAAGATTCCCTTTTTTATTGCACACATATTCAGGCTATTGGTAGTAAAACGCAGTCACCCAAGAGAGGAAAGGAAGCGGAGAGAGGAGTGAAGGAGTGAGTTGAAAAGGTGAGCGAGCTTGTTTGAAGTAACACGTGAATGTAATAAAAGAGAATTGAAGATTAAGATGGATTCCTGAGCAAGGTTTCTTGTTTTTTCGTCCCCAGCTGTTCCTAGGTCTGCATTAGGAAGGAAGCTGTGATATCTCTTCAGGTACAAAAGTAATTTGATTCCTCTTCAGTTTCGAAATAAGGGCGAGAATTGTGAAAATGTCCCTCTCTAGGAAACAATTTCTTTCACTGTCTTAACTATCCTACAACCGCAGTTGGAATGTAGGCTGCGATTCAATCCATGCTAATTAAATGTAATACAAGCCTGTAGTATTTAGGAAAAAAGGAAATGTCACTTCTAGGGCACCCAGTGATTTGGGCTTTTACTGCTGCACATATTTTAGTTCTGAGGATTGAAGGCAAAGCTAAACCATATACCGTGTAGCAAAATCTGAGCTCAATATTTGATGTACATTGAGGAGAGGTCCCCTCAGACCCCCATTTCCAGTAATAGTTGTGATAACAATGGTCAGTAATAAAAAAATCTAATAATTCCTTTATTTATATAGCGCCAGCAGATTCCGCAGTGCTGTACAGAGCTTGCCAAATGAGTATGATGTGGCTCCTTGTAGGTCATGTCATTGTTTCATAGTTTCATAGTTTATACGGTTGAAATAAGACAGACACTTGTCCATCAAGTTCAACCAAGGAAGGGTAGGGATTGGATGAGGAAGGGATATAGGGTTTTATTGGTTTGATTAATTCTCACTTTACAAATTTACAAGGTGCAACTACTGCCACAATTTCCTACATTTGGTTGTAATGTACGAAAAAGATTTCATGAGGGGCTGGAGGATCCTTCTTATTGTGTTTTTACATCTTTTTACTCTCCGGGGCTCAGAAGGGCCCATTATGAAGAATAATAACCAACTAAGCAGAGCCAGTAACCACTTTTACTGGCCACTAAGAAGTGGTTCATGTTATAAGTTTAGCACTGGAATCAATCCACTCGTGTTATTCATACCACCTCAAAGTCCTACTGATCTTTGTATTTTAACTGAGGATCAAGGCTAGAAAAGATACATCCACTTCATTGAGCCAAAACTCATGCTTACCGGCATCAGCCTTTTTTCTATAAACCATTGAGGATAAACAAATGAATCCTTAAAAAATGTATTTATACTCTTTCTATGCTTAAAGGGGTGGTCTGAAAGCACAGAATGGTCAGCAGATGCCTCTATGCTCCCTCTAGTGGTTGTGAGCTGTAACTAGAGATAAGGACTTCTCACTTGTTACTGGACCTGAATCAAGTGCTTCCAGATCTGTGCTCTCTGTGCGGGGACCAAGTGTCAGTCCGACGATCAATATAAAAAAAAGCATTATCTAAAGAGGTTGTACCAACGTTTCAAGTTATCATCTATCCACTGTATATAAAATAAAAAGGAAACAACTGCTTGGATAGCCACCGATCCGGACCTCCAGTGATCTGGAAAACAGGGTCAACTTCTTACCAAAGGGTGGAGCAGAAGGTATCGGAGATTCGGATATTAGGTATCTCTGGGGCTCACATAAACAGTGAATAGGAGTGCCAGAGATTTCTACCATTGATTTAGTAACGGAGTGGCCTACCAATTAGTAAGAATGGGACACCTATTTTTAAGGATTGCTTGTGGTCCTGTTCTCCTGATCACTGGGTGTTCCAGTAGTTGGACACGGTTTTCCACTACCCTGCAGATGAGGACGTAAAAAGTTGGTCTAATAATCTTAATATTTCAAAATAACTGTTTACGCTTCCATTTTTACATTATATTAGTTTGTCGAGTTCTTCGACCTCCCCCCTTCCCTTTTTTCTCCTGTTATGTTTATGATGGATTTCCATGCTCGCTAAGGCTTTTCACGGGCTGTAAATAACGGTCTTGTGGTCCAGTGTTTGGAGGAAGGTCACTCATGTGCCAATGAGAGTAGGGCCCGTTCCACACTTGCGAGTGTGATGCAATGAACTCGCATCACACTCGCAACGCGTGCTGCCCGGATAGCACAGCCCGAACGCTCCAAACCGGTACTGAACTCAGCGTGTCAGTTCAGTCCCGGTTTGCAGTGTTTGGGCCGCGCGATCAGGGCAGCATGCGTTGCGAGTGTGATGCGGGTTCATTGCATCACACTCGCAAGTGTGGAACGGGCCTAGAAAAGGAAGGCCTGAGCCGCAGATAAAGGCAGGAATAGGAGGCGTCTCATATTTCTGGGGCCCAGGCAGTTGGCATAGAAACTGCGTCCATATGTGCAAGTCCATCAAATTACACAAGGCCATGTGCTGTTAGAAAAACAGCCAGTACACGTCCAAAATGCATGTTTGTGTGCAAGGAACCTAAATGTGAAAGAGAGCAGTGAGATAGATCGCAGGTGCTCAGGACGTCCATGTTTACCTGGGAAACAGGTGGTCAGGTGCTCCATTAGTGCTTCTTGCGTGACAGGTTTTCTTGCAGAGTTCATAGCGGAAATGGCCAAGCATAGGATTTCCCCAAGAGGAATAAACTGTGACTGGCTGATTGGAGACATACTGATGGGCGAAACATCACCTGCGCACAACAAAAAGAGAAACCTATGTCAAATACAGTGATAACATAGACACAGAACGTACCTGAACAACTCCTTAGCCAGATAGCAATGTCATGAATTACATAGAAATATTGCATTGTACAAGTGACAAATCCACAGCTCCCAGCTGAATACTTACAACAAAAGCAGGGCCAGAGAAGGAAATGTTATGTGGGCTGCTTTTGGAGGAGAGGATTAGAATAATTTACAAGCACCAGGCGTGGGAATAAGGAATTAGTGTAGTGTGCTTTGTAATTACTATTTCAATATTCCACCACATCCCTAAAAAGGGTGGAACCAGCTCAGTTCTCACACCGAAACCTGAAAGTATATGTATGATGTTTGTTTCAGGACATCACCAAGTTGACCAATTTCAGGAAATGCCTAAATATCTATTCCCTAAAATGAAGTATGTGATTGGAGATCCAAGGAGTCAAAAGTACTACAGGTTGGCTGAAAAGCTCAAAGGCTTAAATCCACCGTTTCCTATGATAAACCATTTTTCAAACAAAATATGCTACAAAATTTTCAAAATTGGGAAGAGGGATTTCCACCATACAATGTTTAGTGGTTGGCTTAATATGGAGTGAAGAAACTGCAGTACATTTTACAGTGAAGATGCCGGACAACCCCTTTAAGGTGCATCTAAACATGACTTGTTAATACACAAAAACATTGCAGTACATTTGAATAAGTTATATAATGAAACTGAAGCCAAGGTTGTACAACCTTGAACGACAAATATGAATGCACAAGCATTAAAGGGGGTTGTACTAAGTTACAATGTTATCTCCTACTGACCTTTTGGACACCCATCCAGTCATGAGAACTGGACTCGTAGCAATCCGGAGAATGGGAGTTGTATTCTAACTAATAGGTGAAGTAGCAGGTTGAGCATGCGCCCTGCTGCCCCATTTTTAATATGGGAACACTCAGTCCTAAATGTTGGAGATGAGATTGCCGTAGAGTGCTGCGTTCTGCAATTTCCAAAATTCCCATACTACTATCCAGCCGTTGCACCTATTAGTGGGAAAGGGATCGCTGTTCTCTGAATTGCTGGGAGTCCAGTTCCCATGACCAGCAGCCGCACCCTCACCAATTCTAATCCAAACCCGGATGTAGACATGAACACAAACATACACTGTAGTACAACTCTGCAGCTACATGGGTATTAACAGGAAAGAGAGAGAAACACATACAGTGATGAAAACACATATTAATGTTAATTTATTTCAGTCTTTTGTTTTGTCTTACTGTACTTGGGTATAAAGATGCTTGGCCAGAAACTTTCAATGCCTTATAAAAGTAACATTTCCACCAATAGTGTATGACCCATGTCTCACAATACATTTAATAATACATACAAACACATTTACCTTATTTCAGGACAAGATGATGCCTTTAAAATTAAGAAAATAAGCTAGGAGAGGACAAATACAAGTCTGGCTCCATTCGTGTACTTTATAGAGTCCATTAACTTTTGTTGTTGCTTATAGGGAATCGGCTCTCATTGAGTCTCTTTACTGCCAGAGGGGGCTGAGTATGCACCATGCGTCTGCTCATGCCAGGCTGCAGTCTATGAAAGGACCACATTACCCCGACAGTAGGAAATGTCTGCGGGCCAAGTAAAGTGAGATGGTAGATGCTCAAAATATCCATGTCAGGTATATACTCCATACATCTGGATCCATACAGGGGAACATGGCTGCAAGATGCTTCCCCTTTAGCAACATCAATTCGCTACATATTTTTCACTGTCAGCTCAAAATCTGCATATCTTCAAAATACAAGATCCAATCTACACCAAAATTTTCAGTAAATAATTTTATTTTATTCTGTATAAACTATTGTAGCTCACAAACAATATTGTTTTATTTCATAAGGACAAATACTTATTAAGGAAAAGTGCGGTCACACTTTAAAAATCTGGGGTCTACAGCTGACCCACTTAGAATAACTTAGACTTAGGCTACATTTACACGGACGTATGGGGGACGTATATACGGCCGACGTATATACGGCCGATATACATCCCCCTTACACTTCTATGGGCGCACGGCACCCTACGGGAGCGGTACGGTGCAGCACACGTGCGGCACCGTACCGTTCCGTACCCGGGAAAAAGATAGGACCTGTCCTATCTTTTCCCATAATACGGCGCCGTGCGCCATAGGTTGCTATGGAGAGGGGCGGGGGTGAGCTGCGCTCACCTCCTCCTCCTCTCCCCGTACACGGCTGTTGCCCGCTACGGTACGGTACGGGCGGGCAACGGCAGGGTGAATATAGCCTAGGCTACATTCACACAGACGTATGATTTCTCCAGTCCCGTATTTACGGGCTGTATATACGTGACGTTTTTCACCCGTATGCAGCACGTATGTAACCCGTATTTTATACGTCCCCATAGACTTCTAGGGCATACGGAACTGAAATACGGGAGAAAATAGGACATGCTCTGTATTTTTATACGGCCAGTATACAGTACGGTACGGAACGGAGTTAACAACGGCAATATAAATGGTCAGACGTATTGTCCATTGAAATGAATGTGGCCATATGTAATCCGTAAAAAAACGTTTTCATACGTCCATGTGAATGTAGCCTAAGGCTATATTCACACTGCCGTTGCCCGCCCGTACCGTACCGTAGCGGGCAACGGCAGTGTACGGGGAGAGGAGGAGGAGGTGCAGCTCACCCCCGCCCCTCTCCATAGCAACCTATGGCGCACGGCGCCGTATTACGGGAAAAGATAGGACAGGTCCTATCTTTTTCCCGGGTACGGAACGGTACGGTGCCGCACGTGTGCTGCACCGTACCGCTCCCGCAGGGTGCCGTGCGCCCATAGAAGTGTATGGGGGACGTATATCGGCCGTATATACGTCCTCCATACGTTCGTGTGAATGTAGCCTAAGGCTACATTTACCCGGACGTATGAAAACGGCCGTATCTGTACCGTTTTTTTACGGATTACATACGGCCACATTCATTTCAATGGACAATACGTCTGACCATTTATATTGCCGTTGTTAACTCCGTTCCGTACCGTACCGTACACTGGCCGTATAAAAATACAGAGCATGTCCTATTTTCTCCCGTATTTCAGTTCTGTATGCCCTAGAAGTCTATGGGGACGTATAAAATACAGGTTACACACGTGCTGCATACGGATGAAAAACGTCACGTATATACGGCCCGTAAATACAGGACTGGAGAAATCATACGGTTGTGTGAATGTAGCCTTACTCTTATATAGCAACCACCAAAAGTATAACATAAGCATAAAGTGCTAGACAGAATAGTGGTAACTAAAGCCTTTGAAAAAACAAATGAATATTTTGGCCCAGGAAAACACTATCATCACCCATTACTGGCTACTTACTCAGGGTATGGTCACCTTGAATGTATCCTCCGTGCCCCAACACACGTTTCACCTAAGCTTCCTCCTGACGAAGCTTTGGCAAAACACGCGTTTGTATTGTGACTGAACTTTTCCTTATTAAGTATTTGTCCATATGAAATTAAACAACATTGTTTAAAAACTATTATAGCTAACAAACTATCGGAAATATTTTCAAAATAATCAGATTTTCCCTTATATCTCTGCATAATTTTACCTTTGTTTCAGCAATGTGTAGAAGTCAATGTAAGGAAAACATGAGAAAATCGCCAAAGTAACAATTCTATAACATAATAATAATAAATCAGAAAAAAGCTTTCTATCCAATGACAATTCCCACTAAATCTAAATTTCTACACACCATAAGAAATCACTTTAAAAGTAATAAGGCTTTTATGTAAAATGAATAAGGCCTCTTTCTAAAAGGTGTCCTGAGCAGGGAATAAGCATATGCAATATTTAAAGTGACACCAACATATATTAGTGCAATTTTACATATCTTAAAAGGGGTTTCCACTTTCATTAAATAATTTATATTGTTTGTGAACTGCAAAGTTATACATATTTTCAATATACTTTCTGTATCAATCCCTCATGGTTTTCTAAATCTATGCTTGGCGTTATTCAACAGGAAGCGTCATTGTTTACTTCCTGTGAATAAAACATATCACACAGGTGCACGGCTCACTATATCACAGAGAGTAATCACAGCTGAGTGTTATAACGAGCTGTGCACCTGTGTGGCATCACATGACCAGGGGGACCTGTTATTATCCCCAGGAAGTAAACAATGAAGCTTTGTGTTCCATGACAGCAAGCAGAGATCTGGAAATTGATGAATTGATACAAAAAGAATATTGTAACTTCATTACACAAAGAATATTAATAATTAGCTGAAAGGGAACAAACCCTGTCAAGTTTTATTTAAAGTCATAAGACCCCCCCCCCCCCCCCCCCCACACACAGAAATGGTCAAAATCCAGAGATTTTGGTGGGTTGTGCCAACTCTACTGTATACGGTGCAACTCAATTGCATAATTATTTTGTCCTAGAAGAGCCTGTCATCCGCTCCAGTCAATATATACGGTATACATTTTCATCCACAGCAATCATTTGGCTGATGATTGGAGCTTTTATTCTTACCTCCCACCTCACATTTGCTTTATCCTTTTAACATAAATTTTTGTTGTCCGAAAAAATGGAAACTGTAACCTTTCAATGTTTAATTGTATCCTAAAAATGTTGAACAGTGTCAAAAATGCCTTATTAATCCAATGTTATTTGGCGTTGTTACACAATAAAACACACAAGGGGTGGGACTCTTTTTATAGACACCGTACCCTGCAGTTACAACCTCTGTTATACATAATTAACCTCCTCAGAATGTACTCACAAGTAAGGGAACAATTTATAAAATGGAATTCTATTACAAAGCATTTCTGGGCATAGTTAATTATAGTCACGTCTTATGGAGCCTCCCTATAGTTTAACATACAGAAAGTCATGTGAAGGTGGGTGGGATATAAAATGCTTTACATTATGCTTTATTGAGGACTTCTTTGGCTCGGTCCAGTTCCTGGCCCAGACACACGATTGGCTAAGCCGCTGACCAGGAAGCCCGCTTCTCCATTCTTCCTGATAAGGCCTTGAAAGGCAATGTCAGGAATTAATAGAGACACTGGCTTTCACTTCTCACCAAGGCAATGTGAATTTGCAAGCCTGTTTGCCTGGTCCAAGCCGAAAAGGACAACAATAAAGCATTTCTATTAACCACATGTACAGTAAGTTTCACATTACTCTATGGGGGGGGGGGGGCGGGGTACGTGCATCTTTAAAGGGGTTGGCCACTATACCTCATGTTATTTGCAATGTGGGTTAATAGGTGATAACTAAGTATAGATTGCGTTGTACATGATCTGGAATATTATTACTGAGACTTAAAGGGGTTGGCTACGTTACCTCATGTTTTTGTGTATGTAGGTGTGTACCAATATGCATCTATTAACAGTTCTGCTCCGCTTTTTAAAATTAAGCCTCCCATCTTTTACCCCCATCAGCCAGAGATTTCTGTCCATAAAATGGCTGCAGATGGAGGGTCATGTGATCTTTATCTGTCCATGAACAATCACCCTGTCAGGACCTTGATCTTATTATATTCATGAATAGTATCATAAGGTTCTGGCAGGTCGATTGTACACATGACCAGTGGCATAACTTGAAGCTGATGGGCCCCAGTGCAAAGTCTGTGCCAGGGCCCCGACTATAATGTATAGTCTATAGTACTAGTCTTCTCATATGGGAAAGTGACACCTTATGGGCCCACAAAGCCTCTTGGGTCCGGTTGTGACCGCACCCTCTGCACCCCCTCAAGTCACGCCACTGCACATGACCCTCCATCTGGGGCCATTTTATGGACAGGAATGTCTGGGTGAAAGACAGGAGGTTTCACGTTACATATCAAGAAAGCAGAGCAGAAATATTAATAGATGTATAATGAATTACTTAATATCCTGCCCCCACACACATTACAAAAAACATGAGGTAAAGTAGCCAACCCCTTTAAGTCTCAGTAATCATATACAATGCAATCTATACATCGTTATCACCTATTAACCACTGAATTTTAACACATATTAAATGTCACACTTTATTCACATTTATCACATGTGCTACTCTGAATCAAGTGTTGGGCCTGTATAATAAGCAGCACAGAATATATTTTTTAGATGAGCAGATACTTCCAGTGTACGTGTGACTAGAGATGAGCAGACTCGAACTTTGAGTTCAGGTCCAGGGTTCAGGTGCGTCCTGTGCGACCCAGACATATTGTCGGATTGGCAACCGTGCAGCCAATCTAGCAAATTGATGCCCCTAGCTACTAGCCATGGTTGTGATTGGCCAGGGGATGCACCCAAACTCAAATTTTGGGTCCAGTCATCTCTACAGGTGACATCATTGCATGTGGTCTCCACCCAACAGCTCAGCATGAACTGAGAATTATAGATAGAAACTGCTGAGGGGAAACTGCTATAAGTGCAAATTGACAGTGAAATAATTGAAAATTATTTACTCCTCATGTACAACTGATTTATACAAAGATTTAGGGAAGTTAAGGTAACACTTTAAAAGAATGCATGATAAAAGTGATTAAACTAGAAGGTAAATTTGTGAGGAACAGTTTGGTTAAGAGCAGCACAGGAAGTGGACATGTTAAATCAGTTAAAGGGGTATTCCTTGAATATGAACATCTGCTACAAAAACCCATAATGCTATGAATAAGTGAATACAACATAACTCAAATGTCATTAGTCACAAAACAGAGCTTAAATAGTGCGCTTTCATGATTCACTAAATTTTATGAGTTTTATAAAGTAGGCGGAGTTATCTCCAAGATGGACGCCACTAGAAACTACAAGTCCCATGATCCTTCAGTTGTCTGTAACAGCTCCTCCCTCTCAGGCTCTGCTCACAGTGATGATGTAATAGACTGCCCTGCTCTGTTACCATAGTAATGATGTGTAACTTCCATCACTGCATATTGCTTAACTGAGATGACACCCGCCATAAGAGATGCACTGCAACCAACCGTCTACAGCCAAACATATTGGTGATTGCATGAACTGCTCAGGCAGGATATGTGTTGTGGACATGTGACCAGTGGCCATCTTCTGTCCTGTGTCTCCTTCAAAGGGGAAAACTTCAATGGACTGATTGAAGGGCCAGTAGTATTTTAATTCTCCATTGTAGTGTATGTCCACAACATCTTTTTGCACACATTAGCTAAGAATACCCCTTTAAACGGGATGCTCCTTTAGATACGGATTCTCTACAAACACATGTGCAACATCCCTGCCAATGCATGGGCAGAGGAGTAATTGCGAATAAGCCCCTTGTACCATCCAGTACATATAGAGGTAATTTTGCAGCGGTAGATACTGCCTGGATAGGCAAGGGTTAAGAATGTTTAATGTTGTCATCCAATGATGTTCCACTATTGTAACTGGAGTGTGATTGGAGAAGGAGATCACCTGACCAGGGATTAACTAAACCCTTAGTCAGGGGACGAGTTAGGTCTGTTGAGGCCCAGCTCTTGACAGAGAAGCGCCACCTCAGAGCACATGCTCTGACCACAGGCCTCAGCAACTACACACTGAGTGACACAGAACTACCAGGACAAAGCTGCAGCTTCCAGCATTGGACACAGCTACATCCCAGCCTGCATCCAGGCTGGTGACCCAACTCCTGAGGTTCACTCCAGTACTGCACTTGTACAGAATTGTTTGGCCTGTTGCTGCTGTTGGTTCGAATAAAGAACTGTAAGTTAGTTTTATGCACAATATTGCCTCCATCTGGTCCCTGCTACGGCTGTGTCACCATCAAGGGCGCCCCATCTATCTTCCAGGGAAACATACTACAGACTTTAAGGGCTGTCCCAGGGAGAACCAGTACATCAGCCTCTCCCTCTATATCATTTCTTGCACACACCACCTGCTGGCGACCTGACAGGCTGTGGGACAGTCCTCCGGTCCCCATACCAAGCACTGTGACACTAGCGTGCCTAGGCCGCAACCGCCAGCCACTCCGGTATTCTGGGCCCAGGCTACCTCCAGGCCCCAAGAAAAGGCTGGGCCCGGTGGGGGATGTTGCAGATGGATGATAGAAACTACAAACAGGTCTTCAAAAAGTTCCTGCACTTATATATTGTTTGGAAACATAACAGGGTGGTCATGTCAGAAAGTGTCAAGTTTGTCTGACTATAGTTTGTCTGAAAAACACCAAATCTGATAGTTTTAATATAAAACATACTATAGAGATACTATCTCAGATTGTGATGTGCAGTGACGAAACCCTTACTATAGGGAACTGCTATTCACAGGGTTTGCGGTTCTTTCACAAAACGCTTTCTATGCTTCTGCACGATTCTTTGTCTTTAGGACGCTTTAAATGTTGGAATATAGCCCAGCTACCCTGCAGTGAACAATAAAGTGATCTCATCAACTATACAAGCAAGAACAACAAGGCAGGAATAAATCACAAATACATCTATGTCTATGAATGTCTGGACACACACACTGGCCCACCAGGGCTTTATCTAATGGCTACCAAATGTTGTTTAACCACTTGCCTGAATGATGGGTGAATATATGTATATACTCGAGTATAAGCCGAGACCCCTAATTTTACCATCAAAAACTGGGAAAAACTACTGACTCGAGTAGAAGCCGAGGGTGGGAAATGCATTGGTCAAACCCCCTCAGTAGTATACAGCCTGCCAACCCCCATGTAGTATTTAGCAGCCCCTAGTAGTATACAGCAAGCCCCTAGTAGTATACAGCAGCCCCTAGTAGTATACAGCAGCCCCTAGTAGTATACAGCCAGCCTGCCCGGTGCGGCTCCCCGATGTCAGCGTGTCCGGTCTTCTTTCTTCTCCACGGCTCCTCTTCTCTCTACTTTCTTCCGGCATGGAGGCGGCCATGTTTTCTTCTAGCATGCCCATACTATGACGCGGCGGCTGCTGCTGACGTCATAGTATGCGCGGCCACGAAGAAAACATGGCCGTGTCCATGCCGGAAGAAAGAAGAGAGAAGAAGAGGAGCCGCGGAGAAGAAAGAAGACGGAACACGCTGACATCGGGGAGCCGCGCTGACATCGGAGGGTGAGTATTTAAGTTTATTTTTTTTAAGTGGGTCATTTTTTTTTTGTAATAGACTCGTGTATAAGCCGAGGGGACGTTTTTCAGCACATACACGAGTATATACGGTACTTTGTGCTATCCACCTGACATAAGGATATCCAGATCCTATATGTACTTTATAGGTAGTGACATGGACTTAGGCCCATATTGGGTATCTATTATGTTGTTAATTATTTCTACTCCCTATAAAACCTGTTAAAATAGAAACAATGTAAATATCTGTGTATAATTAAATCATTAGAACACCTTTCGGGTCTAAATCTCATCAACAGAAATGAAGAGAACAAGTTGGGATATGTTCTTTTAAAGGCTTCATCATAGTTGGCACCTAATATGAAGCAAGGTGTGGATTTTATACCTTGAGAACATTTCTATACCTGGCACAGTCTAATCAATGAGGTTTTGAGTCAGAGTAAACAATAGACATTTCTGAACTATGTCATTTATCAAATAAAAATGATAGGAATAAACCCACCCATGCTCTAGAGGCAGATACCTAACGATGAGGCACCAACAGAAACCAAAAAATAACAATGACTTTAATGGGATTCAATGGGCTTCTGTCACAGTGTTCATTATTCAACTGGAGGAAATAGAACGATATAAGTAGTTTCTTAAAGGAAATCTACCACCAGGATTAAGGTTTGTAAACCAAGTACACGGACATACTGGCGTGCAACCCCTCTGGCAGGAACTGCTCTTTGTTTAGCTTCTTATGCAAAAGGTTTTAAACACTACGCAAATGAGCCTGAGGGGCTCCAAGCTCAATAGATAACAATAGAGCCTGGAGTCCCACAGGCTCATTTGCATAATTTTTATAATTTTTATTTCATAAAACAAGGACTTAAGTAGCTAAAAGGAGAACTGGTCCGGACAGAGGAAGCACACATCAAACATTAATCCTGGTGGTAGATTTCCTTTAAAGGGAACCTGTCATGCAAATTAACCCACCCTAAATAAATTCTTTATTAAAAACTTTGATTAAAAAGCATGGTCCTTATACCCAAATGATTCCCTTCTATGGCTGCAATGTTAAAAAAAATCAGTTTATAAACTTATATGTAATTCTCCTGAATTCAATGACACTATGTTAGTCCTAAAAGACCGTGGATATTCTGTGGTTACTGCACTGCATTGCCCTGCCTGCTTGTTCCCGATTGACAGGTGTCACTGCTAGGATGCTGCTACTGAGTGGAACATTGAGAGAGCGCTGTTACATTATTGGCCACTTAATTTCTTGTGAGCATAGTGATGTCTTCTAGGGTCAAGTTATGCTTGCACAGTCTACCCCATGTATGTATCAGATCACATGAAATCACAGCAGCTTCCATGGGGGGGGGGGGGGGTGTAGAAGTCCATAGAGGATGGGGAGGAGTATAAGTCCATGGAGTCATGCTGTGATCAAACCATGATACTTCCATGTGATCAGATACATAGATGTGGTAGAGGTTGCAAATGTAACTGGTTAAAGGACCATAGATGACTTCCCCCTGGTCACATGGCATGCTGAAAAAAGGAATGGGTCATAGGGAGGAGTATAAGGGAGGTGCTGGCTGAGCAATACTCCCCTCTGATGCCAGGTAACATATGATAAAGTTGAGTTTCTGTAATGTGAGGGAAACAATTTTTAGCTAAAATAAGGGGGTCAGTTAGTTGATAGGGCTCTATGGGAACCTGTCATTAGCTGTATATGTGAAAATGTGGTGACAGGTTCCCTTTAAAAAGTTAGAAAAAGTTTTATATATGGCTAGAGCCATCCTTTTTCTAGGTGAAAAAATTTAAGCACAACTTTGTGAACCAAAAAAATTTTTTAATGACAAAAAATACATTGGGGCTTATTTACTAAGGGTCCAGCGGCCACATTTTCGTCGTGTTTTCTGACTTTTCGGGGATCTCGACAGCGATTGTGTCGCATGCAATCGGATTTTGGCGTAGGCTTTCATTTTGCCGCCGGCTTTCATGCGGCAGGCCGTCGGCCAATCGGACGGATTTAGACAAACCTCTGGATTTAACTTTGAATTTGTGTCGCAAGATCAAGCACTTACATGCACTGGGAAGAAGAAGGTGAACTCCAGCGGACCTGAACGGGGAAGTGACAGATGCACGATATCGTGCGCATGAGCTGTGCATTGGAGTCAGGAAACCGCACCTCGGGGATCGCGCAGGGACGGCTAAGTACATTTGCAACATTGTTTCAGCTTCAGAGCAAGGACACAATAAAAACATAGCTTTGAGCTGGTGATGGAGACATAGGGGGAAATTTATAAGGGCTTCTCTGCCAAAATTATTTTCCCCTTTCCGGTACCTTCACGCCAGTGGGGCATGGAGGGGTGTGTTTAACAAAACTTAAGCTAGGTTGACATCTGCATTGTAGGTTTTGTAAGCGTCTTGCTGCTCAGATTCCGTAAAAGTTCCAGTGTGATATATATGAAAACATAAACCTAACTGTGAGGCTGCATTGATGTTCAACTTACTAATCCATTTAGTTTTTTCGTATCTATGACAGAATACAAGCCACCAACATGATCTTAGCTGACATCATTAAACATGAGCAGTAATGGAGGCAGCAATATGGACTCTTCTACAGCATATTCCGCCTTGGGGAAGAATACCTTTCTACATACCACAGCTTATGAAGCATGTCAGAATGTAGTATTTGGTTGATTTATATGGAATCTAACAGAAAAAACAGTCTAAATCAATATGAAATCAGAGGCATATCTGGTTGTGTAGTAGAGTCCCCATACCCCTCTATGAAAGACCTATTACTGTACTTTTCAAAATGGAGTCAAAATACTGCAATGCGCATGGATTCTAAAGAGAGACTATATATGGCCACTATTGGAAGATGTATAAAATCATAGGTAGGCTGCAAACACATGCTCCATGCACGTGATTCACCAGCCTCAACCTACAACTGCTAAACTCAACTCAACATCAGTTCAGTTCAGAAGTTGTAGGTTCTGACTGGTAAATGCTGCGCATGCACGGAGCGACTATGTCAGTACACGCACGCTCATGGCCAACCGGCCTACTGGCTAGGTATAGCCTCCACACGCTGCTATCCATGCTCCACTCTTACTGCTCTGGTAATCGGTGATAAATTTGCCCCGATCTAGCTACACTGCTTACACTGTTTGGCAGAGAATTATAAGCCCTTTTACATGGACCAGTGACTGAGTGTACAAGCATTCCTATAAAAACTTCCACTCATGGCTCTGAGTATGCATTCAGGCTTTTGGGACTGTATTTGAAGTCAAAACATTGCTCTTAATAGGTCCTCACACTAAGATTCACCTCCGATTCTTGCTTTTAAAACTGTATCAGCACTACTTAATTGGGCATCCTTCCCCTAAACATGCCTTTGTCATACAGTACCATCCCTGATCCTTTAAGAGGACCTGTCACCCATAACAAAAGCACTAAAGTAAGCAGCTCCTAGCGCTATCTCCGATGCAGCAGTGTTACCCTGCTTCATGAGGGGGCGGTCCAAGGCTCTGCCTCTTCCCTGGACCACCCCTGCCCACTCCATAGCCGAGCTTCATGCGGCAGTCACCGCCCCTAGCCCCGCCCCCTCATGAATACACCGGACTGCTCTGAGCGCGGTCCGGCGTTTCTATTGTACTTCGCAGCAGTGTTTTCTAGCGTAATTGCAGGGTTCCGATAACACTAGCAGGGTAACACTGCTGCATCGGAGATAGCACTAGGAGCTGCTTACTTTAGTAAGCAGCTCCTAGTGCTTTTGTTATGGGCGACAGGACCTGTTTAAGAAACATCTACCAGCAGGAAGAAATACTTTTATGCAAATGAGCCAGACGGGCTCCAGGCTCCATTAACACCTATGGAGCCTGGAGCACCTCAAGCTCATTTGCATACAAACCTTCATCCTGGTGGTAGATGCCCTTTAAGACACTGTTATACAACTTTTCCCCCTCTTCTATCCATCACTGACCAGATACATGTATAGACATGTTTAGCATCTACAATGGGAGCTTTCATTACATACATAATAAATAATGCAAAAACAAGTGCTCACCCTAGACTTTGTCATCAGGTTTTACCCCACTAAACTAACAGAAGGCAATTGTAACATTCTTAGTAGCCTTTTTTAATATTAAAACTTACTTATTACATATAAGGTATTGCCTCCACAGTAACATGCAAATTATCTGAGAAGAGTCACTTTTTTTCCAGTGAGGAGTCACCTTTAGAGGCTGGAAGGGGAGCATCCTTTTACATGACCTTATCTTAGGCTCTATAGCAGACAGAACTAACTAATCAATGTTAAGATAAAAATGACAACTTTCAAACCAAAAATACTGAAAATTCAAGACACAGTCTGAAATTGGATCAAAATCTGTAGAGGGCATGTACAACTATGTCTTTAACTGTCTGATATAAACATATATACACATACTACAATATTAATAATATTTATTTATATAGTGCCATCAAATTCTGTAGCACTTTACAGATTCTGGGGAACATATACAAATAAAATAAGACATTACACAGTCATATGAAACAATAGGAGTGAGGGCCCTGCTCACAAGAGCTTACAGTCTATGAGGATGAGGGGGTGACACAAGAGCTTACAGTCTATGAGGATGAGGGGGTGACACAAGAGCTTACAGTTTATGAGGATGAGGTGATGACACAAGAGCTTACAGTCTATGAGGATGAGGGGATGACACAAGAGCTTACAGTCTATGAGGATGAGGGGTGACACAAGAGCTTACAGTCTATGAGGATGAGGGGGTGACACAAGAGCTTACAGTCTATGAGGATGAGGGGGTGACACAAGAGCTTACAGCCTATGAGGATGAGGGGGTGACACAAGAGCTTACAGCCTATGAGGATGAGGGGGTGACACAAGAGCTTACAGCCTATGAGGATGAGGGGGTGACACAAGAGCTTATAGTCTATAAGGATGAGGGGGTGACATAAGAGCTTACAGTCTATAAGGATAAGGGGATAACACAAGAGGTATAAGCCTTTGTATAATGGTCCAGCCATATTTTATAAGGGAAAGGAAAAACATAATTTCATAAATAAAAATGCTGCTTGAACCAGCCATCAGCCGCCATCTTATATACAACCGTGGAGTCATTCTGAAGAAAAGAATCTCATCTTTCAAACACGATTGTGGTTTTCTGAGCTGCAGTACCAGATGCTGGTTCTGTAGCAAACAAAACCACAATCAAGTTTGAAAGATGAGATTCTCGTCTTCACAATGACTCAATAGTTTTACCCTTTTAGAGACCAAGATTGTCCCATTGGGCATGTAAATTGATGCTCCCACTTCAGCCTCTAAAAGTGACTCATCTCTGGCAATAAAAGACACTTCTCAGTGTCTCACTGAGCTTTTTTTTTTATATAGGTAAACGTGCAAGTTTAAAAATAAAAGTGTAATGCTTGAAAGGATAACTCACACCCTACCTGAGGATGCTGATAATTTAGTGGGGTAAAAGCTGATTTAGTTATATTTTAAGAATAGACTTAACTTAGAAGAGAAAATAGAAAACTACAAGAATTTAAAAAATCTGGGATTGTCACCTAACAGGATACAAAGCACTAGATACAGGAGCAACGATTGTAAGAAACTCATCAATATCAGATCCGACTTCACCATAAACATGCATGTTTTTTGGAGGGAGATAAAACGCTTATAGTCCTTGCTTATATGGGGGAAAACATTCATTATGTCCAGGTTAAAATCCAAGGCAACACTTCTCTTAACCAGAATTGGATAGTAACATACACGGTATTGATGTTGGCTACCGCCCTAAGATTTAGGTTTTATTTAGCTAAAGGATATCTCCAATGTGGCCGGCATGCTCCATCACGAACATAGGTCTGACAGCGGCCGACACAGCCTACTTATAGAAATTCTGCAGAAGAGCTTTCCAGCATCGTACATTTGCCTAGGCAACAGTAACGCCAAATCTGCCAGCTGCGTCTTCTGCCGTCATAGTCAAACAAGTGACGGCCAAGAACGCCGGCAACATTGGTGGTAGCCAAGGGAATGTAGAAAAAGGAAACAACCATTCCACTCATTTCTAGAATCCTATCATCAAATTATGATGATGATGGATACATTGTATGTAATGTTTTTATATGTATTTTTATCCTTACTATAAGCTGCCAAATATTATTAAAAAGACTCATCATGGAACAGGTAAAGAAATAATAAGAAAGGATGTTTTTCGGATCTAAGAAATATAAACTCTCTAGTGTGAACATAACCTTAAGGTGAATGTCTGGCACTTATACAAAAAATCCTATTCACTCGGTGAACTAAACTACACTGTAACGGAATAATTGCCTTCTTACGGGTGGTCACATATATTAGTAAGCTATAGATCACCCCGCTGAGGTTTTGGAAGCCATGTGTTAAGATAGCCCTATGTCTGGGAGAGAGTTAATCCACACCGGTTTTTATAGATTCATTCTCTAAAGCAAAAAAGGGTCAACAAATCACTAGAAAGAAAAGAAGTGATCCGGCTACGAGTCTATTCATGGACAACATGTTCGTCAGATGCTGTATTTTGCATGGAATTTAACGAATCATCAATGTTCAGAACCGATGACTATTCACAAAACACAATACAGGCAGCCGCCATATTTAGACTATAGGGGCGAGGAGAAGCCCCGGATCACAAGATCAGAACTTGCTGCGTCTTGTACAAATAGTGATTCATTTTTTATTAACTCAATGTTGCCCGTAAAAACTATCAGGTGATGTAATCCTACTGAGAAATAGAAAGCAAACATCCAGCAAAGGAATCGACACAAATTGTCTGCGTAGCAAGCGTCTAGCAATAAATACGCCATCAGGCTTGGAGTCACTAAGAGTTATGTATTTGGTATACAATGACCATGGTCATACCGGATACTCTGCTGAATGGTGCGCAGCTATTAACCAGTGCGGACAGTATAACATTACATGTTTTATGGCGACGTAGCTAACACAACCTTGTATCACCCACAATAAAGCTGCTGTTTTCGCTCAATACGCTACGGCACAATAAAACGCAAATAAGCCCATTCATACCTTTACAGTCAAAAAAAATATAGCGGCAGCGGGACTGGCAGTCGTTTAATTAATGTGAATTACGGGGACAGGGGGGGGGGGATTGACCCAAGAAGATGACATATTGGGGAAGTGACTGTACACGCACAAGGTAAATAAAAATGTCCTCACCTCGTGATCTGCTGCATTTTACCATCTACATCCCTGCCTGGCTTTTACAACTTGTTAAAATTGTGCCGAGTAGGAAACTCAGCAAATGGGGGGAAAAAAATATTCTACACGCTGCAGTCTTTTTTTTTTTTCTATTTTTTTTTTTTTTTTTTTAAGAGGTTCAAGCTCGTAATCCCAAAAGATTCAAAAGCATTACCTCACTGCAGCCTTGAGACAAACTGAGCATTCACTCTGGGTCTTACCCAGCATCCTTTGCTCTACACAAAGACAACAGAGGTGTGACCAATCGGGTTGCAGCTAGCGGGCTGCATTTGGACGCTCCCTCTTAGTATTGCCCATTGACAAGCTGGCTGGCAGGCTCCTGAACCTGTTGGCATGGCAACATGTCCCAGCGGCTTCCTATAGGGCTCTCTTTTTTGGCTTTTTTAAAAAAAAATTATTATTATTCCTCTTTTAACCTCCCCTCGTGTAATCAAAAACCAAGCTTTGTGATTTTTTTTAATGTAGACTGTATATAGTAATGTGCACCCCTTATACACGGTCATGGCACTGCACAGCTCAGTGCACAACTATTTTAACCCCTTATTGCCTGGATACTGATAACGAAGTATCAGTAAATGTCCAAATTCTTTTCAAAATTGAAGAAGTGCCAGGTTTTTTTTTCAGAACAACAGATCGAGTTTAACCGGATGAATTAATAATTCCGTTTTCGGGCAGATCTGTGCACTTTCTAGAAGATCTGTACTCTCAGCACATGTACTATGCACATTTATTAAGCGTTTTAATTTTATATACGGTAACAAAGGTAACAAATTATACAAACTCAGCCTTGCTACATTTCTAAACATTGTCAATGACACAAAATATGGGAATGGATGTGGAAATGTGTAAGGACTGCATTGCTCCGCTCTGGAATGTGCAGGGAATAGCTTGAGCCGGACGCACACACACACACATGGACCCCTCTTGCTAGCAAATGGTTAACTTCTTAACCACATGTATCCAATTGAGGAGGTTGAGACATTGGCTCAGATGATTAACTGCAGCTAACACAAAGGAAAAATGATGTCTCTATCATAAACACAGAGTAACAGGAAGAGGGATATTCTGTTACCACCAATCAGGGGAGAGACAGACAACTAGACGGATTTGGTCACATGGAATCTGTTGCTAAAGCTCCAGAGCCTCCCCTGCAAAACAACAAAAGCAGCAGGGCCCCCCCCCCCTCCAAATGTGCCCACATGCCGGATTAATAATCTTTCCACCAACAAGCCTCCTGTACCGTTACAATACTAGAAACACTGTATTTTCTGGTGTCTTACCCATGATCAGGGGATATAAACAGGGCAGGCAGAGCACTGAGTGAGTGGAAGACTCATACTGATGACTCCTGTAGCCGGCTGGGGGGCGGGATGGGAACTCTGGTGACAATTGTCTGCCTGCCAGTGTCATTGGTTACCTAATTACACAAAAAGCTTCCCCCTCCTCCCTGTTAAAAACACATGGTCAAGTGACACCTATGGTGGGGGAAGGGAAGATCTTGTAAGTCTTTTCAATCAAATACTGTAAATGCCACTGAAAAAGGAAATAACACTTAGAAATTATGGAAACAATGTAAAGCTCTTCAAATATTTACAGATAGTCACTTCTCATATTATATAGGGTGGATTTTATGACTTTTGTGATCTATTATACATTTAAACCAAATTTTATGTTGTTATTTTTTTTCCTATCCTACATTTTGTTACATATTGTAAAAGAATAAAGAAGTTTGTAAAATGTATAAATATCAACGATAACTCAGTTCATCAAATGCAGGATCCCTTTAAGAGCACACTGGTGTATTTTATTATTTTACAAATGGTTGTTCCTTAACCCCCCAGGGGCAGGGCACCGTCATTCAAGGCTATTTGGGAGGTGCTAGTCTCCCAAATAGTAAGACTGGACAACAGAGGGTTCACTTTGAAGCCATATCCATGGTGCTCAATTTGCATATAAATAAGCATTAAGATTTTTCTGTATTCAGACTACAGATTTTCTCGAGTCCATGTTCACATGTTGCATTTTTAAACTCAGTGCAGTGGGAAGGAGCTACGCCTGAACCCAGATGGTTAGACCTAAAAGCTTGTGTTTGGGAACTAGCAATATATGTTTTTGCTGTTAACATGGCAAGACTTGAGTTATAAGTTCATGACTGCAATCGTTCTGGTCTAAAAGCATCTGCAAAACAAATGCAAAGTGTGAATGCAACCTACAAGACATTTCACCTACATGGCTATATGCTTAGTTTACATGTGACCCGGGAGATAACAGTCTAACCTCTTGGCTGATGCAGAGAAAAAAAAGTCTAAATTGTTGGGATTGTCCCAACTAGTACATTTATTACTGCCTGCTTAGATGACCAGCAATCACTGGATCACGGCTCTTGAGGCCTTGTACCCCCTCCATAAACATTAATCCATTCAATATCTTTGTACCAGCCATTTAAAGCTTGATGTTCTACTATAACTTAGTGTAGTAAACAGAGTCCTCTTATATCATAGACCCATTACTAAGAGAGGTCCAGTGGGACCAAAAATGTCCACATCAACTTTACCAACATCTGTTACATAAGTTGCCCATGTGCCTTTACTGCCTCAATAATAATCCAAGAATGTTCAAGTAATTTAGGATTTGTGCCCTCTGCAAACTCTCTGTGGATCTTTCTGAACATGTCTGAGCTCCGATTAATAGGAGAGGCCAGCAGCAGGAGACCAGAGATGAGCGGACCCGAACTTTCCATTTGGTTCAGGGATCAAGTGTGCCCTGCGCAAAGCAGACATATTGGCGGATTGGCTGCCGAACAAACAAACCAACATAGTAACGCCCCTAGTAACTAGCCATGGCTTAGACAATATGTCTGGGTTGAGCAGTGCACACCCCAAACCTAAACGTTAAGTTCTGGTCCGCTCATCTCTATTTAGGGTTCAGCCTGCTGGGAGAGGTTAGACGAGGATAGACTGAAGGAGTAAATGGGAAGTTATGTATAAATGAAGAGGACAGCATGGTGAGAACAGGAAAAGGTCGCCGCTCCAAAAGAAGCAGGTACATATACGTGCAGAGGTATGTGTAATGGAAGAGATTTATTGAAAAGTGGCCAACCGCTTTAAGAGTCACCTAAGTATAAGTGGAAGTTCTTTTATGTCCTTTAAGGAAAAATAGCAAGGTTATTGCTAGTGCATTAGGCACATATTTTGGAGGGATAATGGCAGTTGCAGTGTAGTAGGGTAGCCGGAGCAATATTGGAGGCAACACATCAGCCACAGTACAACAGTCAGAGTATTGGCAGCAAAACACGAGTCGCAGTGTTATAGGTGGCACAGATGGCACAGTGTGGGGGAAGCTCATGGTTCCACTGGCAATGGGCCCCATATTGGCAGTAACTAAGCAGGCATAGTATTCACCAGAGCTGTGGAGTCTGAAACAATTTTGCTGGAGTCGGAATTGGGATAAAATGTACCGACTCCACAAATATTGTTAAATTTCCATTGTGTCTGTTGTATTCCTGATCAAAGGATTAAGACCAGGGCCATAGTGATCCAAGGGCCATATTGTCATACTGCTCAACTTTCAGGAGCCACATCAGTAACCAGTACACTAGATGCACCAACAACCACAGTACAGAAATGATAAATGCCACAGTACAGCATTGAATAACACCCCAGAAACCAAAAACTGCATTCACAGCAGACAATAATAGTACTGGCGACCACATAGCCGGCTTAACATAGTGGAGACTCCCAGAGCAGATAATAATATTGAAGACTCCATAGCAGACTAACAATACTGGAAATGTCGTTGAAGACCATACTGATGACCCCCAGAGCATATAACTAATAATACTGGAGACCCCAGAGCAGACAAAAGATTTATAAATCCTCTCCTTTCCTAGCTCCTTCTCCTCTCTGCACCACACTGCAGCTTCTTCTCTCCTCTGTGTCTCATGGTGGTTGTATGCAGCGTCATCAGGACCAGGGGATAACTGCACCAGGAGCAGGAGAGTCCCGGGAGCAGTATACTGCAGCTGACAAGTACTAACCTCTTCTGGGTTTTCTATTGGGGATGCTTGGGAGAGGACACGGTAGCAATTAGACTTCTCAGCTGCACTCATCGGCCTCCTGCACCAACGAATGCTTCTTTCAGTTATGGAAATGCTCATTGGACTCTGACTTTCAGCAGCGTGTGGACCGCAACTAATGGATTGACCGGCTGTATGTGGCCTGTCAGTGTGCACCCCTGATCCCCCTTTTAGTTGCGATGAATGTGTGCTACACTATATGTACATGCTCAGCACTGCTATAGTGACCAGGAAAACAGGACTTTGGAGTCGGAGTCAGTGACCATTTTGGTAGAGCTGGAGTTGGAGTCAAAGTTCGAAAGAATTGACGAGTCGGAGTTGGGGGTTTTGCTTACCGACTCCACAGCCCTGGAATTCACAATTGGAGTAATGTTGAGGGGCATAAAGCATAGCATTGGATGCAACAAAGCAAGAATAGTATGGATTATAACATAAGAGGCACAGTAATGGGTGCAATTTATGAGTCAAACATGCAGATGGGATACATGGCAGTCTGGGCCTGAAAATTCCTTTATTTATATAGTGCACACAGATTACCCAGCGCTGCACAGAGCTTGTCACATCAGTCCCTGTCCCCATGGGGCTCACAATCTAATCAACCTACCAGTATGTTTTGGAGTAAGGGAGAAAACCGAAGGATCCGGAGGAAACCCACACAAACATAGAGAGAACATACAAACTATTTGCAGATGTTGACCCGGGGAATTGTACCCAGGTCCCCAGTACTGCAAGGCTGTAATGCTAACCACTAATTCACAGTGAAAAGACATTTTAGAAGAGGCAATGCAACACCCAGTACAGAAGGTCCCATATTAAGAACACTCGACTTACATACGACCCCCAGTTACAAACGGACCTCTGGATATTGGTAATTTATTGTGCTTTAGTCCTAGGCTACAATAATCAGCTGTAACAGTTATCACAGGTGTCTGTAATGAAGCTTTGTTAATCCTGGTTCTTATGACAACCCAACATTTTTTAAATCCAATTGTCAGAGAGACCAAAAAAGTTCTGGCTGGGATTACAATGATAAAATATACAGTTCCAACTTACATACAAATTCAACTTAAGAACAAACCTACAGACCCTATCTTGCATGTAACCCGGGGACTGCCTGTACAGGATCTTAGACAGCAATATCCCTAGACATGTATATTGGAAACATGCTTTCAGACCAAAAAGGTTAAAAACAACACTAAGATTTGGAAAAATGATGCAGCCAAGACAAATGACCACTGGTCACTGCCTACTACCAGTACTGTACACAGAGATAACATGATCTAGGTGAGTATATGTCCTTATTACATCTCACCAAACATTACATATTTGTAGAAACGAAAGAAATCCAGCGCAGCGTCTTTCGTCCTCATATAAACCGTCTTTATTAGTGTTACAGCATGTAGTACATCTTATCCTGTTATTTATCCTGTGTTATTACCTGATGTACTGAATGCTGTAACACTAATAAAGACGGTTTATATGAGGACGAAGGACGCTGCGCTGGATTTTCTTTCCTTTCTGCATTTTCTGCCTCAGCCTTGGGCATTGCGAGCGCGGCTCAACAATCTGATCAGGTCGGGTGAGAGGAGACGACTTCCTGGTTGTCCACTTCCAGCAAATAATTTATATTATCATTGTAATGAAAAGTTATACAATTCTCCAATATACTTTCTGTATCAATTCCTTACTGTTTTCTAGATCTCTGTTTGCTGTCATTCAACAGGAAGCTTCATTGTTTACTTCCTGTGGATAGACACCGATCCCTGGTCATGTGATGTCACACAGGTGCACAGTGCGTTGGAGAGTAAACAGAGTTGCGTGATACAATGAGCCGTGACCTCTATGATATCACATGACCAGGGACAGATTTCAATTGACAGAAAGCACACAAAAAAAAAATCCTATTTAAGGACGGCAAGCAGAGATCTAAAAAAACGTGTCATTGTATTTACTGATAGTGGCCAAACCCTATGGAGCATGCAGATTTCTCTACAGTCAATTTTAATAAGATAACCTACAAATATTAAGAAAAGAACTATTGTTAAAAAAAAAAAAAATAATACAAATAATAAAATAAAATAGTAATTTTGCTCTTTAACAAATATACAACAAATACTGCAGCACACACATTTGCAGTTGTCTAAATGCAATTGTTCTTCTAAATAGGGCAGATTTACAGTAAGGTAACGTGCTGCTTTATGATAACCTTTGCAAAAAATTGTCATACATTATTCAACTTGCTTGTCATGAAATGTGTTCTGCAAGCAAGGAGATAGAGGACGGAGCACAAAGTGTTGCGCTATGCATGATGACACCAGGGAGAGCTCCGCCACTATTGTAATGCGCCGAGGAAGAGACACAGTATGGTGTGGGGAGGGGAAAGCCCTGGGCTGCTGGGGATCAGCCAAAAACAACAAAAAAATCTGCTACAGAAACTGATCGACTGTGACAGGCAGTGAACAGGGATCTCATTCATTAAAAAGCTGCTCATTGAGCAAAAATTATTGGTTATAGCAAATAGCTTTTTGTATAGGATGTGGTACTTGCAAGACACCAAGTCACAATCTGGCCACAAAATATTCTAATAGTATAACTTGTATAACTTAGGAGTAGACAGTGTCAAGCTGTATACCACTACACAGCAGCACAAAAAACTTGACCTGTTATTTGCTTTTTGTGGTTTTCCTATAAACACCACATATTCTTATATCTCATATTATTACATTTATGCCCAATACAAATCAAAGAAAAAAGTGCCTAAAAAAAGAGACGGAAAAACATGAATATTTTACATTGATCCAACACTCCATCATTTTAACCCCTTACTTTACAATTTTACTCCTATAACTTAGTGATGGTCAGTGTAATATTCCAGGGTACGGACGAGGACTCTCTAAGCAGACACATTATGATCCATCTAGTTCTGTGAGCTGGCAGAGTGGTTAAATTATCAGGGCACAGATGTAAATAGACTTTTATCTGGCTCCTGACTGTACTAGTATCTGACACATAGAAAGAGATGAGACAGATGAGATGCACGAGATGCCTATTACATAGAGGCATGACTGACAGACATTTACACTGTCAGCTCTGCTACATATTTGTTCTCACAGATATGTGCCTGCCTCCCCCTTCCCCCTGATCACTTAGCTGCCTGGAGTTTGGAGTTTGCAGCTTCTCTTTCCTCACTATGTGCTGTTTGCTGGCAGGAAGTGAATCAGTGTATGTGTCGGTGTGAACTCAGGGCTGATCTGCAGGGGGCGTGGCTACAGGCACAAAACAGAGAGAGACATAAATCTCAGCTGCACAGTGTCACAAAGGAATACAAGATGGTTGCCCAACCCTAAGTCAGAAGTGACAGAGTCGTGTCTAGGGGCAACTGAAATTGTGTACACCAGGACTGATAGAGACAGGTTGGAATTATATCTGTGAAATTCTGTATTTTTGTTAATAACAGTGAATTAGAGAATGTGCCATTTTGTTATCCTGAGTACACCGAGTACATATAAGAATCTTGTCTTTGTGGGAATACCCCTTTAAACATGTGCATATGATGGCCTATACTGCACACCCAGTCACACATCTTTTTTGATAAGGGCTTCTTTATTTGTGTTTAGTTCACCATGATTTTCACTAAGTATTTTTGTAACTATAATGTGATCAAAGTTACACTAAACACACAGCAGGGGAATTTTAGGCATTGCACTAGCTCAATGTTGAAATGGGAAACATTTTTAATTAGAGTAAAAATGAGCGCAAGGATCATGTGACGCTTTTGTGTAGGCTAACAGAATTCAGACCAAACAGTACATTCCAGACGTGTAGTGCAATGATATATGAGCCAGATCAAATGGACTACACATATGGATTGCAAATTGTAGACCCCCAAAAACAAAAGCAATTTAAGCAACATGCCTGGGGTGGGAATTGTTAGATTTGTCTCCACCTATATCATCCACCTTCTAGCATCACCTTCACTATGGGGTTACCCCTGACAAACAACCAGACCCATTATTCCAAAAGTTTCAACAATTTTATTACTCTTTATCACATGATCTGTAAATCGCTGTTGAAAAGGAAGCCGCTATATATAGGAGATACTTATTTCTTTACTCCAACTAGTAGCGATATCAGTAAATAGTGGTGTACCCAACGACATGATAACATTACTATCTGTGATGTAACCTGTGATCCAACCTGGATCTATAACCAGAACGGAGACCTGCGTCACCATCACCTGCCCCATACAACTTGGATGCTGACTTTAACCCCCAATCTGGCAGTAACCAATTAGCCTTGTATCCCCTTTTGGGCTAGGTTGACAATTGGGTCATTCATTTGTATGGCATTTATTCCATCGCAGACTCCATTGACTTTCTGTGTCAATTTCCTGGAAAGTAAAAGGGAAGGTGCGTCTCTGAAGTCCCACTCTGTGTAGGGCAGGTCATGGGGGACTGCAGTCCCTGAGGTTAGACCCCCAGTTATTTATTCCCTATACCGTGGACATGAAATAAATCTCTTTAGTAGTAAAATCCTTACAATCAGTCATTTCCCAATTATAATAAAAAAAGAACGGTGTTTTTTTTTTCATCAAAAATGTAATCACGAAACCTCAAACACAAATGTAACAGTAACCCAAGATGTAAACTGAAACCATTATAATAATAAGGAAGCGCAAGGAAAACAAGGTATTAATTAAACTGCGCTTGAGAAGAAACCACAAGTAATGGAGATAATACAACTGCTATAAAATACTAACTGTGACAATGTTATATTCAGAAACCAAATGTCCCTGCATGTTCAATCCTGCTTCAGTCACTTCTACTTTTTTGACCAGAAAAGCTCCATGACAACTTTTCAGAATGGGCATAGAAAATCTGACCCATGAGCAATGTAGCGTTATAAAGGCAGAACTGTCAGCAACTGAAAATGACTGTGTTTATTTTTATATCTTCTCTAGAACTATAATGAATACTTCTAAAGCACACATGTACACCAAATCTGGCCCAACAAGTCTGCTGTATGTATAAAAAGGACCTAGCGCCACAACAACAGAAATTATAGTTTTTGTGCCACAGCAAAGTCTTCCTGCACTTGTAGTCTATTGGTGGCAAAGCAGGGTCACAAACTTCGACCTCCACAACATAACATGGAGGTGGAGTCACTGTGTACTGCTGTTATCAATCAACCAGATGCCCTCAGTATTTGAGATAGTGCCTCAAGGTATTTCACAATTTGTTCAGGCTTCTAGTTGTCTACAAAGGCAATATAAAGTCTTACAATAACAAACAGCCTTTTGATATGTGCTCAGAATTTATTTTTTGTCATAATTTCATTCTGTAATTATTTCTTCAAGATATAAGTATTTTTTTTGTTTACTTTTGTGTGACTTACCCTTAGGTTTGTTTTAGGCAAGTGTGAGCTTTGTTTGTCTACGAATCCGGCTATTACCAAAACTAACCCAGTAACTGGGTCTGGATTTGCAGAAGCAATATTAAGCCACTATTAAGCTTGGCATAACCCCTTAACCAAGGATATGGTTCATAATCAACCACATAAAAATCTTTTCAAAACCATAAATCGGGAAATAAAATATATATACAGGCGGTTCCCTTCTTAAGAACACCCGACTTACAGACGACCCCTAGTTACAAAAGGTCCTCTGGATTGTGGTAATTTACTGTACTTTAGCCTTAGACTACAATAAAGACATATAACAGGTATCAAGGGTGTCAGCAATTAAGCTTATTGTTAATCCTGGTCCTTATGACAACCAAACATTTTTAAAATCCAATTGTCACAGAGAACAAAAAAATTTTGCCTGGGATTACAATGATAAAGTATCATGTTTCGACTTGCATACAAATTCAACTTAAGAACAAACCTACAGAATCTTGTAAGTAAACCGAGGACTGCCTGTAAATATTGTTCTACATTCTGTTTGCAACCAAACTAATTTATAAAATAGAATAATCCTCTGATCCTCCCAAGTACAATATATGAATTTGTATTTGACCGGGAAGGTGTCAACAGAAAATGACCTAAATTTTTATGTTAACCATAACTATTTAAGGAATTTTTAATGCTTAATCTTTCGTTAATAAAAAGTACTATAAAATGTAAGAGTTAATGAAAAGTCCTGCAAATCTCACAATAGACAGTAGGCTTGATGATAGGGCTGCCAATTTCTAATTCTGTAGGGGACTGCTGAGCAGAAGTCACCTCATTTACATCACAGACAAGACTGATACCATTACAGTAGAAGATAACAACTCCATAGAAAACTCCATTATTGCCTCCACTACCAACAACAGATGATATCTTATCTACACCTCCTATCTGCACAGAACATGCCTAAAAACTCTCCATAGATCCACGAGTCGGCTCCAGTCCATTGCTCCCTATGGCCATGAGGTTTCTGGCCTCAGGCAAGATATCAGACATCCACATAAAAATAAAATTTTTTGATATATGGTTATAATGAGTAAAAAAAAAAAAAAAATTTGTGCCGCATTCTCTTTAAAGACGACTTGTGAGGCCTGTTTGGGACCCTAAACCAACTACAGGTCCTTATAGACCTGTGGTTTAGGGTCACAAATCAACTTTTTTTGAAGCCTATATGTTAAAAAAATAAAATTAAATACAGGCGGTCCCCTACTTAGAACACCTGACTTACATACGACCCCTAGTTACAAACGGACCTCTGTATTTTGGTAATTTAATGTACTTTAGCCTTGAGCTACAATAAAACAGCTATAACAGTTATTAAAGGCGTCTGTAATTAAGATTTATTGTCAATCCTGGTTTGAATGACAACGCCGTATTTTTAAAATTCAATTGTCACAGAGACCAAAAAAAATTTGACTGGGGTTATATAATATTATATAATATACAGTTCCGACTTGCATACAAATTCAACTTAATACCAAACCGGCAGAACCTATCTTGTACGTAACCCAGGGACTGCCTGTACTCACCTAGATGTGAGCCCGATGAGACACACACCTAAAGATCTTGCGCCAGCATCTCCTCTTGCAATGCGGGAAGTGAAGCCGGGACAGCAGCGCCAGTATCCGAAGTGAATAGGGACTGTAATGCTCTAATATCAGTTGCCAGATCAGGCTCCGAGGGAACGGGGAAGGAGGAGAATATTAAGTTTTTGTTTGTTTCCCGAATGCTTAAAGATCATACAGGGAGATTTGGGACGCTAAACCACCAGTAAACAAGGAGATGTGTGTGGTTTAGTGTCCCAAATCACTGACAAGCTCCCCTTAAGTTATGTAATCACTCTCCCCATTTTTAAATTAAGAACCGTATTAAAGGTAAACTCTGCTAGAGAAAAATATGACTTTGTTAGATGGTTTCTTCCTTACCTTATCTAACTTCTTCACTTGGCTAAAGGAGTTGAACCAAGCTTGATTGTTAAACCATATCCATAGGGTATGTAATAGCTTATTGGTCGGGGTGTGACTGCTGGGACCACCATGATCATGAGAATGGGTTTCCTATTCCTACTAAATGATGATGCAGCAGGTCAAGCTTACTAACTATCAGAAACCATCTCCAGCACCCTCAAAGACAATGGGCACAACCCAGCGCTCTGCTCAGCAATTTGCAAAACACACTAAGAACTGAAGGAGCAAAAGGACAATCAATTGGTGTGACCCCACCAATGATATTATTATCCTCTAGTAACATCCATCACGACCAAATATACTTATCTGTTTCTTATGATTTGATCTCTTGGCCAACCTTATAATATTTTTGCAAGGATTGCAGTATAAAAATGCTTAGGTCCACCCCGATATTACTGGATATGAGATCTTAAGTTGCATTTTCTCTGCAGCAATATGTCAACGAAATAATTATTTGTAAAATATTGATGGTTTTAATCTTCCCATAACGTAATGCAGCACATTGTGGCTGTACATCAAGTTCACGCAGAGAATACTGGAAGCCGTAGTATAATAGTAATTGGATATCCATTAATTGTCCACTAAGGCTTTACATCACTGCTATATACTGCAGACCTATGAAATGCTGGAGTCTGCAGCCCCACAATACGCTACATCTTGTAGGCTCTAGTCATCTCTGCAGTCTGACTCCAAGTGCAAAGCATGTTGTCACCTCGTGAAGTCATCTGTAATAGGAGGCCCTATGCCAGAAGATTACTCACCAACACTCTGCAATCCACACTGCAGCTTGGCACAAGGTAAAAAATATGCCTTAGCAATTATAAAGTAAAATTATTACGAGAATGAGCAGCATATGCCGGACACACATGGGCTATAAAAATCACTACGGATAAAAGCTGTAAAAATTTTAAGTAAAATTCAACTTAGCGCATTGACGTCACTTACTGACAAATACGGTTTTCCAGTCGAGGCTATAGGGTGTTATAAGGAGCGGTTTTGTACCATTTCATTTGCCCATAGGGAATAATAAAGGAAGTTTTATTTTACATCATGTAACTTCATATGGCTTTTGTTCATATAATATTATTCCTTCCTATATATCTGTATTTTCTGCATAATAGGAGTTTCCACAATTTTTTTTAATGTAACAAGTACACCAAAAGTTGTCGCATCGTGTGGCCAGATTAATTGTACACCAGGAAACTGGCACAAGTTATAGCAAATCCCATGGCAAGCCGTGGCCTATTCCATTCCCCTCCCCAACCAATTTTGTAAAGTGAGAAAAAGTCACAGTTCCTTGGGCCAGGACTTATGACTTTTTCATGTTTAAGCCATGATAAATGTATATATATGTATATATTTCACAATAGATGGATATGTATACAGACATATAGAGAAAATGTCAACATGCTGAAACTGTGGCCTTTGAAATTGATGGAAATATGTTGGCCTCACAAGATCTGTTTCAGGACCTTTGAGGGTTCTTCTAAGGTCCACAAAGACAGAGAAGGGCATCTTCTATTCCCCAGGAAGCTTGATTCTAATACCATAAGCCCAGGGCCCATGACAGTCTTGACCCGCCCCATGTCGCATTACCGGTCACATTACCCTTTCATAATATCTGATGTAAATATGGAATTTGCTACATTCCAGATTCACTCAATGACCCCTATTAGGTGAATCTGGAATATTGCACATTCCATATTTACATCAAATGTTATGAGAGGGTAGCAGATTGTTTAAGTACAGATACCCTTCTGTCTCACTGTGTGGCTACTGAAGAAGAAGCAGAGATGGCTCAGTACAGCTACCTGAGCCAGGAGCTCCCTGGTGTCATTGATAAGACTTACAGTTCACTTTGCTTCTCTAATGCACTGTACCACCTGTGTAACATCCAAGTATAAATACTAGTGTTGATTGGGGAGGTATGCAAGATGGGAAACATATGCTGTAATGTGGGATTCTGCAAATATGATTTCATCCTATGCAAAATGTTTGCCGTATTTTACGTAGATTTAAGAGATCTACAGCATAGTAGAAAAAAAGCATATACTTAAAAATCGGTCGCTTTAAGTTTTTCTGCAAATTCTCAGTCATATTACCAACTCTCAGATCAGTAGTAATAATAGTTTTATCTACAAAACTATTTTCATTTACTGATTCTTATTCATTTTTTCTCTTCTGGTCTCTTGGCAGTCTTGGATAATGTTGAAGCAAACCTGACACCAGGAATGTTATTTTTAGCTGGTGAAAGGTTACAATAGACTATTCTATGCCGATTTTAGAAATGCCTTTGTCAGTATTCTGAATTCTGACACTACTTTATAAAACTTCATTTCACATTACCTGGCTACCTGCAGCAGGAGTCCCAGGGGTAGGCAGCTGCAGGCTGTGTCACAATCTCCTCCACACTTTTCCAGCTCCCGCACCCCTCCCCGCTTCCTGTGATGTGCATCGAGCAGGCAGGGAAGGGAGGGGAAGGTGTGGAGGAGAGTAAGAATGCATCAAGGAAACTGAGGCACAGGCTGCTGCAGCTGTCCCTTGCGCAGAGCTCCCCACAAGCTACTGTTAGCCAGGTCATACGAAATAAAGTTTTATGAAGTAGTGTTAGTATTTAGAATGCTGACAAAAGCATTTTTATAATCAGAATAGCATAGGCTATTAAACCTTTGAGCAACTAAAAATGACATTCCTGGAGCTTTGCTTCAATACTGTCTAAGAAAATGCATATGGGAAAAAGACATACATGATATTTTCCACAATATGAATGAACAGGTCCTAGAAAATAATGATTTACTTTGTGATCCTTTTCTAACTATAGTCCATTAAAAATAAAATGTAAAAAAAAACGGCTGCAACTAGATCGATGACTTATTTTGCAAAGTGAATTTCGGTTTTTGAGGAGATCTCCTAAGATTCTCCTCCATGACTTGAGGTAACAATCTTTTATGACCTCGGCTGAAGCTTGGTTCTGCCTCACAAAACAAAGTCCAATTATACAAGTCCTTTTAACTCATAGTAAGGTCACCAATCATACAAGTCCTACAAACTCATAGTAAGGTCTCCAATCATACAAGTCCTTCCAACTCATAGTAAGGTCACCAATCATACAAGCCCTTCCAACTCATAGTAAGGTCTCCAATCATACAAGTCCTTCCAACTCATAGTAAGGTTATCAATCATACAAGCCCTTCCAACTCATAGTAAGGTTATCAATCATACAAGTCCTTCCAACTCATAGTAAGGTTATCAATCATACAAGTCCTTCCAACTCATAGTAAGACCACCAATCATACAAGTCCTTCCAACTCATAGTAAGATCACCAATCAAACAAGTCCTTCCAACTCATAGTAAGGTCTCCAATCATACAAGTCCTTCCAACTCATAGTAAGACCACCAATCATACAAGCCCTTCCAACTCATAGTAAGACCACCAATCATACAAGTCCTTCCAACTCATAGTAAGATCACCAATCAAACAAGTCCTTCCAACTCATAGTAAGGTCTCCAATCATACAAGTCCTTCCAACTCATAGTAAGACCACCAATCATACAAGCCCTTCCAACTCATAGTAAGACCACCAATCATACAAGTCCTTCCAACTCATAGTAAGGTTATCAATCATACAAGTCCTTCCAACTCATAGTAAGGTCACCCATCATACATGTCCTACAAACTCATAGCAAGACCACCAATCATACATGTCCTACAAACTCATAGCAAGACCACCAATGATACAAGTCCTTCTAACTCATAGTAAGGTCACCAATCATACAAGTCCTTCCAACTCATAGTAAGGTTATCAATCATACAAGTCCTTCCAACTCATAGTAAGGTTATCAATCATACAAGTCCTTCCAACTCATAGTAAAGTTACCAAACTTACAACTCCCAACTCAAAAAAAAAAAAAGTTGCCTGGATGTATAGCAAACCGAACAATGGCTCGCTACTACTGTGGAAAACAACAAAAGTTAATGTTCTACATTTCTTGCCAGGTAAACACCTTGTCATAGTGAAATATTTACCTGTCAAACAAATCTGGGGATTTTTTTTTGCTCATATGGCAGAAAAACATTTAATTTAAAAAAAAGAGTAAAAAAAAAATCACCAAAAAAAAAAAAAGTCACCAAAGCCATTATTTGTGATATTTAACCGAATGTCTAGCCTAATAATGATAATAATAGTCATTTCCTTGCTGCGTTACCTATCTGGAATTCCAGAGCCATAGCCGGAAAACCGGTCTCATGTTTCTCCCACAGTTGAAATTCTCAGATTTCTCTTTCTCTCCTTTACAGATGATATCAATCTGCACTTGGACTGAACCAGTCCTAATACATATGCTTGTTATAAATACAAAAGGTTGTTTCTTGCTGGCTGAACGTCTGGATGTCTAGATACTATTAATATTCCCATTTTGAAAAGTACAGTGTTCTGCAAATCCGTGGGAAACTTTGTTGAATATGTTCTAGAAGACTTTACGATGATAATAATGCACAGATCTGCTCTTGGGACTGTGTATTGTGGTAGGACAATGGCAGGAGGAGGCTTTGCGTTGGCGAGCAGCTCAATGTCAAATTAACAATGTTTAAGAGGTGTCGGGGTCAGCTGCCATAGCAACAAGGTTAAAGAAAAAAAGTTTGGACAGAAGATCCTAAAAATTGCATAGGATTTCTATTTACATCTGACACAAAAATCTAAAAGAATACATGCCTCCATAGAGGATGGGGAGAAGTAGATGTCAATAGAGGCATGCTGTTATTTCATGTGATCAGATACATACATGGGGAAAATATGGCACATTTTAGGGGGGAAAAGAACTTAGATGACATCAACTTGGTCACAACATAAATGTAACGCAAGGCACTGAGTAAAAAAAAAAAAAAAAAAAAATCAGGTGGTCCCCAAATAGAAGTTCCATACAGCAGCATGTCCTAGCTGTGAGACCTGTCAATCAGTAACAAGGAGTCAGGGCAGTGCCCGAGAAGAAACAGAGCTGTCAGCCAAAACAAGGGGGTGTGGTGGACTAGCCGCCAGGGACAAAAGAGTCATATGCATATAATTTGCAAATAAAAAAAACACGTCTGTAGTAAAAGGTACAGTGCCTCACTGGCAGCTATTTTTAGCTAATATGGGGAATACCCCCTTACCAGAAGGTATTGTTGGTGTAGGGAGTAACAGGTAGGGGGTTGTGACAGGTCTTCATAAAGGAAAAGGGGGGGGGGGGGAGATGTGCATACATTAAAATACAAGGCTCCATGGGGAGTTTGGGTGATGTGTTATGGAATATGATTGTGCTTTATAAAGATTATTATTATACATCTGTTTTGCACCTCAATGCAGAGAACACACAAGATCAGCGAGGACCACCAAAGAGTTTTAACGTGAGATGTAAATAATTTTTATCAGTATTTTTTCTTATTTTATTACTTAAATATATTTTACCATTAATAACAATTATCTCCCATGGATAGGGTAGAGGGCAAGGACCCTTTGCAATTAGGAAATTTCCATGTAAACAGAATAGAGCTGCCATAGACCACTTTTCATAGAATTTTATTGCAGTGGTGCTGAAGCATGAGCACTACTTCTCTATTTACAGTACTTGTACACATTTATGGACCCCTGTTCTTCTAATAGAACATGCTATGCCTGATCTGGTGGAGAAGGGGTAAAAGTCATCAGTGGGACAACCAATTTAATTTCTTAAAAAGAAACCTACCACCACAGATCTACCTATAAAGGTAGATTGGGTGGTAGATGCATCTATTGGACGTGAGGATAGCCCTTTTAAGGGCTAATCCTCATGTCCCTGCAATCTTTTTATAACTTTTATTTCCCTAATATACAGATTTTCTAAAGAGGCTACTGGGGCGTGGAGTAGCCAGAGCTGAGGCTACATGGCACGGCTACTTCATGCCCCAGTAGCCTCTGATTCTCCTACCAGATATCTTCAAAGCGCAGCTATGAGGAGCTGTGCGTCATCGTCCGAGAATCATGCCGTGTGCGCAGTAGCTCTGGCTTCAGATCAGTGTCCATGCAGCCGCGGGCCTGCTGTTCTGCGCATGCGCAGATGGCATGCTTCGCAGACGAAGGCATGCAGCTCCTCGTAGCTGTGTGCCGAAGAGATCTGGTAGGTGGATCAAAGAGGCTACTGGGGCGTGGAGTAGCAGCGCCGTGTAGCCTCAGCTCCGGCTACTCCACGCCCCAACAGCCTCTTTAGAAAATCTGCATATTAGGGAAATAAAAGTTATAAAAAGATTGCGGGGACGTCCAATAGATGCACCTACCACCCGATCTACCTTTATAGGTGGTAGGTTTCCTTTATACTCTTGGCTGACCCATATAATACCGAGTCTGAAAATAGGATGAACACCAAAATAAATGTTGCTCCAGGATGAGGTTCTCCCACAGTCAAACATATCTCCTTTCACTGGAGCCTTAACGTTATCTACTCGATCAACGATGTTTGCTAAAGATAAGAAACCGGTATCAGTGTTTACTTTAAAGCCATGAATAAATGCGATATGTACTTTAATTATTCAAGTTGGACATTTGTAACTGCTGGCGACACGCCTCAGGAATGTTTGCTCTCCTTGTCTACGATTTCTTTCATAGGCTCGTAAAAGCCGGCTGCGCATCACTGCCAGATCTTAGGGAGTTATGGTTAACATTTGTATTTTGCATCAGTTGCTCAGCACAGAGCAAACACACCGGCCCGGTGGTTATTACTTGCAGTGAAAATGATATCTCTTGCTTCTGACATATTAAAAATGCAAGTTTTTCTTCTGGGATTAGTGGTAACAAACATTTAAACAGGGTAAGTGGCTGTGGTGCTCACTCTGCAAACGCCTGGATGAAATATTCTTGGCCTGCACTTTTACTGCATTGCTGAAAAACTCCTGACAAGAGAAGCCGTCACAGGTCCGCCTGCTCTGAGTATATGGCACTTTCTTTGCAATCAATCAATCCCCCACCAGCCACATTATCCAAGCACTTTCTATTATCTATATCCATCCATCTATTTACACTAAGCTTTGTTTAGACTTTTAGCTGCCAAAGCCCAAAAATAAATCAAAAAGTCTTCAATTTTACCGAGCATTTGGTTTACATGGTTTCTATGGCGTAATTGACATCTTTTTAGTTGCTTGTATGTGAATATATTTTGTCCAATTCATCAGACATTGGGGCAGATTTATCAAGCAGTCTGAAAGTCAGAATATTTCCAGTTGCCCATGGCAACCAATCACAGCTCAGCTTTCATTTCACCAGTGCTCATGAATATTTTAAAGGGGAGCTGTGATTGGTTGCCATGGGCAATTGGAAATATTCTGACTTTCAGACTGCTTGATAAATCTGCCCCATTGTGTGCCAGATATGGAAGACAATGACCAATTGTTAATATCTATGTAACCTTTCAAAGAAAATGGGGCACATTTACCAAGGGCCCTGCACCAGTTTTCCATTGGACTTTGCACATTGTTTTAGGTGTAAACTACTTGCGCAGGTATTTTAGTACTCTCCGCACCACAATTGTGTTACGCGCGACCCTTTTGTGGCGCAACTGTTCTAGGCATCATGCAACACAAATTAGGGGGCGTTCCGGACCTTAGACGGACCGATTTAACATGCAAAGTCCAACAGAATTGTGCCCCACGCAGATGGCATGCTTCGCAGACGAAGGCATGCAGCTCCTCGTAGCTGTGTGCCGAAGAGATCTGGTAGGTGGATGTTAAAGGCGCACCAAAAGAAAGTTGCTGCACTCTGTCGGGGAAGTGCATCGAGTGCCAGATTCATCAAGATCGTGCACCAGAAATCCTGAATCTGGCGCACCCTGCACTATACACAGGCAAACCCAACTTAGTGCAGTTTGAACCATTCTTTGTAAATGTGCCCCCATAGCTTTTTTCATGGTCAAAAAACCACTTGGTACCATGCTGCATTAAACACAAAATACTTTTTAATGATCAATGTCCAGGGCTGTTACTTTTATGAGCTTTGTGACCGATCTAATTTTCATGGATCACTCATAGGGGGAGGTGGGGGGATTTATCCCCACATGGGGGGACATGCATCTTTTTTTTTGCTTATTATATTCTTTTGTGTGACTATTTTGTTTTTGCAACTTTTGCTGTTGTTTCTCAAGTACGCCTTGGTCTGCACCTTGTTCAGTGTGTCTTATGTATTTTTGTTTTCCAGATGTTCAATGCGACTTTACACTTCGGTATCAGTTTTTTGGCTTACTTTTGAGACTTTCTAGGTGCAAATGTCCACCTGGTCCAGGGCAGGTGCAGAGGAAGGATTTTTTTTTCCCCGACCCTTTTTTAACATGTAAACGCTTTAAGACTGCATTCACATGTGGTGTTTACATTGCAAAAATGCATGTATCTTACATGTTACCATGCTTTTGGCTGTTTAGAAAGTGTTTTTTCTTCATCCCAAACGCCATGTGTGACTGCACCCTCATATTTTGTCATCTCATTGGGGTGTGGCTAGAGAGTTTAAAAATACAAGCCAAGGTCTCAAATACAAAATTTACAGTAGTATCCACTCCTGTACATAAACCCCTCACATGGTTTATGTCCAGGTTCATTTGAGACATTTTCAACAAAAAGTCTCAAAAAAGGCAAAGGTTGCACATGCCAGGACAGGAAAAAATTAACATCTATCACAAGAAAAAAGACATGATCATACATAAGACCAAAAGTCTCAATTATACACCCAACAAAACATTAAGATACATGTCTGCCATTGTCTGGTTTCTGCTACTACTTTCTGAGACTTATCACAAAAGACAAAAATGTTTCAAAAAGTCATAGAAGTAACTAGACAACATGTTGAAAAATCACTCTACGGACTATTGTTCATAAGCGTTCCATGGAAAATAGATACCAGGCTGATATGTTCATGTGCACCTTAACGTGAAGCCTCACAGAGCAATATTGCATTGGAATATACTCTGCAGACATTTCTGGATGGCTACTGTCAATTTATTGCTGCATTACAAAGATTGAAGTCTGTGGGTCACAACCACATCTACACCACATGTCACTGGTATTTGTGCAAATCCCATCCATTATGCAGCACATGTTACAGTGGGTTCATAGCGGGCTTATTTGACTTGGTCAGTAATTACATTCTGTTGGGCCCCAACTCTGCTTAAGTTGGTTTCCCAGAATACAGAAGCTCAGTTCTCCTTCAATTCTGTTTAAGGTAAAGGAAATGGGTTTAGAATCCAGTTTTGTAACTGGAAGAAACCAGTAATTTTGTGTTAACGTGATTTTATTAAATTTTTTTTTTTATTTGAAGGACCACCAGATTGTAGGGTAGTCTGTGCTCTAATGCATGCTCATTACCTTTCAGGGATGATGGCCCAGTCTTTAGCTAGTTCCGGGGCTCCTGGATTCCTCAGAAAGGAACTTTAAAAAAAATATTTGCAAATGAGCCTGAGGCTCCGCAGTTTCCTAATGATTTATGTGAGATTTCTAAATAGCCAGCTGACTTTATTTTGAGTGTTTAATAAAATCAACTCATCTGCACCCTTCATTCATAGCGCACTCATAATGCAGTCATAGCGCCCTAGCACCAGCTCCTGAAGATTTAATTTTTCAGTTTAAGGCACATGTACGTGATTTACCCATTGTTTCAAAAGCCTCATGGCACACATGACACATGGCTGTGCTTTTCGTGGCCCCGTGTGTGCAGACTGCCTGAGCCACACATTTTTGCAGCACATCGTATTCCTGACTGTGTTTGTGGCTTTGGCAATCCTTTTTTACTGTACATGGTTGGACGTACTGTCCACTGAAATTAATGTGGCCGTATCTAACAAAAAAAATGTACTCATTTAACATTTTTCCCTGATATTTTAAGCCCTTATTACTTTTTTTCATCATCCATTTAGTCTACTTGAGCTCTTTGGAAACCTTTTCTTCTAAGTCGAAATGAACAAGATTGCGCTCAAGCACAGTACCTATTTTATGGTGTTCCCATATCATTGTTAAGCCAAATTGACCAAATTACTGTTTTTTAACTGCTCTTGTCAAGCAGATTTAGTGATCAAATAACTTACTTGGGTAAAGAAACAAAGACGCTGTATGTCATCAACATGTCATTACACTGTTTGTGCGGGCGACAATAACACAGCAAGGACTTGTTTGCACTGAGGAGTGTGCACAGCTTCCATGTAAAACTCTGATTTCACACGTTCACTGAAGAGGCATAAAAACCAAGTCTGGATGACAGGCTGAGTGACCCCAGACAAATTACTACATGTCAGTCATCTATGAGTTAAATTAAAGAAGAAAATATTGGATTTTAAGCATGATGTTTAACTCTCTAATGCAAAAAGTGTGTCTGCCTAAAAGCTTAGAATCCAATGTTTAATAACAAAACCATTGTATGATAGTATCATCGTAGTATGACATCCTTGACAATTCATGTGAGTGGGAGCTAAAAATAGGCCACAGTTAATAAAAGTTCAGCTATTTCTAAAGACTAATGACTTAATATGTTTACTAAGTTCCATATTTCAGAAAAAGGACGGAAACAATTAATATCACATTGAATATAAAAGCTTGCCACAATTAGACCATCCATCCAGTCATCAATTTTGGGTGAACTAATAGATACCCTAGTACAGCAAGGCTACAATTAAATCCTTATATCTGGAACCAAGTCCTCTAGAACCTTTATCCAGAACTATATAAATCAGACGTAAAGGGAACCTGTCATCAGAAACTGACCAACTAAATCACTACCATGTGGTGTAGCAGCTTAACACCTTCAAGATCATGGCCCCACATGGAGGCATCACCCAGAGAATCAACTTTGAAATGAGAAGTAAATTGGTCGTAAAAAGTCACAGAGGTGGAGAGTCAAGCTTGGCTGCGCATGGCATCATACACTAGACTTCAGGAGGGACGGTTTGTGATGTCCCTGGATGCAGGACCATCAATAAAGCCAGAGTGGGCATTCTGAGGAAAGCAGAGCTTGACTTTATACAACAACTCCAAAGTTTATTCTCTGGACGATGCCATCATGCTTGACCAAGAAGGAAACATGATCTGGAAGGTGTACTGGTAGTGGTTTATTGGGTCAATTTATGCTGATAGTTGCTCTTTATTTTTTCACACTGCGAACAAATAAGGATCAGGTTGCTTTACAACAATTTCATTGAATCCCTCTCTCCTAAACTGCCTGCTGCGGTGGACTCGCCTCCATATAAAGAGCTGTTTAACAAGAAAGCATTTTTTTTTTGGCAAAATTTATAATCACTTTCCAGGTCCTCTTAAAGGACATCTACCATCAGTTTATTGATGGTAGATGTGTCCTTATAGGAAGTTCCTAATGAACATCATTCCTCATGACTTCTTTTATTATAAGTCTATATGCAGAGATCATGGAAATATATAGGTATAAAACGTATCCAAATTACCCTGGGGCGCTCAGGCTACGTCAGCCAACCTTCGATAACCTGAAGTTTTTTTTAACTAGTACGATTGCCTCCATCTGCCTTTTCCTTAACATACTGCAAGTTTCTTAAGTAAGACTATATTAACATAGACCGTACAGTGCAAAGAAAAAATAAGAGATTGGACTATGTGAGTAGCCTGCCTTATCCTCCAGTGGTCAGAAAAATAAATGTACATTTTTTTGTAATTATTATATATATTCGGAGACAGTCCGAAACGTGTTATATTCAGACTTCGTAATTAGTATTTTAATCTATTTTTGACAGGAGTCTCATTGGACTCTATTTAACCTTTTAGGGGAAGTCAATAGACATAACCAGTGACCAGATAAACATGGGTGTGATCTAAATCGTCAAATACTGCTGCCTGATTTCTCTTACAGTACACAAATATAACACTTTCCTTCATGGACAATAACAAGCTACTTGGGTAGACTTGTAAACAAGGACAATGGGGGAGATTGATCAAAAGTGTCAAAATGTTCAAGTTGCCCATTGTAACCAATCAGAGATCAGTTTCAATGTTATAAACAGTTGAGGCCTGATTGGATTCCATGGGCAACTAGAACAGTTCTGCCCTTAGACACTTCTGATAAATCTCCCCACTGATTGTATCCCAAACATAAAGCATCACGGATTCTACTTAAAACTATTGCATAGATAAATCAGACTATTTAAACTATGTGACAATGTCAATACAATAACAACTGTGTGGCAATTTTCCCTTACAAAATAACTACTATAAAACACAACTGTATAATACCAACATGTCTATTTGAATACTGAATTTGGGTATATATCACAAATTGTGGGTGAATGACAAGTCTCCAATTCCGGACCTTCTCGACTACAAAACAATCTATGATCCACCTGAATCTAAAAACAAACAATGGATTTTTTTTTAACCATAACATACAACGACTCCCTTGATAAGAAAAACCTAAGTGATGGTTTAATGTTGTGTTTATTTCAAACTTAATTTAATTAATGCTGGTGGATTCTAGAATGTTCTGTTGGATTTTTATATTTCAACAATTATTTAACTACTAAAAATTAGCCGTCTTACAAACTTTTAAGTGTTGGGTGCTCATTAACATTATTACAATTACAGCACTTATATACCTTTCAAATTATGTCTTAACCAGAAAAGTTGGACAAGAAACATTTACAAGACACAATAATAAGATTCTTAGGTAAAAATTATCACTTTCTATTCAGTCATAGATTTTTTTTTATCTGTTTTGTGCTGTTACACCAGGATATAATTGTTGAGATCTTAAAAAAAAGATAAAGCCATTCCATGCTATATACCGTATTTTCCGGACTATAAGGCGCACTTAAAAGCCTTGGATTTCCTTGGAAATCCAAAGTGCGCCTTATAGTCCGGTGCGCCCTATATGAGGGCAGCGGACCATACTTACATAGGTCCCCGCTACCGGAGACAGCAGATCTCCAGCGGGAACTGCAGACCACGCGGTGGTCTGCAGTTCCCGCTGGAGATCTGCTGTCTCCGGTAGCGGGGACCTATGTAAGTATGGTCCGCTGCCCTCCTCCAACTCCCCCTCACCTTCCCCACTCACCTTCCCCGCGTCGCCGCGTCTCTTCTCGGCGTCGCGTCCCGTCGGGTCTCCGCTCCGCCCCCGGACCTCCGCCACGCCCCCGACCCTGCGCCTTATAGTCCAATGCGCCTTATATATGGAATTATTACATATATAAGGCGCATCGGACTGTTGCGCCTTATATTCCGGTGCGCCTAATGGCCCGGAAAATACGGGTAAATGACAATTAATTACATTAAATTAATGTTTATCCTCATGAATATGCCACCATCAATATTGGGGCAGATTTATCAAGCTGTCTGAAAGTCAGAATATTTCTAGTTGGCCATTAACCAATCACAGCTCCCCTTCATAATATTCATGAGAACTGGTAAAATGAAAGCTGAGCTGTGATTGGTTGCCATGGACAACTAGAAATATTCTGCCTTTCAGACAGCTTGATAAATCTGCCCCATTGTGTCAAAAGGACATGTGACCACCGCAGCCAATCACAGCTGGCAGCACTATGTCTTTGTGGTGTCATCACTACCACCAGTGATGGAGTGAGGTGGTCACATGTTTACATACTACACATAAGCATAGTACAGGGAAAGGACTTGGTCAAATGTTTTTAATAAATGATGGAAAAACGTATGAAAAACAAAGTAGACTTCGAGAAGTGATGTTTTGATTACGGCCACTCACTCGTCCTTGGGATTGTTCATCCAAGTGAGGGAGACACTGGCCTTGTGCAGAGAGGTAAATAATTGGGAAAATAATAGGGCAAACTCAGACTAGTATTATCATTTATTTCTTTTTGGACTAATGCGGCTCAAACAATCCTTCCTGACTGACTGCAACATACACCACATACTCAGGGGCAGATTTAACCATAAAGTAACCAATGCAACTGCTTAGGGCTCCTAACTTCAGGATGTCAATACAGTTTAAAGGGGTTGTTATATATATATTTTTTATATTTTATTACCAAATGCTAGATAGTAACATAATAAAGTGCACTTACATCTGTTTCCCCCATCAATTCAACAAAAACAGCTCCCGGCTCTGGCTAAGACTGTGGCCACAGCAGACCAGGGACCGGGCGACAGGTGCAGAACGTGATCAAAAGAGGTAAAAAGAGTACACTTCATTATGTTACTACCTTCCGTAATGTTTGGGAGTCAAAAATAAATAATAGACCTTGGACAACCTCTTTGCAGGGAAAGCAGGGCAGGGAACCATCGACTACGTGCTCTGCCATCCACAGTAGAGTTTTGCACAATGGATTACCCAGAGATGACTATTTTGGAGGGTCCACCCCTACTATATACTATACTACTATTTACTACATTACAACTTTTACTTTAGAAATTTTTGCCGACAGGTGTTTCAAGTTGATATTATGCAGATTACCAACAGCTAATTGACTTCCTTTTTTTTTTTTAGACTTGGCTCCTAATAAACTTATAACCACATCCCACTAATTAGTAGCCATTGTTCCCTAACAAGCCTGACCATAAGAATGTATTTGCATTTCCCTTCAATAGATTAACAAACTCATTTTCTGTAAATCTGCTGTTTTAAGGTTCTTTGTTACACTCCAACCAGATGTAAAGTAGTTTGTGCCATGGGAGTCAATAAGCCCCTGCTTGCCTATTGTCCACACACCTGAGGACACTGTCATCACTCAAACGTGCATTGTGTACAGCATCCTAGCAATGTCTATGGTCACAACAGGACTTAATGATACAAAGAATGGACTACATATGCTGGAATACCAAATATATGGTCCATGAAAGCTATGGCCAACTTGTTTTGACTTAAAGGTTGATCCTAAAAGCCAGAACACTAGGTGTTAATATGGTGGAGAAATACTGTCTGTGGGTAACAAGAAGCCAAACTATGCCCAACTTTTTGTAAGTGGATTATTGTGACATTAGTAGTAAGAAAAACGTATCTGATCCAAAAGGAGTAAGTCTGGAGGATGGAGCAGATGTAATGTAGATATGTAACATATTTGGGGGCAAAGTGAAAAAGAAACTTAAAATATGTAAAGGGCAATAGTGAAATTCTATTTTCCAAAATGTCTTCCCTTTTAGTTTCTAGAACTGGCTACTTGCACTGCATTGCATTTGGTCTTGAAAGAGCTATAAAGCCAAATTGTGCAATATGGTTGGGTAAAGGAAAGTACTGATTTTAAGGCTTAAGAAAATTCCCTCTCCAGGTAAAGATGCTGCAAGAGCCAAAAGATTGGGTAGATCCTACTATGAAAAAACAAATGTATTTTTAAGATATTATTTGAATTAAAACATTCATGTAATCCACAGTAAAGGTGGATAGAATGTTAAATTGTAAATCTGTAAGTCAGCAAACACAGTCACGATTCCTGACAATTATGTCACTACTGCAGATACATTTGCATTTCGGGAAGGAGCACAACCAAATATGGCAATCCAAGATCACTTAAAGGGGTTGTCCACTTTCCAGAAAATAATTGATATGGTTTGTGAAAGGAAACGTTATACAATTTTCCAGTAAACTTTTTTGTATCAATGTATTATGGTTTTCTAGAGCTCTGCTTCTTGTCCTTCTATCTTTGCTTCCAGTGGATATGAATCTGTCCATGGTTATGTGATGGACACGCAGGTGCACAAGCCATTAGTATCACATGGCTCAGATTACTCTCATGTACCTGCGGGTCCATCACAAGACCATGGACAGATTTCTACCCACTAGAAGTGAACATAGAATCTTTCTATGGAAGGACAGCAAGCAGAGATCTAGAAAACTGCATATTAGAGAATTGTATAACTTTTTCTTACACAAACGATATCAATTATTTGCTGAAAGTGGACAACCCCTTTAAGTTACAATGTTGGCAAGATGACATATAAGCTCACAGAAATAAAATAATACAGTGTCTCTTATTTGTAGAGTGAGGAGGTTGATGTCAGCCAAAGAAAACCCAACATTGTAAACCCTTCACATAAAGCGATACTGGCAATGTTCCCTTACTCTGGTCGCCTTCTTTTCTCTTTTTACAGATCACTATGTGACGGTCCATTGAGAGGACACAAGGCGGTTTCCCATTTCAACGTCAAGACGTAACCCAAACTGTTATATGATCTCTTAGAGACACATCAGCTATCACAACTCAACACTTTACACAAGAGAGTCAAGCACGCCTATACATTTACATGTAAACATCCATTACACACGTACCAGCAAAGTATTATACACGCAGCAAAGTATTACAAACAGACATAGAAACCAGATATAGATATATATATGTGCAGTCCCTGGGTGACTTACAACTGTAGGTTTGTTCTTAAGTTGAATTTGTACGCAAGTCAGAACTGTATATTTTATAATTGTAACCCCAACCAATGTTTTTTCGCCTCTGTGACAATTGGATTTTAAAATGTTGGGTTGTCATCACAACCAGGATTATCAATAAAGATTAATTGTACACATATTTGATAACTGTTATAGACGTTTATTGTAGCCTAAGACTAAAGTACAGAAAATTACTAATATCCAGAGGTCCGTTCATAACTAAAGGTCTATGTAAGTCGGGTGTTCTTAAGTAGGGGACCGCCTGTATATCTATAAGCCCTATTCATCTAACTAATATAATACATGTAGAGGATTTCCCATGAAAGAGTAATACACTGGCCACTTATCATCTTGTTACATGTACAAGGATGATGCTTATAAAGTAGGTGAAGCAGGGGTCCCTGGATGCCACTCACAATGGTAGCCCCCCTCTTTTTAACCAATATGATAATTAAACACCATTTTTCAATATAGCTGAGTCAGGCTCACTCCAGTGGTCAAGAGAAAGCCACGTCACACCGAGATGAAGTTGTGTCTTTCTACTGATGCACTGGCAGCCATATTTAAATGTATGTAATACTGATGGTTTAGAGAAGATACAGGAAGGCCTCGGAAAGCTTGGTAGTCAGGAAAGCCTGAATGCTACACATCATCAATAAAAATAACTCTTCTATGAAACAACTGCAATCCAAATGCAATTCTTATGGCTAAGCCGGCTATAACCCCCCCCTCCCCCCCCATTACAATACTAGTATGCTGAGGTTATCAGAGATCAATAGACACGGTGACTAGAGAAAGCTGTGATGTCAGTGGAGGAGGATACGTTACAGCAGGATGCACTGCAGGCCCAAGATGTTCCCACATTATTTATATCCTTATGAGACAATGAACGAGCCTTACAAGGTGTATACGGATGATGCCATTCATTTCACTAGT